>NC_059172.1:18014664-18332913 GCF_019923935.1 Bubalus bubalis | reverse complement strand
TCCCCACCAGGGATCGAGCCCACTCCTCCTGCGTTGGAAGTCTGGAGTCTTAACCACTGGACCACCAGGGAAGGCCTCAGTATGTGCCCTGCTGTGCCCTGTTGACACAGCCCAACAAAGGATTATACCTGCTGTGCCTGAGTCAAAGTCCTGTTGTCTGTGGGTGTCACACCACATTTAACCCTCACATCATAGACCTTTCTATGGGCTCTTTGTAGGCATTATTGCAACAATTAAGGAGACGAGACTCTGAGTTCCAGGGTTGCTCTGTGGATGTGGATGTGTTGCTATTGTTCAGTTGCTAAGTAGTGCCCGACTCTTTGCGACCCCATGGACTGCAGCACGCCAGGCTTCCCTGCCCATCACCAACTCCTGGAGTTTGCTCAAGTTCATGTCTGTTGAGTCGGTGATCCCATCTAACCATCTCATCCTCTGTCACCCCTTTCTCCTTTTGCCTTCAATCTTTCTCAGAATCAGGGTCTTTTCCAATGAGTTGGCTCTTTGCATCGGGTGGCCAAAGTATTGGAGCTTCAGCTTGAGCATTAGTCCTTCCAGTGAATATTCAGGGTTGATTTCCTTTAGGATGGACTGGTTTGACCTCCTTACAGTGGATGCATGGGAGCAAGTCAGAGGGGCTGTCAGACACTGACTTCTGGAAAGCTAATGAGTAATAAGCTTTCTCTTCACAAATCTGAGGGTAAAGACTGCACAGCAATGAGGGGCTTTTAAAAAGGGAAACTTCACAGTTTGTCAGGGGTCCTGAGGGCAGGTGAGGATGAAGGCTCTCAAAAGCAAAACCTTCTTTTGGCAAAGATGACTGTCACTGCCCAGCAAGATGGAAGGTGATGGAGAACGGACTCTTCTTTATTCATTTTTATACAAACAGTTTTTAATCAAAACTGTCTTTGATTCTCACATCCCCTCACTTTTTTTTTTTTTTTTGAAGTCTTCTTTTTAAGGTGAAAACTAATCTATCTGTATCCATTCCCACATCTGTTCTTAATCCCAGGGACTCTGATCATTGTCAGGAAGTTGTTCCTCTAAGCAATGAAAAGCCTCTGGAGGCTGTTATCTGACCCACATTTAGTTAGTATCATTTTTGAGCTGTTTTTTCCTCTCAAGGTTTGTCTCTAGAAGAATCAGTTGGGGATGTCTTGGTTTCCTGCTTATAGTCTCTGGAATTTGCATTCCAGCACCTTTCCGCACAAACATATGTTTATACACATATGTACGTTCATTATTAGTAGCCGAAATAAGTAACCTGATAGAACCTTTGGGTTGTAAACTAATGTCCTGATTCCAAATGTGCTAACTTCTTTTTTGCCTCTTTATTGTCATTTTAAATAATAAGATTATTCAAAGGGCAGTGGCAGGCAATTAGAATTCCCTCTTCGTTTAGTGCTTTTTTCCCCTTAAAAGCCCAAAGAACATTATAGACGTGGCTCTCTTCAGTTCCTCCAGGGCTTTTGGGGAGTGGGGAGGATATGTCCTTGACTTACAGAGCCTTGTAATATTCTTGTGAGTCCATAAAAATTTTCTTTATAAAAAGCAAATCTGACACTTCACTTTTTTTCATGGAAATGTCTGCTGGCTCCCAGGATAGGTGTCCAAACTCCTGCCTGTGTCTCGCTCAGCCTTCCCTTCTGCCGTATCCTATGTTCTGGATGCCCTGGCTTCTCCCAAGTCTCGCTATAAACCACAGCTTGTCTCAGTTCACATCATTTATTTCGGCTAGAGTGCCTTTCCCTCTTCTTTTTCACCCACACACTTCTCCTGATTGTTCATGTTGTTGTTCCGTCGCTAGGTCGTGTCCGACTGTTTGCAACCCCATGGACTGCAGCGCACCAGGCTCCTCTGTCCTCCACTGTCTCCCAGAGCTTGCACATTCATGTCTGTTGAGTTGATGATGCTATCTAACCATCTCATACCCACATGTGATTCTTCATACCCAAATAAAATAGCGCTGTGTTGTACCGTGCTCCCTGGTCCCCTAGGTTGCATGGGTTGTGTTCTTTTTCTAAATTTGTCTTATACTCTGGCCATCCCCCACATATTTTTTTTCTTAAAGTATAGTTGATGCATAGTGTTTCAGGTGTGCAGCAAAGTGATTCAGTTATACATTTATATGCATTATATTCTTTTTCAGATTCTTCTCCCTTTTCCCTTATCAGATTCCTGCTACATATCTCATTAGGTTATTACAAGATATTGAATATAGTTCCCTGTGCTGTATTCCCTTGTTTTTTTTCTATATAGTAGTATGTATCCATCACCCACATATTGATTGAGAATGCACTGCTGGGCAGAAGTGTTTGGAACTAATAGTAATAATTATGATAATAGCAATCTCTAATGCTGTGTGATAATCCTCTACAATACAGTCTAACACTAAGTACTACATGCTACTGAATTTTATAGTGTAATATCAAATAATAATAGCTAATATGTAATATATATGATAGTAGCTAGTAGAATATGAACTATCATAGCTAATAGCATGTTCTAGACAAAGTTCTAAGCAATTATTGTCTTGTCTCATTTAATCCCCTTAGCAGCCCAGCAAGAGAGGTACTGTTCGTATCTCTTGTTTCCTGATAAGGAAATGGAGGCAAAGAGAGGTGAAATATTTTCTGTACATCACATAGCGGTCCCAAAGCACTTGATTCAGTATTTGAACCCAGGCAGGCTGACATGAAACCCTGCATTAACTAACTGTGTATTAGAGTGTTGAAAGGTAAATGCTTATAGAGCTTATATAGTTCTTATCTTATCTCATTGTAGTATCTATTTATTGTCCTTTTCTCCCTCTTCTTCTAGGCTAGTGCTCTTAGTGAGGGACTAATGCTAGCTAGAAGTTATGTTTGATTCTCTTTGCAACCTTCACATCCTACGTGTGCCACAAAGAGACTCTAAGAATTAATGTTAGTGTAACCAATAACTGAAGAGTGAGACCTTAGTTGGGCTTCCCTGGTGGCTCAGTGGTAAAGAATCTGCCTGCCAATGCAAGAGACTCAGGAGACACAGTTTGATCCCTGGGTCGAGAAGATCCCCTGGAGGAGGAAATGACAACCCACTCCAGTATTCTTGCCTGGAGAATCCCATACAGAGAGGAGCCTGGCAGGCTGCAATCCATAGGGTCACAAAGAGTCAGACATGACTGAGCACGCATGCGCATATGCACAAGGACTTAGATGGCATAAATGGTTTCCATTTGACTTTTCTCAGGACCATCCATATGTGTGAAGAAGAGCAGTTTGTAGAACCATGAACCATGTTAGGGAAGGGAGAGTATTATCAGATCCCCACTAGATATTGCATTGGACTGTATTCTCTACATGCAGAATCTCACACTGAAACCTGTGCTGTCTTAATGCCCCCTTTACTGGTGGGGTTTTTAGACTGGTGAACGACAAGTAAATCCATGGTCTCAGCTATCATGCGGCAGAATTGGGAGAGAAACTCAGACGTCCGCTACCCTAAGCCCTTCTGACCTCTTTTGTTGTTGTTCAGTCATTCAGTCGTGTCTGACTCTTTGTGATCCCATGGACTGCAGCACGCCAGGCTTCCCTGTCCTTCACCAACTCCTGGAGCTTGCTCAAACTCATGTCCGTTGAGTCGGTGATACCATCCAACCATCTCATCCTCTGTTGTCCCCTTCTCCTCCTGCCTTCAATCTTTCGCAGGATCGGGGTCTTTTCCAGTGAGTCAGCTCTTTGCATCAGGTGGCCACAATATTAGAGCTTTAGTTTCAGCATCAGTCCTTTCAATGAATATTCAGAGTTTATTTCCTTTAGGATTGACTGGTTTGATCTCCTTGCAGTCCAAGGGACTCTCAAGAGTCTTCTCCAACACCACAATTCAAAAGCATCAATTCTTCGGCACTCAGCTTCTTTGTGGTCCAACTCTCACATAACTGTTGGAAAAGCCATAGATCTGACTATATGGACCTTTGTCAGCGAAGTAATATCTCTGCTTTTTAATACACCGGCTAGGTTTGTCATAGTTTTTCTTCCAAGGAGCAAGCGTCTTTTAATTTCATGGCTGCAGTCACCATCTGCAATGATTTTGGAGCCCAAGAGAATACTGTCACTGTTTCCATTGTTTCCCCATCTATTTCCCATGAAGTGATGGCACTGGATGCCATGACCTTCATTTTTTGAATGTTGAGTTTTAAGCCAGCTTTTTCACTTTCCTCTTTCACTTTCATCAAGAGGCTCTTTAGTTCCTCTTTGCTTTCTGCCATAAGGGTGGTATCATCTGCATATCTGAGGTTATTGATATTTCTTCCTGGAATCTTGATTCCAGCTTGTGCTTCTTCCAGCCCAGCATCTCTCATGATGTAATCTGCATATAAGTTAAATAAACAGGGTGACAATATACAGCCTTGACATACTCCTTTCCCACTTTTGAACCAGTCTGTTGTCCCATGTCCAGTTCTAACTGTTGCTTCTTGACCTGCATATAGGTTTCTCTGGAGACAGGAAAGGTGGTCTGCTATTCCCACCTCTTTAAGAATTTTCCACAATTTGTTGTCATCTACACAGTCAAAGGTTTTAGTGCAGTAAGAGAAGCAGAAGTAGATGTTCTTCTGGAATTCTCTTGCTTTTTCTATGATTCAGCGGCCATTGGCAATTTGATCTCTAGTTCCTTTCTAAATCCAGCTTGAAGATCTGGGAGTTCTCAGTTCATGTACTCTTGAAGCCTAGCTTGGAGAATTTTGAGCATTATTTTGCTAGCATGTGAAATGAGAGCAATTGTGCGGTAGTTTGAACATTCTTTGGCATTACCCTTCTTTGAGACTGGAATGAAAGCTGACCTTTTCCAGTCCAGTGGTCACTGCTGAATTCTCCAAATTTGCTGGCATATTGAGTGCAGCCCTTTCACAGCATCATCTTTCAGGATTTGAAATAGCTCAGCTGGAATTCCATCACCTCCATTAGCTTTGTTTGTAGTGATGCTTCCTAAGGCCCACTTGACTTCACACTCCAGGATGTCTGGCTCTAGGTGAGTGATAACACCATTGTGGTTACCTGGGTCATTAAGATCATTTTATATAGTTCTGTGTATTCTTGCCACCTCTTCTTAATATCTTCTGCTTCTGTTAGGGCTATACTGTTTCTGTCCTTTATTGTGCCCATCTTTGCATGAAATGTTCCCTTGATATTGCTAATTTTCTTGAAGAGATCTCTAGTATTTCCCATTCTATTGTTTTCCCTTATTTCTTTGCATTGTTCACTGAGAAAGGCTTTCTTTTCTCTCCTTGCTATTCTTTAGAACTCTGCATTCAGATGGGTATATCTTTCCTTTTCTCCTTTGCCTTTTGCTTCTCTTCTTTTCTCAGCTATTTGTAAGGCCTCCTCAGATAACCTTTTTGCATTTCTTTTTCTTGGGAATGGTTTTGATCACTGCCTGCCGTGCAATGTTATGAACCTCTGTCCATAGTTCTTCAGCCACTCTGTCTATCAGATCTAATCCCTTGAATCTATTTGTCACTTCCACTGTATAATCATAAGGGATTTGATTTAGGTCATACCTGGCTATCCCCAAGGTTATATACCTCCTATTCTTATTATAAAAGAGGAAATGTTTATCTCTGTCGTACCATGTGTAAAATAGACAGACATTAGGAAATAGCTATATAGCACAGGGAGCTCAGCTTGGTGCTCTGTGATGACCTAGAGGGGTGGAGAGGGGGAGGGGAAGACTCAATAGAGAGGGGATATATGTATACATATAGCTGATTCACTTTGTTGTACAGCAGAAATGAATACAGCATTGTAAAGCAATTACACTCCAATAAAAAAGAGATGTTTAGAAAGAATTTTCTATTTGAATTTTCTTGCAAAGCTATTTCAACTACATGCCCTCTTTCTATATTCGTGGTCCAGTTAGCGTGTGGTCTTTTGCTCTCTCCGCTTCCTAGTGTGTATCTCTGAAACAGCCAAGATGGCATTTTAAGAAATAACACATTGTCATATCTGATCAATAAAACAGTGGAGTCCACCCAAGTAGTCATGTGGAGCTGAACTGCTGGAACAAGCAAAGGGCATTTTGCTCGAGCAATAATGAATCTGCAAAGGCTTGGCTTCCCAGGCCTGGGTTTGGCTTGCTGGGCTGTTTGTCACGTGCATTTGGACTACAATATAAAAGGCCTGTTTCTCTCCCTCCCAGACTTCTAAGAGAATCCAACAATATATTGCTTTTTAAAAGTCTGTTATTTTTATGAGGCTGTTTTTGCTTTCTCACCCCCAGCCACGAAGTCATTTTTGACTTTTAAAAGGAACAGTTTGACTTTTTACAGAATGAACCAGGGGACTGAATATAGCAACAACTGCAGATCCATTACTTTCTGTAAAGTTTTTAGCGAGTGGTGGACACATGTGGGTATTTACTTTGGGAGCTATGGAGTGTGTGTAATGACTCAAACTGTGTGAATTTTATAATTTGATTTCTTTTCTAATTTATACTTTACTGTAGGATTTATAGTTCCCACACCTTTCATGTGAGTGGAATGGCACCTATCTCATAGCACATTCCTTATGAGAAATAGGGTTTAATTTTTTTTTTAAATTAAAGAAACAGTACTGGGTACTTTTACTGATGTGAGAAGCAAGTTCATTTTGACCACCTTTCATTTCTTCTGTTACTACATTGTTCTTGAGCTTCCCAGGTGCCTCAGTGGTAAAAAATCTGCCTGCCATTGAAGAAGACTTGGGTTCGATCCCTGGGTCAGGAGAATCCCCTGGAGAAGGGAATGGCAACCCACTCCAGTATTCTTGCCTGGGGGGAATTCCATGGACAGAGGAGCCTGGCGGCTACAGTTCATGGGGTCACAAGAGTTGGACACGACTTAGCGAGTAATTAACAACACTGTTCCTGAGTCCTGCCCTTTGCGTATGCGGGTCCCTCCACTTGGAACAGCCTTCTCTCCACAGTCCCCCAACACTGAAGGCTCATCCACGGCATAGCTATCACCTGTGTATCCTCGTTCTTTGCGGAATGACATAGTTGGTGAATTACTATTAGTGGAATGCATAACTAAGACCTTAACTGCCTGAGCATCACATCGGTTTGCACCTGGCTGTGTGTCTCCGCTGAGGCTGACTGTCCTTTGAGAAGGCTTTTCTGACATCAGCTCGTTCCCCAATTTGAGATTAGGTGTCCTCTAGCTCCCCCATCAGAGCACTCACGGCACTGCATGCAGAGGCTCATTGACCAGCCTGCTAATCCCATCAGTTAGAGAGTGCTGTTGAATCTCCGCACAACTGACTCAGGGCCTGACAGATAGTAGGATGCTCAGAAACATTTTGTTCTTTGCCAAGTTCAGTTCAGTTCAGTTCAGTCGCTCAGTCGTGTCCGACTCTTTGTGACCCCATGAACTGCAGCACGCCAGGCCTCCCTGTCCATCACAAACTCCCGGAGTTCACTCAGACTCACGTCCATCGAGTCGGTGGTGCCATCCAGCCATCTCATTCTCTGTCGTCCCCTTCTCCTCCTGCCCCCAATCCCTCCCAGCATCAGGGTCTTTTCAAATGAGTCAACTCTTCGCATGAGGTGGCCAAAGTACTGGAGTTTCAGCTTTAGCATCGTTCCTTCCAAAGAACACCCAGGACTGATATCCTTTAGAATGGACTGGTTGGATCTCCTTGCAGTCCAAGGGACTCTCAAAGTCTTCTCCAACACCACAGTTCAAAAGCATCAATTCTTCAGTGCTCAGCTTTCTTCACAGTCCAACTCTCACATCCATACATGACTACTGGAAAAACCATAGCCTTGACTAGATGGACCTTTGTTGGCAAAGTGATGTCTCTGCTTTTGAATATGCTATCTAGGTTGGTCATAACTTTCCTTCCAAGGAGTAAGCGTCTTTTAATTTCATGGCTGCAGTCACCATCTGCTGTGATTTTAGAGCCCCCCCCCCACCTATTTGCCATGAAGTGATGGGACCAGATGCCATGATCTTACTTTTCTGAATCCTGAGCTTTAAGCCAACTTTTTCACTAAGAGAGAGCAGTAAAGAAAGAAATGTTGGCCCCTTGAACTCTGTTTTGTATTATGCTCAGGTAAAGTGTAAATCCTTAAAAAACGGATAGACCTGGTTAAGAGTTTAAGAATTCTTAATGAGCTTGGTTTTTGTTGTTGTTGTTGTTGTTGTTGTTTTTGTGAAAATGACTGCTGTTTGAATATGAGCTCACAGCTTTTTTAAAAAGAATTATTTATTTACTTGGGTGTACTGGGTCCTGCTGCAGCACAGGATCTTCAGCTGCATCGTGCAGACTCTGAGTTGACACACGTGGGATCCAGTTCCCTGACCAGGAAGCTCTGTGACTCTTTGCTGGGCCCCAGATGTTACCCATAGGAAGATGGGAGTCCTTACTCTGAGAGGGTGACAACCCGATGACACTGGGGTGTCTCTTGGTTCCCTCTCTCGTTCTGACATGATCTCCAAACACTGGTCCGAGGGCTATGGCCTTCCTGCATTTTGGATGCTAATGTAGCTTTCCCTTTAGGGCGATGGTGAGTAGAGGTTATTGCAGATTTGTTTATGTCCTTTCTGGTTAAAAAAAAAAAAAAAAGTTGACAATTTTGTTATTCCTTCATCCACTTCCACCTAGTTTATTTTTTGTTAAAATGTTCTATTTTACTGATCCGTCAAGTCCAGAGCTGTGACAGGCTCTAAAAGGAAGGGGAGGGCTCAGATCAGGAAATAATCCAGCCCCCTGGGGAGCCCCCAGCCCTGTCTTGCTGCTGGTGAAAGCTGCTGCTTTGGAAAGTTCACGGTGCAGGCCCCTGAAGCGCGGCGGATTCAAGTGTTCAGTGGGATGGAGTCGCCCAGCTGGCCTCTGTCAGGCGGTTTTAGCCATAGAGAGTCTTCTGCTTCCGCCAGGGTCTGCTGAGTGTCTTGCTGAAATCTTCCCTTCATGGAAATGGGGGTGAGCTGGGGACAACCAGACTTTGTCCAGGACTCCTCTGAGCCCCTGGGGACCATGCAAGCAGGGAGCTGTTGTCAGCCTCGGGCTTCTCTCTGAGCCTCTGCCAGATGCTCGGAGGGCTGCCCGTGATCCGCGCTGCGGTGCCTGAGCAGGCGTCTGCCGGTGCAGATGTAAATCATAACAGGACTTGCTCCCTGACAGAGAAGGTAGCCGAGCATCACTGACAAGCCAAGGAGTCTCAGTAGTGATTCCTGAAGATGGTGCAGGGCCAGGGCCAAAGAGCTGGTTAATTGAGTGGTAGCTAATTCACGTACAGTTGTTTTCATTCTCTGTCTTTGTCTAGTCCTTTGGAGCTGGCTTGAGCCTTAGAAGTGTCTAAGGAGGCAGGAGAATAGATGTCAGTTCAGTTCAGTCGCTCATTAGTATCTGACTCTTTGTGACCGCATGGACTACAGCACCCTAGGTCCCTGTCCATCACCAACACCTGGAGCTTGCTCAAACTCATGTCCATCGAGTCAGTGATGCCATCCAGCCATCTCATCCTCTGTTGTCCCCTTCTCCTCCTGCCTTCAGTCTTTCCCAGCATCATGTTTTCCAGTGAGTCGGTTCTTCTCATCAGAGAGCCAAAGTATTGGAGTTTCAGCTTCAGCATCAGTCCTTTCACTGAATATTCAGGGTTGATTTCCTTTAGCATTGACTGGTTTGATCTCCTTGCAGTCCAACAGACTCTCAAAGAGTCTTCTTCAACACCACAGTTCCAAAGCACCAATTCTTCAGCTCTCAGCTTTCTTTATGGTCCAACTCTCACATTCATACATGAATCAATAATTAAAGTTTGAGCCTTCACTCTGTTGATCAGCAGTGTCAGGCACCTTCATTTCTGGGCCTCAGTTTTCTTATCTGTAAAATGGGTTTTGTGAGAAGTAAATGGGACGGTTGCCGTAAAGCATAGAGCACAGTGCTCAGCCCAAACTAAGCATTCGCTCAATGCTAGCTGTGATTACCCAGCCCAGTCTCTCCTTTTCTAGGATCATTAGTATATTCAGTGAGTATTGATTAGGTTCCTATGATAGCCACTGTACATTCACACTCCTTGAAGAGTGGTGAATGAGGGCCTTTCCTGGTGGTCCAGGGTCTAAGACTCCAAGCTCCCAATGTAGGGGGCTCAGGTTTGATCCCTGGTTAGGGAACTAGATCCCACATGCTGCCTCTAAAAGTTCACACGCTGCAACTAAAGATCTCACATGCCGCAACGAAGACTGAAGATCTCCAGGGCCGCAGCTAAGACCCAGCACAGCCAAATAAATAGTAAGCAAAATAAATATTTTAAAAAATAATAAAAAGAAAAACAATAGAGAAATTTAATTTAAAAAAGTGATGAGTTAAAGTGTCCAAGTGTGTGTGTATGTGCATCAAACAGCTCAGCACAAAGCCAGTGACGTTCCTCCTGCACAGGAAAAGAAAGCAGAGTAAGGGCTAACTTGCCTGAGGCTGGGGATCGAGGTTTCCACTGTAGAAACTGGTTAAGGAGGCTTTAGTAAAGTGGAGTGAGGCTTGCTGGCCCTTAAGAGAAAGGCATTCCAAGCAGAGGGTGCTGCAGGCTGCACGGGGCCTCAGACGGGTGCTGGGAGGCCAGCATCGCTGGAGCACGAACGTTGGGCATCAGATCGGAGGGGTTCCTTGGAGCCGCCTGATGCTGTGATGGGAGCTGTAGGCGTTCCTAAAGTGTTGGGAGGACATGGACGTTCTGAATAGGGGAGTGATGTGTTGAGTTTATAGAGAGGCTCTGAGGTGAGATGTCAAAGCCCATGGGCAGCCTTTCTTCCCTGACTGCTGAGAAGGCGATGGGAACAAGGCTGCCTGAGCCTCTGATTTGAGCGTCTGTTGCTGGGCCTCAGCTCTGACAGGTATTGCTGTGGTGTCTGCTTACTGGTCACTTTCTATTTCCCACATCTCTTCTATGTTTACTGGAATTCTTCTCCCTCATTGATACATGTATTCAGTAGTTATGGGTTCAACAGATTTTGGGGTTGCAATCCAATACTACTGCTGTTAGTTTTGTTGCTCAAGTTGTTCTAACTTTGGCCATTGGGAGCTCTTGCAGGTTCACTCCTGTGACCTTTTGACATGCCTCCATTGTATTTTGAACACTTATTTACTTTCTTTCCAGGTTTATCTTGTCTCCCCCCACCCCCGAAATGAACCATTTATTCAAGGAGCCCTGGTTCTCTTGATTGGATAACGGGTATTTAGAAACCAAGATCTAGGTGCTGGCTTTGCTTATGGCTATAGGGGTTTGGTGATGGACAGGGAGGCCTGGCGTGCTGCGATACATGGGGTCACAAACAGTCGGACATGACTGAGCGACTGATCTGATCTGATCTGATAGGGATTGTGCTACTTCTGGTCTTTCTTAGCAGATGGAGCTAGGAAATATATGTATGTACATTAACACACACATGTATCTTTCTACCTGTCTACCTTTACAAACCTTGAGTTCATAGTGATACCTTCAGTTCCAGTCCAAAGCCTCAGGGTTTATTTCAGTCTTCTCACTTGCTTTATTTGTAATTTCCTCCTCTGACAGTAAGAAACCTTGCTCTTGTTATCTGTAATATACTTACCTATTTGTTCAACGCTAGTACACACAAAAGGCTGTTGCAGAATTGCTGATTCATACCCCTGTGAGAAACAAATATAACTAGAGTATTTGTGAACAATTCTTTTTTTCTTTAGCCTTATAGAATCCAGGCAAAATAATGTTTTCTTGCTGCTGCTAAGTTGCTTCAGTCATGTCTGACTCTGTGTGACCCCTTAGATGGCAGCCCGCCAGGCTCCTCCGTCCCTGGGATTCTCCAGGCAAGAACACTGGAGTGGGTTGCCATTTCTTTCTCCAATGCATGAAAGTGAAAAGTGAAAGTGAAGTCGCCCTGTCGTGCCCAACTCTTAGCGACCCCATGGACTGCAGCCCTACCAGGCTCCTCCGTCCGTGGGATTTTCCAGGCAAGAGTACTGGAGTGGGGTGCCATTGCCTTCTCCGAATGTTTTCTTAGGCTAGTTCTTTTCTTCCCTTACCTCCTTCAGTCTGTTGCTTATTCATCTATAATATAGTTATGTTCATTTGTTGCTATTTATGTTTCATTTTAATTCCTCCTCCCCCAGCACACGTATCAACTTCAATTGTTTACTTTTTGAGTACGTAGAATATTATCATGGTTCTAAGAGTCAGAGCTATACAAATAGACCCAGAGAAGTGTCGCCTTCTCATTCTGGCTACCTCATTCCATTTCCATTTCCCCATCCTTTCCAGCCCTTTACCACCTACCTGCTGTAGGGATCCAGTCTCTTTAGTCTCTGATTCATCCTTCCTATACTTCTTTTGCGCAGATAAACCAATACTTGAATGTTTTCTTAGATCCCCTTTTTATGCCATACAGAGTGGATACAGTGCTAGAGATACTATTTTGCACTTTGCTTTATTCACTTAACAGTATATCCTGGAGATCACTTCATATCAATTCATAGATATGAACTCCTTAAAATTTGATTATCAGAAAAAAAAATTTAACAACCCAAGGATTAATTTTAAAATCCCGTAAGCCTAAGTGATGATGCTGATGCTGATAATAAATAGCATAAGCTCTACCATTAAACGAGTACCTACTCTATGGCATGCTCTGGGCTAAGCATTTTATACAGATTATTGCACTGAGTCCTTCCTAGAGCCCAGTGAGATTTACATACTGATGAGGAAACTAAGCTCAGTAATTTTTAGAAGCCTGCGCAGGTTATGAAGCATAGAACCACAATTTGAACTCAGGACACTCTCCTAAGTTCATGCTTTGTGAAGAGCACACTCTCACCATTCTAAAATATTAAGGCTAAAACAAAGCCATGTGGGTTTTTAAGTCCTAGATATATCCCAGGCCTTAAAACCCTGTTGATCATGTATCAGCTGCTGCCAAAATTGACATGTTACTGATGGCAGGAACATGAAGGTAATTTACTGCTTGTTTATTCCAAAGAAATGGCCCTTCCTTCCTGAGGACCATGGGTCCTGCCTCTAGACAGGAGACAAGAGGGATGCTAGGTGGGGCCCGCTACCCAGGATGCAGTAGTACATCCCATCTCACCTTGTAATCACAAGCCACAGCAGCCAGCCCTGTGAATGGGAAAGCGCATTGCCCCACAGGGCTGTTTGGCTAGCAGGACACTCCATCAAGCCTGAGTTACAGCAGTTCCTGTTAAAACTGTTTGTACAGCAGGAGTGGAAGAAGGATTTCTTTGGGCAGGAGTCTGGCTTCTGTTGTGAGAAGTGACAGCCTCTGGCAGAGGGGCAGTACAGCGGAGTTGGTTGAGAGCGTGGCTTCTGGGTTCTCAGTGCCAGGGGCCTCACATCAGCATCAGGTTTTCAAGCCTTGTAACCCTGGGCAAGTCACTTCACCTTTTCAGAGCATTTCTGTGACATGATACAACCTATCTTAGGGGCTTCCATGACCATGTTCAGTTTCTATGATTTGCTAGAAGGAATCAGAGAACTCAGCACACAGTCATACTCACGGCTATGATTTATTACAGCAAAAGGAGACAAAGCAAAGCCAACAAAGGGAACAGGTGAAGGAGTGAAGTCAGGGGACACCAAGCCCAGGCTCTCAGAGTCCCTTCCCAAGGCAGGCACATAGGAGGCACTGAATCCCTCCAGCAAAAAGTTTGACATGGTATATGACATGTTTTCTCCCCAGGAAGCTCATTAGAGACTCAGTGCCCAGGGTTTTTACTGGGGTCTGGTCATGCAGGCACCTTCTGCCAACATGTATCAAAATCCCAGACTCCCAGAAGAAAGACAGGGGTTCAGCATACATGCACTGTTTGCATGAATGGTTTGCATGAACAATGAGCCACCCTCAGGAGAAAATGACGCGAACCTTCCCGAAATGCACGTTCCCAGATGCCAGCCAAGCGAGGGCCGACTTTGCAAGCAAACCTTTCTCAGGGTGGCAGCCTTGGGCCTCTTAGGTTAATAACACTTTTCTGCTCACCGGCCTATAGGGTGGTTGCTGGGTGGATTAAATGAGATGATGTAAAGCGCTGGACACACTGGCTGGTTAGTAAACACTCAGCAAGTGTAGACGATTACTTTGAGAGTTCAGGGTATGAATTCCGAGTGGTTCTTTAGCACCTTAGAGCAAGCTCCAGCCATAATCCATCCGCTCACCTGTTCATTCCTTTGTTCGGCACATTTTGATTGCACCTTCCTGGCTCAGGGGCTGTGTCTGGGCTCCTTGGGACTTTGGTAGCAGTGGATGAGTCACCCCCTTCCTGGAGAATGATGCATGTGGGTTTCCATTCTGGCTGGGTTTTGGAAGTGGCTGCTGGTGGTAAGAAACTCTGGGGATTTCAAGGTAGATGTGAACAGACCCTGTTGCACCCTCCAAGTTAGCGGCTTGGGTACGCAGTGCTCAGAAAACTTATCCTTCTGACATCTCTCTTGTTTATCTTGTTTGTCCTCCTGCAGCCAAGGCTAAGTCGAAATGTGGCCCGACCTTCTTCCCATGTGCCAGCGGCGTCCACTGCATCATCGGCCGCTTCCGGTGTAACGGGTTTGAGGACTGTCCAGATGGCAGCGACGAAGAGAACTGCAGTAAGTGCTGGGGGCCCTGCATCCTGGCCACTCTCATCTTTGGGCTTCTTACACCACAGCCTAGCACCTTTTCTGTTGTTACCTGGAATCAACTCGTTACCATTCTTTCTTATGTGTATGTATAGAGGCCCAGCTACCATTTATCAGGGTCTCAGCTATGTGCACTGGGCCTGGACCATAGCTTGTTTTCAGTTCTGACGATTGCTCTGAGAATGTGGGCATGTGATCGCCATCCACAGATCAGAATGTGAAGCACAGAGGGGTCAGTGGATACATCCAGAGTCACACAGCTTATCAGGAGCAGAGCCAGTTCTAGGCCTATTCAGACCCTCATCTGATTGACTCTCCCACTCATCACCCATGTTTAGGTGCTTGCTTTCCTTCTCACTTTGAATTCTTTTTAAAAAAAAAAATGTGTGTATATTAATAATATATACACTATAAGAATCTCTTCTCCTTTAGTTGTTAAGTCGTGTCCGACTCTTGTGACCCCATGGACTGTAGCCCACCAGGCTCCTCTGTCCATGGGATTCTCCAGGCAAGAATACTGGACTGTGTTGCCGTTTGCTTCTCCACTGTAAGAATATGCTTTTGCAAGCTGCTGTATGATCCGGAAGTCCCGCTCCTGGGCATATATCTGGAGAATACTCTAATTTGAAAAGATACATGCATCTCAGTGTTCATAGCAGCGGTCACAATGGGGAAGCAGTTACGTGTCCACCCACAGATGAACGGATAAAGATGTGGTATATCTACACAATGGAACATTACCCTGCAATAGGAAAGCATGAAATAATGTCATCTGTAGCAAATGTGGGTGGACTCATATTATCATATGAGTGATATCATATGAGAGATTATCGTACTAAGTGAAATCAATCAGAAAGAGAAAGACAGATACCATGCAGTATCAGCTATATGCAGCATCTAAGATATGACACAAATGGATTTGTCTACAAAACACTCACAGAAAACAAACATGGTTACCAAAGGGGAAAGAGGGTGGGAGAGGGATAAGTTAGGAGTTTTATGATTAGCAGATACAAACTACTCTATATAAAATAGATAAATAACAAGATCTTACTGTATAGCAAAGGGAACTATATCCAATATTTTTAATAAGCCATAATGGAAAAGAATATGGAAAAGAACATATGTGTATGTATATATGTACGTATGAATCACTTTGCTGTACACCAGAAACTAATACAACATTGTAAATCAACTGTACCTCAATTTAGAAAAAGAATATGCTCTCAGAAAAATATCCAAACAGTAGAAAGCTAGCGTTTTCCTTGACTTGTGACCACCTCCGATTCTTTTTACCTGCTGTCTAATATTCCATGGCATCAGGAGACAGACACACACGTGAACTCCTCTTGTTCTCTCTACCCCGCCTGCCTCTTGGCAGTCTTGATGTTGGAGCTCACCTCACTACTCCTTGGTCTGCGAACATGCAGTCCCTTCCTGGTCAGCGTCTCTACGTCCAGATTCACACTCAGCAGCTTCAGTGAGTGTCAGGTGTACCTTCCCCGCCTTTCAGACAGCAGTTCGCTTTGTACCTGCTGCTGGTTCCTCTGGTCACGGCTCAGTTTATCCTCTTTCCTTTCCCCCGAAATATTTAGATAGTAGTTGGCTGTGGACAGGCCCACATGTTTACTTTCTGCACTTAAATATTTTAATAACCTTTTTTGCTTCCAATTATTGCAAAAGTTGCAGAATATATTGGGTTCCCTCACCCTCCTGCTCTCTGCCCAGGCACTCCTTCCCAATACAGTCTCATTCTGTCAGCAAAAAAAAAGTTGCAAAATATAGAAAAGTATAAAGAGGAAAGCAAAACTGCCTAGGAAAAAGCCCTGTTAATATGTGGGCTATTTTGTGATAGTTGTCCCCCACTCCATCTATGTTTCTATCTATCTGTCTATCTTCTCTAATATGCTTAATTGAGATGTCCTCTTTATTGTGACCATTTTCTCATGTTATTAATTTTTTTAAAAACAAAAGTTTTAATGACTTTAGTGATTGTTTTGATAAACTGATTTTCTCTTACCCTGTTGCTTCTATTTTAAGTCTTCAAAGAGGAGAGTGACTGTCTCCTGTGTTCTTTATGTCTTTCTGGGGAACAATCATTGCTGTACCCTCCCAAGAGGGACACAGAGTTTATAACTCTCCTGTGTGCCTTCTGTTGCCTTATTTCATCTTCTGAGCCTCAAGTGGCAGAGCTGCGGCAGAGCTGCTAGATTGTCGAATGGTAGTGAAGTGGCTAAAACCCACCTTAGCCAGGAGGGTGCGTGTCATTAACAGGGTCAGGGGCCTGGCTGAGCAAAATGACTTTGGAGCTGGGGTCTGGCCTCAGATTTGTGTTCTGCCCTGGGGAAGCATGAGTCAGGCATCTTACATAATCTGCTTGCACAGTGGCTTTTCTCTAAAATGGGGATGCTGCTGCTGCTGCTGCTGAGTCACTTCAGTTGTGTCCGACTCTGTGTGACCCCATACTGACAGCCTTTTTCCAGGTTTGTTGTGAGGATTAGATGAGATGATATCTGAAAAGTGCTGAGTGTGGTGGGTAGCCAGAGTAATTGACTTTAAAAATGCAAAGTGGCTTAAAGCAAAACTGAGTGATTAAGGGGAAGAGCATGTCTATTAGGATTTTGCCTTTGGTTTTGAATGGCTAAAGACATAGTTCTTTTATACACACATACCTCCAAGATACAGTGGGCTTGATTCCAGACCGCAGCAATAAAGCAAATGTTGCAATAAAGTGAGTCACACGAATTTTTTGGTTTCCCAGTGCATATAAAAGTTATGACTACTCTATGCTGTAGCCTCTGAAGTGTGCATTTGCATTCTGTCTGGGAAGAAAAAGCAATATACCTACCTTAATTTAAAAACACAGAACAAAAAAATTTTAATAGTAACATCAAAGATCACCGATCACTGATCACCAATAACAAATATAATAAAAGAAAAGTTTAAGTTACCAAAATGCGACACAGAAACGCAGAGTGAGCAAATGCTGTTGCAAGGATGGTGGCCACAGACGTGCTCAGTGCAGGGTTACCACACATCTTCAGTTTGTTTAAAAAAAAAATGCAATATCTTCAAAGTGTAATAAAGTGAAGCTCAATAAAACAAGGTGTGCCCATGTTTTACTGAGTCCTTTTGTGAGTATCTGCCTGGTCTCAATTTCCTAGCGTCCACAGGAATCTTATCATCTAAGGAGGGGGGATTCTTTTTATATATCGTTGTGTATACATACATTCTTGGAGAAGGCAATGGCACCCCACTCCAGCACTCTTGCCTGGAAAATCCCATGGACGGAGGAGCCTGGTGGGCTGCAGTCCATGGGGTCGCTAAGAGTCGGACATGACTGAGCGACTTCACTTTCACTTTTCACTTTCATGCATTGGAGAAGGAAATGGCAACCCACTCCAGTGTTCTTGCCTGGAGAATCCCAGGGACGGGGGAGCCTGGTGGGCTGCCGTCTATGGGGTCGCACAGAGTCGGACATGACTGAAATGACTTAGCATACATACATTCTAGAGAGTAATCCAATGGCAATTAAAGTAGGTGTGATGCATTATGGTATGTACATTCTAAATGGTTGCACCATCCTGTGTACTCTCTGCCATAATTAAAGACCCTGTATCATTTAAATGTTTGGATATTGGTCTTCAGTAGTCTAAATGAGTAAATTATATCCATTATCTGTCATTTGAGAAGAGCGATTCTAGTTCCCTACTTGAAAACTGGTAAATGAAAGAATCAAGCATTTATCCTCCCTTTTCATACATGGATTGTGTTTCTGAGTAATTAAATAGCTGACTTAGGAAAGTTCTTTTTTTAATTGAAGAATATCAGCTAATAGAAGAATGAGAGAATTAGAGTATGTCTGTTTTATAACCCTTAATGAAGAAATGGATCTTCAATGGCTACTAAAACCATTAGATGAAAAATTGATAGGGAGTTTCATAATGGATTGGATCCGGCAGAAAAGTTTTGAAACCAGCTGTCAATCTTCTCACAGACGGCTTTGAATCAATATTGCACCTTAGAATGATAAGGAGCGTAGAAACCTTATCACTCTCTGGATCTCTTTATATTATAGTTGTATAGATAGTACATCTGCATACTTAAGAAACCCCAAAAGACAGTGTTCTAATTCTTGCTTTAACTTTTCCAGTATATTTTAAAGAACTCCGGAGGAGAAGACTCATCTACTACAAATATTTACCCAGATATTTACCATTTTGACTGCTCTTGCTTGATTCGTGTTGTTCCAAGTTTTTTTCTCGTATCATTTTCCTTCTGTCTGAAGAACTTCCTTTAGCAATTCTTTTAAAGCAGTATTGCTGGTAACAAATGCTCTTAGTTTTCCTTCATCTGCGAATGTCTTTATTTTACCTGCTTTCCTGAAGGATATTTTTTACTGCATAGAGAATTCTGGGGTCACAGTTCCTTCCTCTACAGCCCTTTTAAAGTGTTGTGCCACTTCCTCTGGCTTCTCTCATTTCCCGTGAGAAAGTTGCAGTTATTTTAAATTGTTTTCCTCTAGAGAACAGACTGTTTTCCTCTAGCTGCTTTGAAGATTTTTTTGGTCTTTAGTTTTCAGCAGTTAGATGATGATATATCTGGGTATGTGGATTTCTTTGAGTTTATCCTGTTAGGGTTCTCTCTGAATCTGTAGGATTTTGTCTATTGCCATACTTAGTACATTTTAAGCTATTGTTTCTCTCTCTTTAATTGAATTGTAGTTGATTTATAGCCCTCTGTCTTTTTTTTTTTTAATGGGATTCTGCTAACAATTTTAGGTCCTTGTAGGTCTGTTCATTTTTTAATCAATCATTTTTCTTTTCATTGTCCAGATTGGATAGATTTTACTACTCTACTCTTCAGCTAAAGTTCGTCAGGTTTCCTTTTTTCTCTGTCATCCCCAGTCTGCTTTAAAGCCCCTACAACAGGGTACTTTTTAAATTTTGGTTACTGTATTTTTTTGTCTTTTTTAATTGAAATGTAGTTTATTTACAATGTTATGTTAATACCTGCTGTATAGCAAAGTGATTCAGTTATATATATATATATTAATACATTCTTTTTTACAATATTTGTTTCCATCATGATTTATCAGAGGATACTGAATATAGTTCCCTGTACTATACAAATAGGACGTTGTTGTTTATCCATAGGCTACATAATAGCTTACATCTGCTAATCCCAACCTCCCACTCCATCCTTCCCCCAACCCTCCCGTTGTTCTCTAGGCCTGTGAGTCTGTTTCTGTTTCATAGATAGGTTCATTTGTGGCCTATTTGAAATTCCACATGTAAGAGATACTTTGTGGTATCTTTCTGATTTACTTCACTTCATATGATAATTTCTGGGTCCATCCTTGTTGCTGCAGATGGCATTATTCCATCCTTTTTATGGCTGAGCAATACTCCATTGTATGCATGCACCACATCTCCTCCACCCATTCCTCTGTTGGTGGACATTTAGGTGGTTTCCATGTCCTGGCTGTTGCAAATAGTGCTGCTGTGAACATAGGGTGCATGTATATTTTTGATTTTTACTGGGTATGTGCCCAGGAGTGGGATTGATGGATTGTATGGTAATTCTGGGCTTCCCTGGTGGCTCCGTGGTACAGAATCTGTTTGCAGGGTGGGAGACCCAGGTTCGATTCCTAGGTCAGGAAGATCCCCTGGAGGAGAGCCTGGCAACCCACTCCCAGTTCTTGCCTGGAGAATTTCATGGATAGAGGAGTCTGGAGGGCTACAGTCTGTGGGGTCAGAAGGAGTCGGACATGACTGAAAGACAGCACACACGTGGTAATTCTATTTTTAGTTTTATGAGGAACCTCCATAGTGATGGTTGTTCAGTCGCTAAGTCGCTAAGCACACCAGGCACCTCAGTCCTCCACTATCTCCCAGAGTTTGTTCAAATTCATGTCTACTGAGTCAGTGATGCCAGCTAACCATCTCATCCTCTGCCACCCTCTTCTCGTTTGGCTTTCAATCTTTCGCAGCATCAGAGTCTTTTCCAATGAGTCACTCTTTGCATCTGGTGGCCAAAGTATTGGTGCTTCATCATCAGTCCTTCCAATGAATATTCAGGGTTGATTTCCTTTAGGATTGACTGGTTTCATCTCCTTGCTGTCCAAGGTACTCTTAAGAGTCTTCTCTAGCACCGCAGTTTGAAATAGTGGCAGTACCAACTTACATTTCATCATTGGTTACTGTATTTTTTCAGTTCTACAATTTTCTTTTGGTTCTTCTTTATATCTTGTGTTTCTTTGCTGAGGCTTTTTATTTTCCATTTGTTTTGAGAGTGTTCATGATTACTTGTTAGAATATTTGTATAATAGCTGCTTTAAAGTCTGTGTCACAAATTTCCAACATCTGCCTTAATTTGGTGTTAGCGTCTGTTGATTATCTTTTCTCATGAGGGTTGAGATTTTCCTGTCTTTTCATATGCCAAGTAAAAAGCTGGATTATATTCTGGCTATTTTGGTCATTATGTATGACACTTTGGGTTTTGTTTAAACCCCATGGAGAAGGCTTATGTTTTTGCTTTAGTGGACAAATGGCCCTGTTGGTCAGGCCTCAAGTTCCTGGCAGCCCTCTGTGGGCTGTGGTTGCAGTTGTTCTCAGACTGTTTTTGCAGTGGCTGCTTGGACCTGTCCTGTGTCTGCACCTTCCAGTGCTCAGTCTGGGAGCTGGGCAGTGGTCTGGGAGCTGGGCGGTGGTCTGGGAGCTGGGCGGTGGTCTGGGAGTTGGGCGGTAGTCTGGGAGCTGGGCAGTGGTCTGGAAGCTGGGCAGTGGTCTGGGAGCTGGGCAGTGGTCTGTTATCACAGTCTGGTGTGCTAATTAGGACAAGACCCATGCATGTCCAGCTTGGGAATCCACTTCAGAATTCAAAAACAACTTTATGGAGTCGCTTTCCTAGGTTCTTCGCTCTCTATGATCTCTCTGATATTTGCCCATTTCTTGGGAGTCTGAGAGGAGTAAAAGAAAGTAGACTTGGGACCCTTTCAGTGCTAGTTCAAATCTTGGTCTTCTTCCCCCAAATTGGTCTGCTCCAGTTTACTTTTCAGAATCTAAAAGTTGCCGCTCCAGGTGTTCTGTCCAGGTTTTCTTCAGCTGCGTTCAGTGGCAGAGCCAGGGTGCCACGTGGTTGCTCTGCCTGATTTGGATGTGGGAACGCCCAGAAGACAGTCTTAGCATTCAAGAAAAGAGACCACCAGACACTGGCCTTCTGAGATGACCCTAGAGGCACACCCAGCCCACTCTATGGTGTTTCTGTCCCCACGCATCCTACCTGAATCTGATCGAGGCTGTAACTGGCTCAGTCAGTTCAGGCTGCTATAATAGAATGCCATACACTGAGTGGCATACATGATAGAAACTTATTTCTCACAGATCTGGAAGTCCAGGATCCGAGTACCAGCATGGCTGGGTTGGTGGTGTGGCCCCCCTTTCTGGCTGTAACCTCACATGGCTTTCTGTGCACTCAGAGAGAGAAATTTCCTCCTCATCTTGTAAGGGTGCTTATCCCATCATGAGAACATCACCCTCTGACCTCATCTAACCCTCAGCACCTCCCAAAGACTCCACCTTCTAATTCCATCTATTTAGGGGTTAGGGTTTCCACATATGAATTTAGGGGGAACATGAACATGCAATTCTTTCTCTTTATTTTTTTACATTTTTTTCTTTTTGGTCATGTGTACAGCATGCGAGGTGCTAGTTCCCTGACCAGGGATTGAACCTGTGCCCCTACATTGGAAGCAAGAGTCTTAACCACTGACCACCAGGGAAGTCCCCAAACATGCAGTTCTTAATACTAACCACTAGTTTAAAAAAATTCAGGGACAGAGGAACATACACATTAGTGGCCCCATGGGTACACAAATCGCCAGATCCGGAATGTGGGACATTCTCCATCACTCAGTTACATCCGCAAATAAATTCTAAAAAAAAAATAATACAGGAAGGGGGAACCTACAGATTCAAAGAGACGAAGAGACAAACCAACCAAATGTAACATATGGATCTTGTTTCAACTCTGATTCAAACAAACCACTGTTTTTAAAAACTTGAGATAGTTGGGAAATCTCTAATTGTGGTTGTGTATCTAGTGATATTAAGGAGTTATTGTTAATTTTTTTAGTTCGAGGGTGACATTCTTAGTTTTTAAAATAGTCTTTATCTTTGATAACTATATCCCAGAGTATATGAAAGTAAAATTACATGGTGTCTAGGATATGTTTCAAGCCTTTCCTCTGGGAGGGGGTGGGGGAGGTAGTAATGGGTGAGCTGGGACTGAAACAGAATTGTCAGCATATTGGTACATTTTTTTTTTCATTTTAATTATGGGTTTATTGCTTAGACACTGGAAAATAAATTTTCTTCTTTCTTTTTTTAAATTGAAGTATAGTTGATTTGCATTGTTGTGTTAATTACTGCTGTGTAGCAGAAGTGATTCATTATACATATATATACATTTTTTAAAATATTCTTTTTCCTTATGGTTTATTGTATAATATTGAATATAGTTCTCTCTGCTATACAGGAAGACCTTCCTGCTTATTCATTCCATACATGAAAGTCCCCGTCTGCTAACCCCAATCTCCTGCTCTGTCTCTCCTCCAACTTCCCGCCCTCCACCCTGACTCCGGCAACCATCAGTCTGCTTTCTTTGTCCCTGAGCGTGTTTCTGTTTCTTAGGTTCATTTGTGTCATATTCTAGATTCCACCTGTAAGAGGTATCAGATGACATTTACCTCTCTCCTTTTGGCCTTCTTTCCCTTTGTATGATGATCTCTAGTTGCATTGCTGCAGATGGCATTATTCCATCCTTTTTATGGCTGAGTAGTATTCCACTGTGTGCGTGCACCGCATCTTCTCTACCCATTCCTCTGTCAGTGGGCATTGTCTCTGTGTCTTGACTGTTGTGAATACTGCCGCTGTGAGCATAGGGTGCATGTAGCTTTTTGGATTGTAGTTTTGTCTGGATGTCTGCCTAGGAGTGAGATTGCTGAATCATATGGTAATTTTATTTTTAGTTTTCTGAGCAATTTCCTCAGTTTTCCGCAGTGACCGTACCAACTTACATTCCCGCCAACAGGGTAGGAGGGTTCCCTTTTCTCCACACCCTCTCCAGCATTTGTTATTTGTAGACTTTTTATTGATGTCCATTCTGACTGGTGCGAGGTGGTACCTCATTGTAGTTTTGATTTGCATTATCTAATCGTTAGTAATGTTGAGCATCTTTTCAGTGCCTATTGGCCACCCGTTTGTCTTCTTTGGAGAAATGTTGATATATAGGCCTTCTGCCCATTTTTGGATCGTACTGGTAATTATTAAAGCCAGGTGATGGACATACAGGGGTTCCCTATACACTCTCTGTTTTCATATGTAACTGGAATTTTCCAAAAATGGTAAAAAGAAATAAAGGATAAAGGAGTGGTTTTGTTGGGTGGTGTCTAAACTTCAGCAAATAATTGGAAAGTCATATTTTTAAAGAATTTTATTACTCTGATGTGTTTTCCCACCATTTGCGTTCATTTGGCAGAAGTGAGGACAAGCAAGGACCAGTGTCCCTTCCAGAGGATCACAGTGCTGAGATTTTGCCCTTTCGCTGCCTTCCTTCCTCCTTTTCCCTGTGTTTGGCCTCTTCCTCCTGCCTCATTCTCAGACATCCTTGGCAGGAGGTGAAACCCTGGACTGGCTGGCAGCACAGCTCTCCCCAGTTCCTTTTTGGTGAGCTCGAGGACTCCTGCCAGGAACTAAGATGGCAGACCAGTCTGGATGACCACAGTGGAAAATCACTCAAGCAGAATCTTCTGCTGCTGTGTTCAGCATAGTTGTGCTCAGAAAACCCACTGTGCTTCTTCCACTGCTGATGCATTCTTGACGGTCCCCCTAAACAGTTGAATCACCCAGCCAGTATATCTGTATTTTTTATTCATGGAGCCCCTCAGTGCTTGTGTATTTCTATAGCTTTATTCATGTCAACCTGGATGAGATTCCACATTTCCTCTTCACCCCTCAGCAGATCCATGGGTGAAGCCTCAAGGAGCTGTACCTGCATCAGTCAGAGGGGCTGGGTGAGCAGAGAAGGAGAAGGGTACTTCCACTGCGTGCTCCGAAGCTCCATCAGCATGGTCCCCTTAAAGGCTCCTGTGTGACCTGCTTCCTTAGGGAGCTGTTGCTGGCCTTCCGAGGCTGGGCTTGTCTTTCCCTTGCCTGTTGGCACACCATCTTGGGCCTTCTTCAGACAAATGCCACTGAATCGGACGCCTGCCCTGAACACCTTGTAAAGATAACTTCTCCCCTCCCCAGCCTCCCGCTCCGTCTCCTTCCCCTGCTTCACTCTTCTCCTCTGCACTTACCACCACTTTTCATTTATTTTCTGCCATCGCGACTACACCATAATGGCCATTGCGTGGTATTGTTGGTGGTTCACAGCTGTACTCCTAATGCCAACTGTATGGTCTGGTTCAGTGTCCACACGTGGTAAATGCACGTGGAATAAATTACACTTCTCATGCTTTATCTTCGGTACCCACTGACCTGCCTGTCTCCCCAGTAGAGTGTAAGCTCTTTAAGAACAGACTGGGTTTTCTTTCATCCCCAGTGCCTATTAGAGGGCTTAATTTACAGGAAATAGTGAGTAAATGTCTGTGGAATGAATGGATCAGGCCACTAATGAAACACAGGGTTAAAGAAAAAGACAGGCAGTCAGGATATATTCTTAACATGGGCATGTCTTCATCCTCTTGTACGGTTGCAGATATACACCCAGAGGGCACATTTAGGTTGTACATTGTGGATTCAACCCAGTTGCTACCTTCTTTCAGATTCATTCTCTTTCCGAGATTTCTGTGCCAAACACCATGCACGATGCTGCGAGGGATGTAGAAACTGCTTTGTTGAGATGATGCACAAGCCAGGGAGACCAAAATCATCTTACCCAAGTAATTACAATATGGGTGGACAGCTGGAAGTACTGTGAGAATCACTGATCAGAGGAGAGGTTATTTCCCTCTAGGCTTACCAGAGCAGGTTATTGAAAGAGGTGGATCCAGGAGGATGGGTACCATTTAAAAGTTGGCAGTATAGTTCCATGAAGTCTTTTAGGCTGAAGGCCCAGGCAGAAGCAGGGAGGTGTGCAGACCGTGCAGGGCATAAGATGCAACTTGGCTGACAATGACTAAGCACCTATGTATACGGCACATTGTTATATGCTGTACGTGTTTGATCTCACTTTAGGTTGGTAATACTATGACTCTCTTTTGGTAGAGAAGGAATTGAGACCCAGAAAGGTTAAATAACTTGTCTAAAGTCACATGCTGCTTCTGCTGCTGCTGCTGCTGCTAAGTCGCATTAGTCATATCTGACTCTGTGCGACCCCATAGACGGCAGCCCACCAGGCTCCCCCGTCCCTGGGATTCTCCGGGCAAGAAACTGGAGTGGGTTGCCATCTCCTTCTCTAATGCATGAAAGTGAAAAGTGAAAGTGAAGTCACTCAGTCATGTCCGATTCTCAGCGACCCCATGGACTGCAGCCTACCAGGCTCCTCCATCCATGGGATTTTCCAGGCAAGACTACTGGAGTGGGGTGCCATTGCCTTCTCTGCTAAAGTCACATAGTAAGTGGCAAAATTGTGACATCAACCCAGATGGTTATAAATCCAGGGTCTGAACTCTTAAGCACTATACTAATGTGTATTCCCAGTCAGACTTTATTTTTGGGGGGCTCCAAAATCACTGCAGATGGTGATTGCAGCCATGAAATTAAAAGATGCTTACTCCTGAGAAGGAAAGTTATGACCAACCTAGATAGCATAGTAAAAAGCAGAGACATTACTTTGCCAACAAAGGTTTGTCTAGTCAAGGCTATGGTTTTTCCAGTGGTCATGTATGGATGTGAGAGTTGGACTGTGAAGAAAGCTGAGCGCCAAAGAATTGATGCTTTTGAACTGTGGTGTTGGAGAAGACTCTTGAGAGTCCCTTGGACTGCAAGGAGATCCAACCAGTCCATTCTAAAGGAGATCAGTCCTGGGTGTTCTTTGGAAGGAATGATGCTAAAGCTGAAACTCCAATACTTTGGCCATCTCATGTGAAGAGTTGACTCATTGGAAAAGACTGATGCTGGGAGGGATTGGGGGCAGGAGGAGAAGGGGACGACAGAGGATGAGATGGCTGGATGGCATCACCAACTCAATGGACATGAGTTTGAGTGAACTCTGGGAGTTGGTGATGGACAGGGAGGCCTGGCGTGCTGCAATTCATGGGGTCACAAAGAGTCGGACATGACTGAGAGACTGAACTGAAGTGAACTGAACTGAAAGTCACATAGTAAGTGGCAAAATTGTGACATCAACCCAGGTGGTTATAAATCCAGGGTCTGAACTCTTAACCACTATACTAATGTGAATCCCCAGTAATAATTACTATTATAAGCATTTATTGAGCATCTGCTATGGGCCACATGTGATTCTCAGTTATTTGGGTGTATTATCTCATTTGATTTTCACAGAATCTTAAGACACAGGCACTATTCCTGTTTCTACTCTGCACGCATGCTAAGTCACTTCAGTCGTGTCTGACCCTTTTCGACCCCATGGACTGTAGCCCGTCCATGGAGAGTCTCCAGGCAAGAATACTGGACTGGGTTGCCATTCCCTTCTCCAGGGAATCTTCCAGACATGGGGATCAAACCCGCATCTCTTACATCTCCTGCATTGGCAGGCAGGTTCTTTACCCACTGAACCACCTGGTAAGTCCACATGATGAAATTGAGGCTGAAAGAAGGTAAAGAGTTTTCCTAATGTCATGTAGCTCGTGAGTGGTAGAGCTGAAATTTGAACCCAGGTGGATTTCATTCCCTCACTATTAATCATTACAGAAAAATGTATGCTTGGAAGGGTAGTCTGCGGCAGGTCATGAAAAGTTAACAGTCTGGTTAATAAGTTCTAGGGATGTGATGTACAACATGATAAGTATAATAACACTGTGGTATGTTATTATGTATGAAAGCTGTTAAGGGAGTAAATCCTGAAAGTTCTCATCACAAGAAAAAAAAATTTATTTCTTTAATTTTGTATTTATTTGAGATGATAGATGTTCACTAACCTTAGTGAGATCATCATTTCATGATGTATGTAAATCAAATCATTATGCTGTATGATTAAACTTACACAGTGCTGTACGTCAGTCATATCTCAATAAAACTAGAAGGAAAAAAAGTTAACAATCTAAGATTGTATTTTATTCCTGGTGAGGAGCAGTTGGTTCTGAGCTGAGTGCAGAGTGAGGAGAGGGAGAAGGTCAAGCGTGGCTGGAGCCTGGGGAGCTGGGACATGGTGGTCCCTTTTTTAAAAAATATATTTTTAATTGGAGGACAATTGCTTTACAATGTTGTGTTGATTTCTGCCATACATCAGCGTGAGTCAGCCACAGGTACACATATGTCCCCTCCTTCTTGAACTTTCCAGCCACCTCCCACCCCATCCCACCCTTGGTGGTCCCTTTAAGACAAGTGGACCCAAGGAGCAAGGGAGTGGGTGGGAAGGGAGGTAAGGATGTCAGTGTTAGCCATGCAGAGTTTGAGGTGAAGGGGACAGTCAGGCAGAGGTGTCCACGAAGCGTCAGGAGAAAGAGGATTGTCCCTGGAGGGAAGATCTGGGTAGCCATCCACAGAAGAGTGGTGACCGAACCGGTGAAATTGAAATTGGAGGGAGGCAGGCGAGGGGTGGGACAGGAGGTAGCCGGCTCAGGAAGCCTCTGCAAGGAGGAGGCAAACAGCGATTAGCAATGACTTGGGCTCTGCCCCTTCCACTGTGCTGCCTGTAGAGGGCTTCTGAAAATTCACATCCTCCAGGTCCTTGTGTGCTCAGTCGCTTGAGTTGCGTCCAGCTCTTTGCGACCCTATGAACTATAGTCCACCAGGCTCCTCTGACCGTGGGATTCTCCAGGCAAGAATACTGGAGGGGGTTGCCATTTCCTCCTCCAGGGGATTTCCCCACCCAGGGATCGAACCCGTGTCTCCCGCATCTCCTTTACTGCAGGTCGATTCCAGGTCCTTAGAGGCTGGGGAAAAGGCAGATGGGATTGAGGAACCTTTGCCTCCTCCTGCTTGACCAGAGCGGCAGCCTTTCCCTTCCTGCAGACTCCTTGCAGACTCCTTCTCCTTGCCCTCGGAATGCCGCGGCACATGGCCCTGCTGTGTCTCAGGGGGCCAAGGGGCTGCTCTGAAAGGCAGCATGAACTTGCCTCTGGCTGCAGACAAGCCGCCTCTTCTTTGAAGGTCAGGGCTGCCAGCATCTTGCAGGCCACAAAGGAAGCAGTGCTTGTTAATGGGTCGGATTATTGGCAGAGAGGCTTAGGGCCGGACATCCTCCGTCCTGGAACAGAGGAAGTCTCGGGGCAGCTCCGTTTCCCCCAGTTGCCTGGTTCCCAGGGAGACGGGGGCTGGGAAGACAAGATCCCCTTGGAGACGGGGAGGTTGGGATGCTTGGCGAGGAAGTGAGTGATCACCACCACCTCCCTGGACTGCGGAGCAGATGGGGGGTGTGGGGGCTGGGGGCGAGGAGGTTCTCATTGATGTGTTTTGCCAAGAACGCTTTGAGGTGGGAGAGGGGCTGACTTCACAGACTTTAAATGGATTAAAGGCGATATTTCCTACATCCTGCTGGAGATAGATGGCTTCATTTCCTGTCTTGAAGCCGCTCAGTTGCTTTTGGATGACTTGCAGTGAGCCCTGGGTCTTTTCCTTCAGATGTGGTTGAAGTAATTGCCGCCAGTTTAATTAACCACTGAGTTTAACCTTAACTCACCCCTCCCTCCCTCTGGCGGGGAGAGACAACTTCTCTTTCCTGAGTCTTGTGGGCTGGGAAACATATTCTTAGATCCCTGTGTTTGTTGTGGTAAGAAGAGCTGGGAACCTTTGGAGTCACCGTTGAGTTTTTGAAGTTAACTCTGTAGACAGTTTTCTCCATCCCCATTGAAATAAACACTGGAAAGAGCAGTATTCCTCTTGCTAGTTAAGCGAGTAGAATAATACATTTTTTCAGTGACTGGGAAACCTTAACAAGGACAAAGGAAACATACATGTGGAGCACATTAAATTTTGCTAGAAGACACAGACGTAACATCCCAAAGTAGGAGGCGTTTCCTGGTTAGTTTATGGGCTGTCCAGCAGTTATGTTTCAGAGTTCTGGGTGAGTGGCCCATGGCATCACAGGAACCCCTGAGACTTAACCACTTTCTACCCCCCTGCCCAGAGCCTATACAGTTAGTCCACCATACGCACACCCTGAAATTTGCCTTAAGCCTGGTAAATGCTGCAGAGGCCCTGGGAGAAATAGAGTGAAACCTGAGTTGTCTGGGGTCTTTGCAGAGATTTTAGTCTGGGTAAAATCTGAGTCTTTGACGGGGTTCGCTTTCAGACGTGTGTAGCTTGGCTTCATCAGCATCTCTCTCTGCGGACAGCACAGGACCATTCTTGGGAGCTCTATTGTTTAGACTGGGCTTCCCAGGTGGCGCTAGTGGTGAAGAACATGCCTGCCAGTTCAGGAGACATAAGAGACATGGGTTCAATCCCTGGATGGGAAAGATCCCCTGGAGGAGGGCACAGCAACCCACTCCAGTATTCTTGCCTGGAGGATCCCATGGACAGAGGAGCCTAGCAGGCTACAGTCCATAGGGTCGCAGAGTCAGATAGGACTGAAGCGACTTAGCACGCACATTGTTCAGACTGGGCTATAATACAGGGTTGCCTTTGGCTCCATTTAGAACTTCTTGGTCTCTTTTGAAACTATCTTAGGCTCTTCTGCTTTTGGAATTCCTAACGTGGCTTTTTATAGCTTTGGGGGCCCCTCCCCTGGTTGTCAGCTTTTACTTCTTGCTGGCGGTTTGTCTGCAGGTTGGCAGCAGCATCTTGTCTCCCTTCTGGTTTGCTGTGTCCTTGGGAACCGAAGCACAAACCTTGTTGGAATTTACATAAAGAGACAGTCAATAGACCTGGGGGAGGGGAGGGCTTGAGGGTCCTTCCTGAGGACGCTGCCAGCACTTGAAGGGCACCGACATCCTGAAGTATGTTTGGATGGTTCAGAGGTCTTTTTCTGGCTTGCTGCTGGGTTTAGGGAGTATTCTTCTAGCATCCTTTGCCTCTCTTTCTCTGCCCTGCCTTGGAGGTGAGACACAGTGTTTTACGAGGAGCCATTGATAAGGAGGAATCCCAGGTGTGCCTGTTGACCTGTATCTACCTGTGTTCTCTGAGCAAATGGGCTATAAAATTCTGAAGACAGGGATCTGTAGACCAGAGATAACTGTGGGGAAAGAGTAAAGGAAAGTGAGTGATCACTGAAACATTTCTGCCAGATTAGACTCTTTAAAACTTCTGGTAGACTCTTTAAAACATACTGAAATAGAAAAGTTAAATGAACACCTGTATTTCCCACACCCTATTTTAAAAGTCATATTAACTGTGTGTGCATGATAGTCATTCAGTCGTGTCTGACTCTTTGTGACCCTGTGGACTGTAGCCCGCTAGGCTCCTCTGTCCATGAGATTCTCCAGGCAAGAATACTGGAGTGGGTTGCCATTCCCTTCTCCAGGAGATCTTCCTGACCCAGGGATTGAACCCAGATCTCCTGCATTGCAGGCAGACTTTTAACCATCTGAGCCACCAGGGGAGTCCCACATATTACCTATAGTTATGGCTATGGCTATGGTATGACCTAAATCAAATCCCTTATGATTATACAGTGGAAGTGAGAAATAGATTTAAGGGCCTAGATCTGATAGATAGAGTGCCTGATGAACTATGGAATGAGATTCGTGACATTGTACAGGAGACAGGGATCAAGACCATCCCCATGGAAAAGAAATACAAAAAAGCAAAATGGCTGTCTGGGGAGGCCTTACAAATAGCTGTGAAAAGAAGAGAAGCGAAAAGCAAAGGAGAAAAGGAAAGATATAAACATCTGAATGCAGAGTTCCAAAGAATAGCAAGAAGAGATAAGAAAGCCTTCTTCAGCAATCAATGCAAAGAAATAGAGGAAAACAACAGAATGGGAAAGACTAGGGATCTCTTCAAGAAAATCAGAGATACCAAAGGAACATTTCATGCAAAGATGGGCTCGATAAAGGACAGAAATGGTATGGACCTAACAGAAGCAGAAGATATTAAGAAGAGGTGGCAAGAATACACAGAAGAACTGTACAAAAAAGATCCTCATGACCCAGATAATCACGATGGTGTGATCACTGACCTAGAGCCAGACATCCTGGAATGTGAAGTCAAGTGGGCCTTAGAAAGCATCACTACGAACAAAGCTAGTGGAGGTGATAGAATTCCAGTTGAGCTGTTCCAAATCCTGAAAGATGATGCTGTGAAAGCGCTGCACTCAATATGCCAGCAAATTTGGAAAACTCAGCAGTGGCCACAGGACTGGAAAAGGTCAGTTTTCATTCCAATCCCAAAGAAAGGCAATGCCAAAGAATGTTTAAATTACCACACAATTGCACTCATCTCACATGCTAGTAAAGTAATGCTCAAAATTCTCCAAGCCAGGCTTCAGCAATATGTGAACTGTGAACTTCCTGATGTTCAAGCTGGCTTTAGAAAAGGCAGAGGAACCAGAGATCAAATTGCCAACATCCACCGGATCATGGAAAAAGCAAGAGAGTTCCAGAAAAACATCTATTTCTGCTTTATTGACTATGCCAAAGCCTTTGACTGTGTGGATCACAATAAACTGTGGAAAATTCTTCAAGAGATGGGAATACCAGACCACCTGATCTTCCTCTTGAGAAATTTGTATGCAGGTCAGGAAGCAACAGTTGGATCTGGACATGGAACAACAGACTGGTTCCAAATAGGAAAAGGAGTTTGTCAAGGCTGTATATTGTCACCCTGTTTATTTAACTTATATGCAGAGTACATCATGAGAAACGCTGGACTGGGAGAAACACAAGCTGGAATCAAGATTGCCAGGAGAAATATCAATAACCTCAGATATGCAGATGACACCACCCTTATGGTAGAAAGTGAAGAGGAACTCAAAAGCCTCTTGATGAAAGTGAAAGTGGAGAGTGAAAAAGTTGGCTTAAAGCTCAACATTCAGAAAATGAAGATCATGGCATCCAGTCCCATCACTTCATGGGAAATAGATGGGGAAACAGTGGAAACAGTGTCAGACTTTATTTTGGGGGGTTCCAAAATCACTGCAGATGGTGACTGCAGCCATGAGATTATAAGACGCTTACTCCTTGGAAGGAAAGTTATGACCAACCTAGATAGCATATTCAAAAGCAGAGACATTACTTTGCCAACAAAGTTTCATCTAGTCAAGGCTATGGTTTTTCCTGTGGTCATGTATGGATGTGAGAGTCGGACTGTGAAGAAGGCTGAGCGCTGAAGAATTGATGCTTTTGAACTGTGGTGTTGGAGAAGACTCTTGAGAGTCCCTTGGACTGCAAGGAGATCCAACCAGTCCATTCTGAAGGAGATCAGCCCTGGGATTTCTTTGGAAGGAATGATGCTGAAGCTGAAACTCCAGTACTTTGGCCACCTTATGAGAAGAGTTGACTCATTGGAAAAGACCCTGATGCTGGGAGGGATTGGGGGCAAGAGGAGAAGGGGACAACAGAGGATGAGATGGCTGGATGGCATCACTGACTCGATGGACTTGAGTCTGAGTGAACTCCGGGAGTTGGTGATGGACAGGGAGGCCTGGCATGCTGCGATTCATGGGGTCGCAAAGAGTTGGACATGACTGAGCAACTGATCTGATCTGATCTGATGGCTATATTTGGAGAAGGGCATGGCAACCCACTCCAGTATACTTTCCTCGAGAATTCCATGGACAGAGGAGTCTGGTGGGCTGCAGTCCATGGGGTCGCAAAGAGTCAAACACGACTGAGTGACATGGCTATATTATTATAATTAATAGTACTATATTATAATACATTCTAATATTGTAACTATATTAACTATAGTTAATAGTACCACGTTATATGTTTGAAAATTACTGAGAGTAGATCCTTGAAGTTCTCATCACAAAAAGGATTTTGTAACAGTATGTGGTGACGGATGTTAACTAGACTTATTGCAATATATACCAATATCAAATCATTGCATTTTACACCCAAAACTAATATAATATTGTATGTCAGTTATTTCTCAATGGAAAAAAATCCATATTGCTATATTCCTTATTTGCTTCAGGTTTTTAAAATAATAAAATCTTAACAAATATCATTACCAGTCTTCAGTACAGCCTTCTCTGATCCTGTCCTCCCCTTCTCTCCAGAGGCATCCACTGACCTTACATGCAAGTATGTATTTTCATAACTTGAATAATAGATAGCATTCTTGTGCATAGGTAATTTCATCTGAGTGGTACAACCCTATGCATATTTTTATATAACTTGCCAGTATCTTTTATAAGTTTTTCCCCATGATTATATTTGTGAGATTGATCCATCTTGATTCTGGTCCTTTCTTATTTTGTATTTTTTTAAATTGAAGTATAGTTAATTTACAATGTTGTGTTAATTTCTTCTATACAGCAAAGTGACTGTTATACATATATATATATATATTCTTCTAATCTTTTCTGTTACAGTTTATCCCAGGATATCGAATATAGTTCCCTGTGCTGTACAATAGGACCTTGTTTATTGGTTCATTCATTTTTCACTGCTGTTCAGCAGGTGTTGGCCCCAAATTGTCCTATGCCCTGTTCTGAAAGTTACTTAACTTTAAATGTGTTTATTACCCATAAATCAAGTTTTATTGGAACACAGCCCTGATCTTCATTTACGAGTTTTCTATGGTCACTTTGTACCACCATGGCAAAGTTGAGTACTTAAGAAAGAGGCCGAGACCCAAAGGTTACTAAAAGCTAAAATATTTACTATCTGGTCCTGTACAGAAAAAGTTAGCCATCTCCTGCTGTAAAATTCTGTTATAACAATGTAGCGCATGGTGTTAATTCTCCTGTGGGTGAATATTTGGGTCATTGCTAATATTTTTATTTTACAAACAGTGTTTCAGCGAACATTTGTTTAGCTGGAAGTGAAATGACTGAGCCGTGGGGCCTATGCCCCTTGAGCATCACCTGGTATCACTCAATTGGTCTCCGAGGTGGATCTACAAATTTACACTCCCACGAGCAGTCTCTAAGACTTCCTCTCCCTCCCCAGCCTGACCAACAACCTGGAATTTTAAGACCTGAAGTTTGGCAAGTCTGCTGCGGTTCAAGTGGTGCTTTCGTTTCTGGCTGCTGTCAACATTTTTTTCTTTTTTTTATTTTATTTTATTTTATTTTATTTTATTTTATTTATTTATTTATTTTTTTTTTACTTTCCTCTGAAATGTGTGACTTTTATTTATTTTTTTTAATAGTGGTTATTCATTTTACTTTTAAAATTTTCTATGTGTCAGATTTTCTGTTTTATAGTTTTTTTTTTTAATTTTATTTTATTTTTAAACTTTACATAATTGTATTAGTTTTGCCAAATATCAAAATGAATCCGCCACAGGTATACATGTGTTCCCCATACTGAGCGTTTGCCATTGCTCTGATGGGAATTGCCCGGTCATGTCCTTTGCCCATTTTCCTATTAAGTTGTTTGTCTTTTTTCTTTTGAATTGTGAGAGTTCTTTCTATATTCTGATTCTGGTTGTTTTGGTTATATGCATTGGAAACAAATATATGTATTCATTCTATGCACTGAGACTGGTTTTTGGTCCCGGTGGATTCTTTATCAGTAGAGCTGTGTGTTAAGGTGTAGACAGTCTTCATTCATTTGGAGATACGTGTGCTCTGAGCAGGGCTTCCCAGGTGGCGCTAATGGGAAAGAACCCGCCTGCCAGTGCAGGAGACATAAGGGATATGGGTTCAGTCCCTAGGTTGGGAAGATCCCCTAGAGGAGGACATGGCAACCCACTCCAGTATTCTTGTTTGGAGAATCCCATGGACAGAGGAGCCTGGCAGGCTACAGTCCATAGTGTCGAACAGAGTCAGACACGACTGAAGCAACTTAGCATGCATGCACGTGATCTGGATATACTCATACTTACACATATGCATGCATATATGTGGTACATGTGTATGCACATGCTCACATATGGCTTCTTTTCCTTGGAAAAGTTTATGAGGTTGGAAGGGTCTAAGGCTGAAGAAAGGTCAGTAGACGCCAGCAATGTCTTCAATATTGGTTCAGCACAGCCCTCCTACTGGGGGTAGGGGGACTCAGGTAAGTTTGCAGCAGCCCCTTCTTGGAAGTCTTCCCATTCGAGATGGGATTTTCCACTTTTCCAAGGCTGTCCATTAGAGTGAGCTGATTGTTGTCGATGCTTTGGCTGCATGGACATGACCCACAGGGTCCCAGGGAAGCCAGAGGCCACCATGGTGGGATGCTGAAGGGTTTGGAGGGCTGCCTTGGACAGAAACCAAATGTGACTTGTGGTTTTGGGTTTCCCCTTTCTGGTTTTGGCTGAAGTCAGACTTTGGTTTCAGCATGATCAAGTGGAACCATTCTCTGACCCACAGCGATTTAAATAATTAAAACTTCCATTTCCAGGCCAGACTCCTATTGCTTGCCTTCACACTGGTCCCTCATCTTCAAAACAAAGAGCACTGGCTTCCGCATCCCTCGGCTTCCTCTGACCTTTCAGATTAAACTTTCTGAGTTGACAAGCTAAAAAATAAAAAACTCCACAGCCCTTTGGGCTTGCGGGGCCCTGTGAAGTTTGCAGTCTGCAGCTGTGATCACAGTGCATCTGGACAATCGCTCTGTGAGGCAGATGGGAAAGATAGACAACTGCCATCTTGCCGGTGAGGACCACCCAGAGATGCTGGCACTGACTTGTTCCTAAGCCCATAACCGTCTTCAGTGCTGGGTCTGTCATCCTGCTCTGGTACCATGTATAATGCAGCTGCTGGCTCAATTCATAACCCAGGGTCCCAGGAGGGGAGCATCATCACCAATGTTGCTCCTTCGGAGGAACAAGGCAGACATAACTTGGGGAGCACGTCCAACATTTCCTGAGCCCCTATGTGTCAGACTCTGGGCTGCACATTTTCTCACGTGTCATCTCCTTTGAGCATTCACTGATGCTCAAATGAAGGCTGTAAGCAGCAGGGCCAGCTTCATGGACCTGTGACCAGCACAGGATTCGTGCTTAGCTCCGAAGCATGCCAGACTTGGTTTCATGCCCAGCACTTATCTTTTTGAATTTTTAAATAATTTTTGAAAAATGACCTCACATTGTCAGTTCGCAGTGGGCCCTCAAATTATGGAGCCTGTACTGTCCACGGAAAAAGGAGTCGAGGCTCAGAGAAGTGAAATAAGTTACCTTAGATCACACAGCTAATAAATGGCAGAGTTGGGGCTGGAGTAATTTCTCCTTTTGCTGCTTCATTTATCGAAAATAGAGCCCTGGAAAGAGCCTTGCGTGAATTGTGCTGCAGGGAGTGGCGAAGCAAGATAAATTGTGCAGTAGAAACAGTGATTTTCCATGGAGATTTGCTTCGTTAAGGGGTTTTGTGTTGACTTCACACTGGCTGGTTGCCACCTTCTTCCTTGAGGAGAAAGGCTGTTTCTGTCCTTTTTCTTTTTAAGGTTTCTGAAAGTGCTTGTATCTGGGGGCCACTCAGGCTGACCAAGTGGGTTAATGGTTTTTGTTTTTGTTTTTTGCAAAGTAGACCACTGCGCTCACCTGGGTGAGCTGGAGAAACACAGGACTTACCGGGAAGGTCTATAGTCAGGGAACCAGTAGGATCCAACATAGCCCCTGGATTTCGTGTGCCATTGCTCCGTCAGTGGCAGAGGTTCATGGATCCCCAGCCCAACTTCTCCTTCCATCTTTGCTTTTCTCTGTGTGTCCTTATGTTACTGACTGTTCCATTCCTGACTCTCCTGGGAGATTCCAGTTTTGCTTTAGACCCCTCAGAGGCTGCTGACCCACCTCGAGGTGGACCAGTTGGGGCTGGGCATTGCCCTCTGGCCATGTTGGTATGCTTATAGGGCACCAGCATGATGCTTTGGAAGAAGCTTCTATTTTTTTTCAAATAATTTATTTTTTAATGTAAGTTTTATTTTTAACACCAAAAACATTTTGTACTGGTGAATAGCCAATTAGCAATTTGTGATAGTCTCAGGTGAACAGTGAAGGGATTCAGCCATATATATGCATGTATCCATTCTCCTCCAAATCCCCCCTCCCATCCAGGCTGGCACATAATATTGGTCATGTACACACTGCTGTATTTAAAATGGATAACCAACAAAAACCTGTGGTATAGCAGAAAAAGGAGCTTTTAGAATGGGACAGAGTCAGTCTTGCCCTATCCAAGTCATTGCTTGACCAGTCTCTCAGGACAGGCTTTGAGACAGCCATCCGAGCTGAGTTCACTGCTTCCAGAGCACGACATACCCCTAGATGGAGAAGGTTCTGGGCATCCCAAGGGGACTGGCTAACCTCCCTGGTGACCTGCTCTGTTCTCCCTTCACAGCAGCAAACCCTCTGCTCTGCTCCACTGCTCGCTACCACTGCAAGAATGGCCTCTGCATTGACAAGAGCTTCATTTGTGACGGGCAGAATAACTGTCAAGACAACAGTGACGAGGAAAGCTGTGAGAGTTCTCAAGGTAGGAGCCTCCCAGGTTCTTAAAAAAATAAATAAATTACGACACCACACCACAGTAACACGGAAGAAAGCAACTCCCATCCCACCTCCAAGTACAACAGCTGTGTTCATTTCTGCTCTTCCCACGCAGCTCTCGTACACATGGTTTTAACCATAGCCCACCTACCATTTTGTACTTCATATTTCTCATGCATTAAATAGCAAATACACATTTTTCTCTTCAAAATTATAATTTGCCCAGCTGCACTGCATACCGTGACAGTGGTCTCTACTATGGTTTTCTAAGTAGTTGCATTGTTGGGAGCCACCGAGGTGTTTCCATTGAGTTACTTCTTCAGGATAAATTCAACGGAGTAAGACATCTGCGTAGTTCATGACTACATCTCATCATATAGCTGTTGGGAAATTTAAAAAATTTTTATGCTGCTGCTGGTATTATCTGTGTGTATCAGGTTTACAGTAATATCCCAAGAGTTCACTCTTGTCCTCTTTTCCCTATTTTGGCTGATTTAGTAGTCATAGAATGATAGTTCCCCAAATGCTTTAGTTTGCATTTCTCTGATGATGAGCTAAGTTAACATTTTCTCCTGGGTGTTTGTTTACTACTTCGTTTCCTCTTGTGTGAATTGCCTATTCCTCTCAGAGCTGTTGAATGGAAACCAAAGGATGCATTTGGGGATGGAAAGATGAGCTTTTTAGGGAACCCAGAAGGACACTCAGGGGTCATATCCTCCCCTGTTAAAACTGACCGGATACCTTTTCTTATTCATTGACTCTTTTCCTGAAAAGAAATATGTATTTCTTCAGTGATTAGAAAAAAATACGATTTTAAAAATGCATGTCAATTTTAAGGCATCCTAAAAAGTATATATTTCTAATGTTATCAGCTGGTATCATCCATATGCAATCCTTATTTTTCTCACTTAGTATTAAGTTGTGATCCACCCATATTATTTTCCTGGTAGAGATTATTTGTTTTGACCGTTATTCAGTATGCCACTCTATGATTGTATCACTGATTACAGATTTAATAATGCTGCAAAAAAGAAAACCAAGATAAGGATGGATAACTGCTTAACTCATATGTTGGGAGGTAGAGTGGTTGGGAGGTAGGATGAAGTTAAATGGAGGTTCCTTTCAAGGTCCTGGCTTTTAGTAGGTGTTTATTACATTGTTAAGAATGATGAATGAATGAACAGATGGGCCATGCATAGAGCCCTGGTGAGAGTGGGCCACGCATTAAGGCTCATGATCAATCCATTCCATATGCCTGAGGTCCATAGATGAGAAAAGGCAAAATCTGTATCTACTTGGACTTTGCCAAAATTTGTACAGAGAGCAGCTCTGGGAGGTGGGTCTTGGGCAGAGTTAGCCTCTGATTATCCTGGCCTAGAAAAATCCCCTCCTTGTGTCCTCTCCTCACGAGTGGCTCTCAAAGTTTAGTTCTCAGACCAGCAGGATCAGCATCACTTGGGAACTCTTAACAGCAAAGTTCAGGCTGTACCCAGACCCATCGAACGGACCCTAGGGGTGAGTCCAGCAACAATCTGTGTTTTAATAGGCCCTCCACGTAAATTGAATTCACGCAAAAATCTGTGAACCACTAAAATCCATTAGCGATATGAATGTCCCTGTGCTCTGAGTGCAATTCTAGTATTGAAGGGTATGCTTTTCTCTGTCAGGCAGCTTCTAAATGTAAACCGACTGCTAATTTTGCTGCTGAAAGGAACACCAGTGTGCCCGTGCGGGGGGAATCCCTGACCCGTCCAGGGCTTTTAAATGTCTTCCTGAAGAATTTCAGAGGCATCTTGAGTAGACACTATATTGTGTAGGATTTGACCTATTGTCATCTTAATAATAGCTAACGTTTATCGATCCCCGCCCTGTACCAGCTACTGTGCTGGGCACCTTCTGTACATGAACTCCTTTAGTCAAAATATTAATACATCCCAAGCTGCTGGGCTTCCAGCCCTCAGAAATTACATCATTGCTTCCAGTTGATGTGGGAAAATAAAATGATATTTTACGATGCTTATTTTGATGGAATGGAGAAAACTGACCTCAAGACAGGAAGCAGGGTGCTTGAAATACTTTTCCTCTAATTTGATGAGGGTATGAAAAGGTCGTGTCTCCACTGAGAGACTCCAGCTTTGTGTGCGCCTCTCCTCTCTTCTTCCTCTCGTCCCTGTTTACTTCCTTTCCTTACATGTGGCCTTGCAAAGCAGCAACAAACCCTGCCAGGACTCGGAGGCAGGAATGGGACCATGAAAGTACAGTCATTACTGTACCTCTCAATTCCAGATGGGATGTATTGGAGACCAAACACTATGGTGGAATCGAATTTTAGTTGGGGCTTCACTGATGGGAAGTGTAAACCATTACAAGGTAATTCCGCAAGCAGTGGCTTTGGAGCAGTCTTTGGAAATGACTTTCTGTTGCTTAGGAACCTTCCCTGAGAGGGTGCATCTGAGGGTCAGCAGGTGCTGCTCTGCACAAATTGGCTGTGGCCAGCACCTAGGTGGTCTTAAACACGCTGGATTCAGTCCTAATTGAACCCATAGATTCTTGCCAACTTTGGATGCATGACTGAGGATGGCAGGCCACCCTCAGCAGTCCCCAGCCCCTAGGGTTGATGTCTTGGTATAATCCCATCCCTTTGCATGTGATCTGGGCCTTGTGCCTTCTTTTTCCCCAGCCCCTAAGGTTGATGTCTTGGTATAATCCCATCCCTTGGCATGTCATCTGGACCTCGTGACTTGCTTTTTTTCCCAATTGTGGCAAATTACACATAACAGGGTCTTTCCAGGTGGTCCATTGGCCAGAGAATCCGCCCGCAATGCAGGAGATGAGAGTTCGTTCCCTGGGTTGGGAAGATCCCCTAGAGGAAGGCATGGCAACCCACTCCAGTATTCTTGCCTGGAGAATCCCATGGACAGAGGAGCCTGCTGGAGCTACGGTCCGTGGGGTCACAAAGAGTGGGATGTGACTGAAGTGACTTAGCATGCACACACCCACACATGACACAAAATTTACCATATTAACCATTTTTAAATAAATGGTTCAACAGTTTACCTTATTGTGCAGCTAATCTCCAGAACTTTTCCATCTTGCCAAACTAAAACTCTATGCCCATTAAACAACAGCTCCCCATTCCTCCTCATCCAGCCCCTGGCAACTGCCATTCTACTTTGTTTTCATGAATTTGACTATTCTAGATACCTCCTGTAAATGGAATCGTACAGCGTATTTATCTTTTGGTGACTGGCTTGCTTCACTCACATAACGTCTTCAAGGTTCACGCTGTCGCATGCGTCAGAATTGTCTGCCTTTTTACTTGAGGCTGTATCACACCCCATTGTACGCCAGTACCACATCTTGTGTATCCATTCATCTGTTGATGGACACGTGAGTTGCTCCCACCTTTTGGCTATTGTGAGTCATGCTGCTGCGAACACAGGTGTATAAATTGTGATTCACTTTTAACAAAGAAAATAGCAGCAGAAGCGATGGGATGTCAGTTCCAATGTAAGATTACAAAAGACCCCGCGTCTGTTTTTCTTACCGTCTCGCTCACTCTAATGCGGCAGCTGCCATGATGTGAGCTGTGCCACGGACAGGCCTGCGTGGCAGGGAACTCCAACCAAGTGCCCGTGAGGAACTGAGGCCTCCACTAACCACAAGCGTGGGCCCCAAATTGGCCTCTCCCTTGGTCCAACCTTGAACTCTCTGCGGCCCAGGAGATAACCACGATGGTAGCCTTCTCTAACTATAGTAAGCAGAGCTCAGCTACTCCTGGATTTCTGAGCCACAGAAACTGTGAGATAATGAACATTTTTTTTTAAGCCTGTAGGTTTCAGAGTAATTTGCTATGCCATACTAGAAAATGGACACCATGAATACCTCTTATGTGGGCCCCACTTCTGATCATTCCAGTCACAGAGAGCTTATGAAGACTCAGGTGATGGTGAGAGAGGGTCAGTCCTTTGGACAGAGATCAGACAGGGTGTTTACAAGAATAGCCATCACACTAAGCGCTAAGTGGCAGGCCCCATTCCAAGCATTTGACTTACATTTTCTTACTCAGTCCTCACCAAATCCCTGTGACAGGAGGATCCAGGAACAGAAAATGACCCTCATTTTTCTAGAGGAAGAACCCGAGGAACAGAGAGGTTCCATAGTTGTGGCATGACCACACAGCGAGTGGGCAATGAAGCCGGGAACTTAGGTCCTCTGAGGTACGAGTTAACGTTCTCCATCACCCTGTGCTATGGTTGTCTGGGTACCACTGTCCTGGGACCAGCAACAGCAGACCTTGTCCCGCCTTGGTCCCTTGAGCTCAGAGGGGAGGTTGTGTATGAGGCTGGCATATATTCCTCTCTTTGTATTCAAGTTCCCCTCTCAGTCAGAAAGACTAATGAGGCCTGCCCACCTTCCCCCGGGTAACGAATGCTAGGGAGTTAAGCTCTTTTGAAGAAGCCACAGTGCCAGGGTAGTTAATTGAGTGTATTGGCACTTGGGTTGCAGTTTCTTTATCTCGCTTGCTGTATCCTGGTGATAATGCTTAGAGAAGAATTTGGAAAGCTGGCCATGAGGTTGGGCACCTCACCAGAAGCTAACAGTGACGGCTTTGTCCTGTTTCTTCTGTAGGATTGGGCGTGTGCGTGTACGTGTGTGAGAGACAGAGAGAGAGCACATGAGCTGTCCTTTTTGGCACTTTGGTCAGGAGGCAGGTGATGGCGTGCCCCCAGGTGCCAGGCCCTGAACTCTATGCAGGGGATACGGAAGTGGTCTTGGAGTCTCTTAAATTATGTTCTTTCCTATAGCTCATATGTGGAAGTCCTAAACCCCAGGATGTGACCGTACTTGGAAATCGAGTCCTTGCATTGAAATTACAGTGAGGTCACACTGCAGGGGGATGTGCCCCTAGTCCCGTGTGACTGATGTCCTTATCGAAAGGGCGTGTTGCCACACACACAGAGGGACATGAAGACGGAACTTGGGTGATAGAGCTACACGCCAGGGGACACCAGAGATTGCCAGCAAACCTCCAGAAGCCGACAGAGAGACACGGATTTTCCTTGACAGCCCCTAGCAGGAGCCAGCGTGCCAGAACCACAAGACCGAAAATGTCTTGTTGAAGCCGTCTAGTTGGTGGCACTTGGTTACCGCAGCCCTAGCAAGGGCATACGGCTCTCAGGAAGTCACACTGAGGCACAGCACAGCCCTGTGCCAAGTGCCACGGCAGAAAGACAGACAGAGGGATGTGGAACTGCTAAGAAGTGAGCAGAGTGCAAAATCAAAGGGAGGTGAGGATGTAAGGGAGTCGTGAAAATGCTCGGGGCCTTCTTGGAATCAGGACAGTCGAGCGGGCCTCCTCCTGGTGGGGAAAGCGCTGGGCCGAGGCATGCGTGGTTAATGGGCCGTCTCCCAGCGTGCATTTTGAGATGTTCATTTTCTGTACTCGGTGTGCAGGCCTCATTAACTCTGTCTCCACAGCAGCTCTGAGACTGAAATCAGGGTGCCAGAACGCCTCCGGCTTTCCAGCAAGTCCTGACCAAGACCATCAGCACTTCTGCTGTCTGGGCACCTTAGGACGGTGGCACTCGGGTCTTCTCCCGTCTGGTTGTAAGCCCTAGACGACCTAAATTAGCCAGCCACCCTGAGGATTGCCTAGGGCGAAGGGTTGAGGGAGGGATGGAGTTGGGGGCTGGGGAGAGTAGATATAAGCTTTTATATAGAGAATGAACAAACAACAAGGTCCTACTGTAGAACACAGAGAACTGTGTTCAGTATCCTATGATAAAGCATCATGGAAAAGAATGTTTTAAAAAAGAATATATATGTGTAACTGAGTCACTTTGCTGTATAGCAGTAATTAACACGTTACTGTAAATCAACTATATTTCAATTAAAAAAATTTTTAGTAAATAAACTAGCCAGTCACCCACTCAGATTGGGAGCTGGAGCCTAGCCTTACAATGGATAATTAGCTGCAGAAAGAAAGATTTCAGGGTAGTGATTGCTTCTTAGTTATGCTCTTAAATAAATACCTCAAATAAAGCCTGACAGCAAAGGGAATCAAGGAGGATTCCTTGCGGCCGCTGGGCAGAGGGATGAGCCGTTGGGACGGCCACTGCTAACGCAGGGGCCTTCACGCATGGTGAGCAGGGCCGTGTTCTGTCTTGTCCAGTGTGTGAGCTGGCCCTCGGTGCTGCAGAAATGTGTGGTGTGGTGTCCCTTCCCAGATCTCTCCTCCATGCAGGGCCTACGGTGGGTGGATTCTTCTCTGCAGGTCTTCGGTCCCTCCCTCTACCCTGTGACCTGGCACAGTGGCCAGAGGAGGTTCCCCACCTGCAGATGCCAGGCTTGCTCTGACTGTGGGATGTTGGCGGACAGATGATAAAGGCGCCTGGCATGTGCCGGGCCCTCGTGCCTGCTCTCTTTCATTCTAATGTCTGCCATGAGACGACCAGACTACTGGTCCAAGGAAAAGTGACACATGGGTCAGAACTGAACCCAAGTCACAGCCTGGGATCAGTCCCAGCAGAAGCCACAAAGATGCAGCCCACCTGCAGACCCATGGGTGAGACACTAAATCTCTGCTGTGGCCAGAGATTTTAAAGTGTGTTTGTTATATAGCAAAACCTGGCTAATATCAGGTCCTCGGGAAATGTGTGTGTGTCTGTGTGTATTTATCACGTAAAATTTATTGACGGCTGCTATGTGCTGGGCACTGGGCCCATTAGACACAGGGACATACCTTATTTTGACAAATACCAAGATGCCATCAAGTGTAAGGCCCACTATTGTTTTATGTTTTGCTGAGAAAGAGGAAATGCTGACAATTCAGTTATGATGGACTATTGATTTTAAGATGCGTCCCAGTTTTAGAATGTTAAAATAGGAGAGGGGGAATGTGGATCTTAGAATGGAAGATGGCAATAGGAAGCAAGACAAGTGTGATCTCTGCTCTGTTGACACCTACATCCCGGTAGGAAAAATAGGCATTGAGTTGGTTACTGGTGTGAGGAGTGTGTGAGAAAGGCAGAGGCAGGATGCTGTGGAAATGAAGGAATTTGAGACCTTCTTGAGAAAGTGATGCTAAAGATGATGAAACAGGGAAGATAAGGGGAATTAATTGGACAAGAGGAGGGGAAGGTGGGGGGGAAGGAACCTTCTGGGGAGAAGGAACTATAGGCTGTAGGATCCAGGATTGAGCATGGTGATAGCCTGGTGCATTTGAGGGCTTCCCAGATGGCTCAGATGGTAAAGAATCGGCCATTTGGTGCGTTTGAAGGACTGGGGAAAACAAACAAACAAACCACGTGGCGCCCTCTGGCGGACAGGAGAGGAATAACTTGGAAGTAAGTTGGTGCCATCAGCAGCGGTCTGGTGTGGTGAAGTGGAGCCACATTAAGGATCTTGGATTTTCTCCATGGGCACTCATGGCAGTCTTCTTCTCTGGAAGAGAGTTCCAGAAAAAACATCTACTTCTGCTTCATTGACTACGCTAAAACCTTTGACTGTGTGGATCACAACAAACTGTGGAAAATTCTTCAAGAGATGGGAATACCAGACCACCTTACCTGCCTCCTGAGAAATCTGTATGCAGGTCAAAAAGCAACAGTTAGAACCGGACTTGGAACAACGAACTGGTTCCAAACTGGTAAAGGAGTAGGTCAAGGCCATATATTGTCACCCTGCTTATTTAACTTATACACAGATTTCATCATGTGAAATGCCGGGCTGGATGAAACACAAGCTGGAATCAAGATTGATGGGAGAAAAATATCAATAACCTCAGATATGCAGATGACACCACCCTTATGGCAGAGAGCAAAGAGAAACTAAAGAGCCTCTTCATGAAAATGAAAGAGGAGAGTGAAAAAGCTGGCTTGAAACTTAGCATTCAAAAAACAAAGATCATGGCATCTGGTGCCATCACTTCATGGCAAATACATGGAGAAACAATGGAAACAGTGAGAGACTTTATTTTCTTGGGCTCCAAAATCACTGCAGATGGTGACTGCAGCCATGAAATTAAAAGACACTTCCTCTTTGGAAGGAAAGCTGTGACCAACCTAGACAGCATAATTAAAAAGCAGAGACATTACTTTACCAACAAAGGTCAGTCTAGTCAAGGCTATGGTTTTTCCAGTAGTCATGTATAGATGTGAGAGTTGGACTGTAAAGAAAGCTGAGTGCTGAGGAATTGATGCTTTTGAACTGTGGTGTTGGAGAAGACTCTTGAGGGTCCCTTGGACTGCACGGAGATCCAACCAGTCCATCCTAAAGGAGATCAGTCCTGGGTGTTCATTGGAAGGACTGATGCTGAAGGTGAAACTCCAGTACTTTGGCCACCTGATGCGAAGAGCTGACTCATTGGAAAAGACCCTGATGCTGGGAAGGATTGAAGGCGGGAGGAGAAGGGGACGAGATCAGAGGATGAGATGGTTGGATGGCATCACCGACTCAATGGACATGAGTTTGAGTAAACTCCAGGTGATGGACAGGAAGGCCTGGCGTGCTGCAGTCCATGGGATCTTCGAGAGTTGGACAGGACTGAGTGACTGAACTGAACTGAACTGAGTCATGCACCGGATGTGTGACAGTGATGATTGTGGGGTAGTGATGACAGTGGGGAGGACAGGGTGGTGGCCCCAGGATGTATCGGCAGCTCGCATTGCTAGTTGGGGGCTTCCTTGGTGGCTCAGCTGGTGAAGAATCTACCTGCAATGCAGGAGACCCTGGTTGGATTCCTGGCTTAGGAAGATCCCTTGGAGAAGGGATAGGCTACCCACTCCAGTATTCTTGGGCTTCCCTGGTGGCTCAGCTGGTAAAGAATCTGCCTGTAATGCAGGAGACCTGGGTTTGATCCCTGGATTGGGAAGATCCCATGGAGAAGGGAATGGCTACCTACTCCAGTATTCTGGCCTGGAGAATTCCATGGGGTTGCAGAGAATTGGACACAACCGAGCAACTTTCACTTTCATTTTCACTTTTGCCGAGCTTTGATGATAAACTCCATGAGGTTGGCCAGGGGTAGAAAGGGCCCACAGCAGGTCTCCATGGGGATGCTATTTTTATGGGACCGGAGAACCTGCTGTAGTATTTTCCAGATAGGCCTGCTCTTTGCTCTTCCACTCCAGCTCCCCAGCCCTGCAACTGGCCTGGGTAGTTGAGAGGAAAAGGAGCTTACGCTTTTGGAAGAGACCTTGGCTTTCTGTCGCAAAATGAAACCAAGTGACGTGTAGCCAAAGACATGTAAAGAAATCATGGAGGGCGTGAGATGGGAGAAGTGCTAATTTTTTGTTTTGTTTTTCAAGTATGAATGGAGAAGAGCTTTGTATAGTTAAAAAATAAAATAGTAGCCTGGGGTTAGGGGATCCAGCCCCAAAAGTCACAACCTAGAATTTGATGGGCGGTCAGTATTCACTGCAAAGCTCGTGTCGCCAGATGATGTCAAGAGCCTCATTAGAGGGACCCTGGGAAAGAGTCGTCACTCAGAAAGAATTTATTTGGCCTCACCTAGAGTAAAACTGCTGGAGGTACGATTAACAGGAGGAATGTAGAAGCCTTTTTTCCACTTTTAATTTGAGACTTTGAAAGCCCAGCTGGGCTGGGAGAGGCAGAAATGCTGACTTCAGTGGAAGAGCCAGAAGGAGGTTGAGAGGTCGATTGCGCCTTTCTGTACCTGTGGGGCTCTCTTCTTAGTAACTGAGTGTTTGTCTCACGGACGCCTCCTTCCCTTTACCCACTGCAGCAGGCGCTTGAGATTTCTAACATGTCCCTCATTTAGAAGCAAGTCCGAATGATTCTCTACTCCTCAGAGTAATTGCTTCCTGATCTCGTAGCCAGCGTGCTCATCTTCCGAGCTGTTTCTCCAGTCTCCCTGACTCCCCACACAGGTCCCCTTTCTCTTTGCATCTCCTGGCTTCTGTCCCCATCTGTCCCTCCCTCTGTACCCCTGCCTGGACACCTGGTAGAGCGTGTCTCTTCCCGAGGCAGATGGACCAAGTTTCCAGGCAGGGGGACCCAGTGTGGGGCTCTCTGCAAGTTTTTTGAGTCTCGGGACAAGCCGTCTTGTGCGGTCTGACTGTGCGGGGGACATTTGTCTGTCTGTGGACGCTTGTGGCCCTCAGCTTCCCACCCAACACCCTTTTACCATCTTGACTCTTCCTTACCTTCATCAAACACCAATCATTTGCACCGTGCCTGTTACTGCCCGGTTCCCCCTGGGTTCTGGAAGAAACACAAAGCTCGATCAGAGTGCACTTGCTCATAGTCAGTAAGGGAGAAACAATGCCCTGTGGATAATCACCCTGAAGTGTATCCCTGGGTCAGGAAGATCCCCTGGAGGAGAGCATGGCTACCCCCTCCAATATTCTTGCTTGGAGAATCCCCATGGACAGAGGAGCCTGGTGGGCTACAGTCCTCTATAGTCGTGTCCGTCTATGGAGTTGGACACGACTGAAGCAACTTAGCATGCTCAGGCACATGATTAATGCTGTAATAGGGGAAGGAGGAGCATGGCTTGCCGAGACACGAGGACATGACTAGTCCTTGAGGGGTGACTGTTTTTCCTAGGGGAATATGGCAAGACTTCAGAGGATGAAATCTCTGTCCAGACATTAAGGATAAATAAAAATGGACCCAGAAACAAGCATGAGACTGGCATCTAGCCAGAGGGAACAGCATATTCAGAGGCAGAGATTCCGAATGGCCAGAGCAGCGTGTGTGCTTGTGTGTGGAGTGCGGTGGGGTTGTCTGGTGTGGGGTGGGGGGTGAAGCTGTCAGGGGGGTTGAGGCTGGCTTGTGCAGGCCCCCTGCCTGCATGCTTCAATTGGAAGGTGGAGCCGGAGGAGGAAAATCAGGAGAAATGAGATGTTCTGCTCTGGTGACGGAATCCACAGGAGGGGCTGGTTATCATTGCCTGTGATGAGGATTCTGATCCTCTGTGGATCTTACGGAGCTTTGTGGTCCCACTGGCAGAGGAAATCTAATTGAGACTTGCAGATATTGTAAATGAGACTGCGGAGTGACAGATTCTGTGAATCCTCCAGCGTGAGAGTAGCTTGGGAGGTTAGATGATGGCCATGCTCTGGAGATTCCCCAGCCCCCACCCTTGATTTGAAAATCTCCCTTGGGTTACACAATCCAGTAATTCTCTTTCTTGGGGGTGGGGGTGGTTGGAGGGGCTCTGGTTTGGCTACCTGAGAGCTCTTGCTTTGATGTTGCAAATATCTTGCTGCAGCCCCCAAATGCTTCCAGCACCCCTTTCTTGTTCTCTCCTTGTTTCTTTCTGGAAACTCAGCAGCTTATCAGTCTGGTTACTGTTTGGTCCTGGAATGCTGCAATATGATTCTTATATATGTTCCCCTTCTCTGAGTTCCCTTCCTTGAGGTCTTGTGCCTTCTGAAATGTGTGTGCTGCTCAAATTACCATCAGGGTTGGCTTTTACCGAAGGTCTTCTTTTGCTGGGGCACTGCTGGGTGCTCTGAGAAATCAGGAAAATGCCCTGAAGCTGCTCTGTTCCCTAATAGCTTAATTTTCAGCTAGAGAGGAAGACCAGAAGTACTGAACCACTCCTTTGACCAATAATACTAACCTGAGAAATGTCCCATGAAGCCCCTGCATCTGACAGTATGTCGACATTAATGCTCCTTGTGTTCTGGGGCCAAAGTATATTGGATGTCATGCTCCTTGCTCTGCCCTCAGCTCCTTCTAGACTGTCTGCTCCACTCATGACCTCCGGCAGGGCCAGCCCTCTGCTTTTCAAGGTCGTTCCCAACCACCTCAGTCACTGTTGACTCAACTAGACTTGGACACCTGACCCACGGCCAGTCAGTTCCTGGGCTGGCCAGCAGTGAATCAGAATGACTCTCTCAAGCTCAGAAGCTCAGGGTTGAATGAATCAGCCTTAGGAAGCTAAGCAAACATTGTGTAGAGATAGGACCCAGCCATGTGGAAGCCACAGGTGGGAGGGGCAGAATTCACAGCAGAAGGGCACTGGTCTGCCCTTCCCAACTGTCTTCCACATGGCTGTGTCCTATCTCTACACGATGTTTGCTTAGGAGACATCTAAGAGGCCTGAGGTGGTAGTCCCCAGAGAGAGATGGATAGAGTATGGGCTTTATCTTGGATGGCTTCCCAAGTCTTGGCTCTAGCTCTCATGAGACCCGATATCTCTAGCTTTCGCTGAGGCCTCTGGAACCTAGACCAGACCTTCTTCTTCATTTGAACTGGCTTGAGTGGGTTACGAGGGATAATCTACTGAAAGAGTGGTCAGTGTCAATCATACATGGAATCAAGCAAGATTTTCATACTTCAGACAATTAGGAGGGTCTTGAAAGATGGGAAAGTAGAAAAACAAAGATATGAGCAAATTTGGGGGCATCTTTAGTATCCAGTTGCTAGTGTTTTTTCTCAGATTCTTTCTTTCACAAGGTTCTTAGTGTAAAGGACTTGAGACAGTTCAGGAACTGGGTATTAGTTTAGGAAATAGGCTAAGCTGCTGTAACAAAGATACCTTATCATTCAGTGTCTTAAATGTGATGGAGGTTATAACTGAAATAAGTACCTCAACTAAGATGAATTCTCTCACATATTACATCCCAGGGATGAGCAGTCTGGGCCAGTAGGGAGCTCTGCCCTCCCCTAAGGATGCTCCAGTGGTCACTATTTCCCAGAAGGAGGAAAGAGGGGGAGACCAGATGGACTGCTTCACTTTAAGGCAATGAACCGAAAGTTGCACAATCACTTTCATTCCTAATCCAGAGACCTGAACGTAGTCACGTGACCTTAGCTAGCTGCAAGAGAGGCTGACAAAGGCATTCTTAATCATTGTGGGTTTTTACATGCTCAGCTAAAACCCAGGAGTCTATATCTGCAAAGACAGAAAGGGAGGATAGAGAGATACTGGAGCATAATTGGTCACAGTCTCTTTTAAACTGAGCTGATAGTTCAGAGGTTTGTGCATGCCCACAGCATGTCCTGTGGGTTTTTTGCATGGACCACCACCAGACCACAGATTTTTATCTGAGTGGCACTGATTCCTGCAGCCTGAGAGAGAACATTCTGGATGTGCTTTGCCTCTTCACACTCTCAAGCAAAAACAGGTCTGAGCTGGACTGCCCTGCTGTGCCAACCAGGGAAACCCAGTTATACACCCAGTAGGGGCGGCACCTCTGCATTCCCAGGTGTGCAGTTGAAAAGGCACTTCATGCATTTCTTTGTTCCTTCATGTCTCACTTATTGTAAGCCTGTTGTGACCCTGTGCGAGCTTTTATCTTGATTTTGGAGTGTGATCAAGGTGATAAGTTATTCTTCAGATGGCAGGAACATGACTTTGATTCTGCTTTTTTTCCCTGGAGTCAGTGGGCCTCAGATTTGGGTCAGTTTGCATCTGAAGGAAATCTCCAGGGACAGGTGCTTTGTCCTCATTAGCTGATTTGTTAGGCAGGCTTTCCCATGTGGCTCAGAACCTTTTACAGTGTTTCCCTCAGACTCCTTTGGCCTCCCAGTGCCTGTCTGCTTCCCTTCTGGAAACGTGTATTTGGAGAACGTGTCTGTCTAGCATGTCCCTCCCCCCACCCCAAGCCCGCATCCCCATGCTGTCCACAGCTCAGTTACATCTTTTTTTCTCCCAGTCTGCGTGTGACAGATTTAAAGCATGTCCACAGATCCTTTGGCATCCTTCCATCACGAAGTGAAGCCTTCGTCTGGAAACTGGGCGGGCTTACTTTGTTCAACAGAGAATGATAGAAGTGTTGGCTATGTGACTTCTGTGACCGTGAAAGGCCACGCAGCTTCCTTTTTGCTCTTGGAACGCTGCCTGTTGAAAGCTTCAGCAGCATGTAAGCAGTCCAGCTGCCCTGGGGCCGCCATGTTGTAAGGAAGCCCTAACTAGTGTCCAGGGCGAGACCTTGGAGAGACCCGTGAGAGCGAGATGCCTGGGCAGGCCCTGTCTGACTCAACACTGTGCAAGACCCTGAGCCAGAAATGTCTCTCCTTTTCCGAAATCCTGAACCAAACAAACTGTGAGAGATAACAAAATGCCATTGTTTGGAGCTGTTACATTTGGGGGTGATTAGTTATGCAGTCGGAGAAGGCAATGGCACCCCACTCCAGTACTTTTGCCTAGAAAATCCCATGGATGGAGGAGCCTGGTAGGCTGCAGTCCATGGGGTTGCTAGAGTTGGACACGACTGAGCGACTTCACTTTCACTTTTCCCTTTCATGCATTGGAGAAGGAAATGGCAACCCACTCCAGTGTCCTTGCCTGGAGAATCCCAGGGACGGGGGAGCCTGGTGGGCTGCCGTCTATGGGGTCACACAGAGTCGGACACGACTGAAGCGACACGGCAGCAGCGGCAGTTATGCAGTAGTAGGTAACCAGAACCTCGGTCAGTTAAAAGACATCTCCCTGGGCTCCCTGCAGGGAAGAAGCTGATTGGCCTCAGCTCTTCACTGGGCTCCTCGTTTCCCAAGAGGGCTTTCACGGGGCCGTTGTGTGCCGAGTGCCCCCAAGGTAGCATTGCACATGTGGACTGGAAACGCTGCTGACCCGCAGGCTCTGCTGTGTCGTGTCTCAGTCACACAGTCACCCCATACTTCCACCCACAGTCACCCCATAGGGGCTGCATAAAGTGCTTCTGATGGAAGCTGAGCCCAAGTCTATGCCCACCACTTCCTCAGTGTGAGACAGATACTTGAGGGGGTGGAGCTTGATTTTCTCTGCCAGCCCAGTGTTGGCATGGAGGATACAGAGAACATTTAACGTGAGAAAGTTAAAAAAAAAAAAAGAATCATTAGGCTTTGGGTATAAATTTAGGAGCCATCTGAGTTCTAAGACCTCCCCATTGCCTTACAGTAGTATTAGCCATATTCATGATACAACATGAATGAGCCAACACTTTCAAGAGCCCAGACTCGGCGTAAGGTCACCTGGCAGCTCTGCTAGTTAGCAGCTCTGTGACTTTGGGCAAGTTGCTAAACCACTCTGAGTCTCTTAAACACCAAGATGACAAGGGCTGGCTGTAGGATTGCTAGAAGGAAAAGTGAGAGAGCGTAAAGCTCAGAGCAGGTGTTCCTGAGTGCGGGTTCCATTCCCCAGGGGTCAGCATTCCTCTCTGTAACCAGCAAGCACCATAGCTACTGGCCGGAGCTTTTTCTCTTCAGGGAAACACTAAATGTAAAAGAATCAGGTAAGCTCTCCAGGATGCTCTGTCTCTGACAGCTAACAAGGTTTTCTCCTTCCTGCCTACCAGCAAGGAGCCAGGGCCCGGGCTTGGTTTCATCTGGCATCTTTGTTCCTGGCCTACAAAAGTGGAAAAGGCAATGGAACATTCCAGACTGTGAACATTCGCATAGAAGTAGCGTGGGGCAGACCCTCTGCCAAGGAAGCGGGGATGGGAGATGCTCAGGAGGGGCTTCTGCTGTCAAAGTGTCTCCATAATAACTTCCCTGGTTATGTCCTTAGACAAGCTGTCTTATTGGTAAATAACAGGGGTGAATTCATATTAGCGGTTATTCATTCAGCGGCTGTTACTGAATGTTAGGCACTTGGCAAGGACCGTTGAACAAGTGGCCCTCCTCCATTCATGGTTCTCTCCATTCCTAAGGACTGGCACCAGTTTAAAAGCCATGTGTGAATCTTGATTAGTTTGGAAGAAATTAACTTTGATGATTTATCAGGAAGAACAAAAATTTGCCTTCCGATTGCAGGAGTCATCTCTTAGAGCAAAAAAAAAAAAAAAAAAAACTGTAAGATGTAGAATCTGGGAGAAAAGGCAGAAAAAAGTCTCTGGAGTGACTGATCATCCATTCTACACAATCACACTTGGAGATGTGCGGAAAAGACGAGTCCCCCCAGACTAATTTATGGCGTGTTTCCTGTTAGAATTGCAAAATTCGCACAGAGGGCATTAAAATATGACTTCACATCATATTTAATATACGCTGTATTTAAAACTGGGATATGAACAGAAACGTGAAGCAGAAACCAGGAGGATTTTTGCTGCTTTCTGCTGTTGGCTTTGTTTTGTTTCCATTATTCTCCCTTATTGTTTTCCATTAAAATTACTTTGAATCAGAACCACACCATGAATTTTCAAAATTATTCAGCTAGAACAAGTCAGAAGCATCACAGCGCCCCAGCTGAACTGGACTGGTAATCGTCCAAGTCCCCGGCTCCCCGCTTAGGCTGACAGTGTGCCCGGCAGCGTGACGACCATGGCTGCCCTGGTATCCACAGGACTGTGGTCCTCATGGGCTCTGCCGGTTCAGAGATGCCTCCGATGGCACTGTTCTCTGCTTGGTCACCCCTTTAGTTCCCAATCTGGTAGTAAAATTTAGATGATTCTGTAAGATGTTTATATCCCCCGAGAATAGATCATGAAAGTGGAAATGAGCAATGAGCGTGATCAGGGTTCTATGGAGGCAGAAAGAACTTAAAGAGGAAGGAAGTATGGTCAGTGGCAAGGAGTATTTGGAGCTAAAAAAATGTTACCCTGGAGAAATGTAGGGGGGAGAGAGGGCATTTGGAAATGCTGATGGTGAATTTCAAAATGATGGGGCGGTGGTGAAGACATGATTGGCATTTGGTGGATGGGGTCAGGGAAATTCAATGCCTTTCATTGTGGGGTACGGTCTCACAAAGAATCATGCTCCCCACCCCCAAATACCATGAATGCTCTGCTTGAGAAACTTTAGATAAACTCTTTGATCTTTTAAAGGAGACAACAGAGATCTAGAAAGTGATGTGGTTTGTCCAAGGTCACACAGCTTAGAAGTGACGAGACTGGACAGGAATCCAATTTTTCAGACACTAAAAATCAGGTCTCTTCCCATTATGCTTCCCATGGGGGGCTTCCCAGGTGGCACAGTGGTAAAGAATCTGCCTGTCAATGCAGGAGACACAGAGACATGGGTTCCATCCCTGGGTTGAGAAGATCCCCTGGAATAGGAAATGGCAACCCACTCCAGTATTCTTGCCTGGAAAACCCCTTGGACAGAGGAACCTGGCAGGCTTTTGGGGTCTCAAAGAGTCAGACACGACTGAGTGACTGACCAGGCATGCATGCACGTGATAACTCTATGTTTAATTCTTTGAGGAGCTTCCAGACAGCTTTCTAAAGTGGCTGCACCATTTTACATTCCCACCAACAGAGTTCTGATTTTTCCAGATCCTCACCAACATTTACAATTGTCTTTTTATTGTTTATCATAGCCCTCCTTGTGGTGTGAAACAGTATTACATTGTGGTTTTGATGGGCCTTTTCCTAATGACTAACAACTCAGTGGACATGAGTTTGAGTGAACTCCGGGAGTTGGTGATGGACAGGGAGGCCTGGCGTGCTGTGATTCATGGGGTCGCAAAGAGTCGGACACAACTAAGCGACTGAACTGAACTGAACTGAACTGAATGATGTTGAGTATCTTCTCATGTGCTTATTGACCATTCATTTATCATCTTTGGAGAAATGTCTCTTCAAATCCTTTGCCCATTTTTAAGTTGAATTGTTTGTCTTTTTATTGTTGAATTGTAAAGGTTTGTTATATCTTCTTCAAACAAGTCCTTTATCAGATATATGACTTGCAAATATTTTCTTCCATCCTGTGAATTGTCTTTTCACATTCTTGACAGTATCATTTGCAGCACGAAAGTTTTTAATTTTGATGAAGTTCAATTCCCCTGTGTTTCCTTTTGTTGTTTGTACTTTGAGTTTCATATTTAACAAACCATTTCCTACTCCAAGGTACCAAAGATTTACTCATCTGTGTTTTCCAAGGGTTTTATAGTTTGGGCCCTTGCATTTAGGCCTGCGATCCTTTTTTTAGTTCATTTTTCTGTGTGTGCGATTCGGGAGTCCAGATTCATTCCTTTGCCTTTTGATATCCAGTTGTCCCAGCCCTTTTGTTGAAAAGGCTGTTTTTTCCCCTATTGAATTGTCTTGGCACCCTTGTCTGCTTTGTCTTTAATAAATAAACTGCCTAGACTCCCTTAGCTATATTTCTTGTCTGGGGACAAGTTCACAAGTAGTGCATGACAGTCCTTTCCTTCTCAAGATTTATATTCATAAATGTTAGGATGAACCAACAAACACACTTGAAAGAAGACAAAGTTGTGTGATGATGTAGCAAGTATTTTTTTTAAAGTGGCCACATCCCTTCCTCATTGGAGGGCCTCATCATACCATGTCCTTCCCCTTCATCAAGCCCGTGGCAATCTTTCATCCAAATAATATTATTTCTTTTTATTCTGCAGGTAGTGGTAGTAGCAGAGCTAGGTGTACTAAGTGGAAACTGTCATATGTGTGTTTAACTATGTTCTGGGCGCTTCTCTGAGGATTTCATACATGTCAATCATTTAAATCACAAGAACCCCATGAAGCAATCAATAGCTATTATCCACGTTTTATCAATGAAGAAGATGAAACCTCATAACATCACTATTTGCAGATGACATGATTTTTTGAATAGAAAACCCTGAAAACTTCACCCAAAAAAGCTACTAGAAATAATTATTATAGTAAATTTGTGGGGAACAAAATCAACATACAAAAATCCGTTGTGTTTTTATATGCTAATGATGAGCCAGCAGAAAGAAAGCTTAAGAAATTCTCATTTACAATTGTAACAAAGAGAATAAAATACTTAGGAATAAATTTAACCAAGGAAGTGAAAGACCTGTACACTGAAAACTATAAGATACTGTTGAAAGAAACTGAAGAAGACATAAATAAATGGAAAGATATTCTGTGCTTATGGAGTGAAAGAATTAACATTGTTAAAATGTTCTTATTACCTAAAGCAATCTACAGCTTCACTGCAGTCCCTGTTAAAACCCCAAGGACGTTTTTCACAGAAATAGAACAGAAAAATTCTAAAACTTGTATGGAATCACTAAAGACCCAGAATAGCAAAGCAATACTGGAGAGAAAAAGACCAAAGCTGAAGGTTTAATATTCCCAGATTTCAAACTATGCTATAAAGTTATAGTAATCAAAACAGCATGGTACTTGGCAGAAAAATAGGTTCAGTAAGTCCTTGGCAAACATGTTCCATTCTGAGAGTACATTCATAAGTCCTATTTGTTCAGAAGTCCGACAGAGTTAGCTTAGGTATCCAACTAACACAGCCAGCTAAATAGTAATGTGTGTGTGTGTGTGTGTGTGCGTGCATGCATGCATACTCAGTCGTGTCCAACTCTATGAGACCCGATGGACTGTAACCTACATGGCTCCTCTGTGATGGAATTTTCCAGGCAAGAATAGTGGAGTGAGCAGACATTTCCTCCTCCAGGGAAATCTTCCCAACCCAGGAATTGAACCCAAGTCTCCTGTGGTTTCTCATTGCCAGATGGGTGCTTTACCACTGAGCCACCTGGGAAGCCCAGTGGGATATGATATAGTGGAATATTCCATTTGTGTATGGAATATACATGTAATGAGTACTATTCAGTTATAAAAAAGATAAAATCCTGCCATTTGCCACAACATAGATGGTATTATGCTAAGTGAAATAAGTTAGATGGAGAAAGAAAAATACCAGGTGATTTCACCCCTATATGGAATTGCTGCTGCTACTGCTAAGTCACTTCAGTCGTGTCCGACTCTGTGTGACCCCATAAATGTCAGCCCACCAGGCTCCCCTGTCTCTGGGATTCTCCAGGCAAGAACACTGGAGTGGGCTGCCATTTCCTTCTCCAGTGCATGACAGTGAAAAGTGAAAGTGAAGTCACTCAGTCGTGTCCAACTCTTAGCGACCCCATGGACTGCAGCCCACCAGGCTCCTCTGTCCATGGGATTTTCCAGGCAAGAGTACTGGAGTGGGGTGCCATTGCCTATATGGAACAAAATCCCCCAAATAAGTGAATAAGCCAAACCAAACAAAGACATAGATGAAGAGAACAGAGTTATTGGAGGGTAAGGGTGGTGGAGAGGGTGAGATGGATGAAGAGGATTAACTGTATGGTGATGGATGGAAACCCAATTTTTAGTGGTGAGAACACACCATTTAGTGTACACACAAGTAAAATATAATGTTGTACACATGGAATTCATATAATATTATAAATCAGTGTCACCTCAATAAAAAAAAGTTTTTTAAACCACTGTATAAGGACGTAAATGGTAAAATGTTGAGTTTGTTCTTTGAAAAAACAAACAAACAAACTGAGCTCTAAGAGACCCAGATTTCAGCTTACAAGTGGGATATATCACTATGTCACCATAGGTGTGTACAAAAACCTGCAAATACCAGGTTTGGGGTCTTCAGAAGGATCCAGAGGAGGAGATGGGACCACTGTATGGAGACTACTTAAACATCACCATTCCTTTTTGCCTTTAATAAATATTTTAATGGGCTTCCCTGGTGGCGCTAGTGGTAAAGAACCCACCCTACCAATGCAGGAGACGTAAGAGATGGGGATTCGATCCCTGGGTCACAAAGATTGCCTGGAGGGTGGAATGGCAACCCACTCCAGTATTCTTGTTTGGAGAATCCCATAGACAGAGAAGCCTGGCGAGCTACAGTCCATAGGGTCACAAAGAGTTGGAGATGACTGAAGCGACATAGCAGCAGCAAATATTTGAAGAATTAATTTTTAAAAAGAAAATGAGGCCCAGAGAGGTTGGTTAATTTGCACTGGGACACCCAGCTAATAGGTGAAAAGGCCAGATTTGAACCCAGCAACCCAGCTCCAGAGTTCTCACTTTCAACATTTCAGCCATGAAGCTGAACTGCCTCCCCCATTTATGCTTCTGTCCCTGGTCCCCAGCACACACCTGGCACTCGGTAACCATTTGCTGAATACACAGTTGGATGAAAGGAACGAACAGCTAGAGGAGCAATCGAGATAGAACAGCTGTGGCCTGGGGAATGGAGGATTGATTTATGGGAGAAAATTAGAGGACTGAAATCCACAGATAGAGCCTGCCTCCCTGAGAGTGATACCGAAAGCCAGAAGGTGCCTGGGGGACAGGAAGTGTTTACCTTGGTAGGAACGAGGAGGAGGAGAGATGGGTGGTCGGGCAGAGACGAGGCTGGAATACGAGTAAGGGACCACTGAGTTCACCTTGCAGCCTGTGGAATGGGCTGTGTAAGAAAACTGGCAGTTCCATTAGGTCAGCATATACACCCAGAGCACCTGACCCTGACATTTAAAGGGGGCTAGCTGGGGACACCTGTGCTCTGCAGGGCTGCAGGGCAGACCTGGCATTAGCAAGACCTCAACAACTCTGAGAAGATGCTACAGCATGTGTATCAAAGTATTATTGTTCCAGCAAAGCATTGTGTGTGTGTGTGTTAGTCGCTCAGTTATGTTCAACTCTTTGCGACCCCATGGACTGTAGCCCGCCAGGCTTCTCCATCCATCGGATTCTCCAGGCAAGAACACTGGACTGTGGGTTGCCATTTCCTTTTCCAGGGGATCTTCCAGACCCAGGGATTGAACCCAGGTCTCCTACATTGCAGGCAGACTCTTTACGGTTTGAGCCCCCAGGCAAGCCCGCCCAGCAAAACATTACTTACTGTGGAATTCAGAAGTGGTATTTCAGGAGAGAGACCTTTGCAGAAATGTTCAGGTGGCAAGAGTCGGTTTCTGTGAAGGAGGAACGTGTGATGGGCTAGCCAAGGTGACTGATGCTAGGAATTCTTAGCTGCTCTGCTTCTCTCACGGTCTGTGAGCCTCGAGGTCGCCTCCAGCTTGGAAGGGTGAGAAGACCACAGCCAAGGTGTGAGATGGCCTTCTTTGCAAATGCTGTGCCCACCGCCCCGGGATCCCGGAGAGAGCCGCGATCAGCAGTGGTTTTGCCCTGGTGCTGTTTGCAGGCATCGTGCATTAGAGGTTCACACCATATTGAATCCTTTGAGAAAGTTTCTCCTATTGCTAAGATCCCCATTTTACAGGGGAAGAGATGAAGTTAGGGAGGTTATGGGCCTGGTATAAGGTCACTGTGATGGCTGATTTTATGTGTCCCTTTGACTAGTCATCCCTTAAGATGACCAGAGAGCTGGTAAAACGTGTCTTGGTGTGTCTGTGAAGGTATTTCTGGAAGACATGAGCATTTGAATCATGAACTGCGTAAAGCAGGGGAAGAAAGGTGCTTCCCAAATGTGGGTGGCCCTCATCCAGTTCTCCACAAAAAGTTTGTGACAGAGAAATTCACTGTCTCCACTTGACGTGGATCCTCCATCGTCTCCTCCCCTCTGACTTCTGGACATTGGTGCTCCCCGTTCTGGGGTTTCAGATTCAGAGCCTTACTCTGTGCCTCCAGCATGCAGAGGGTGGACCGTGGAGCTTCTCGGCCTCCATGATCGTCTGAGCCATCCCTCCTAGTAAATCCATCAGTCTGCCTGCGTGTGTGAGTGTGTGTGTGCACGCGTGCCTAGTCTCCCGTTGGTTCTGTCCCTCTGCGGATCCCTGGGTGTAAATGGCACGGCCAGGATTTGAACCCAACACTCTTGTGACCTCCGGGGGCAAGCTCTTAACTACCACATTCTAAAGACATGATCTCTACCTCCCGGGATCTTAGAGTTTGGTTTGGGTGACCAGATACACAGACAGAAAACAGCACATCAGGGCTGTGCTCTGTGGTCATGAGAGTAAGTGAGGGACCTAGATGAACGGCCTGGAGACTGTCGGAGCTCCCCTCACTGTTTGTTTACCTCCCTGTGCGCTCACCCCTCTGGACATTAAGTACTTGAGCAGATCCCCACAAGTGAGCAATCACGAGTGAGCATTTGAAATGTGCATAATGCAACACGGGAGTGTTGCCCAGTCTGTAGTTTGGGAGGCTGTGGCCGATGCAAGCCAGGCTCAGCTCCGTTCTGCAAGTGGGGCTCAACTGTGCTCGAACCCCTGTTGCCCTTGCTTCTGGGAGGAAAAAAATGTGGACTACCCAGTGCAGAAGCTCACCCCAGGCTGCGCAAGCATATTTTAAGCCTCTGCTCGTGGCACATACTGCAGTCCTGGTGGCCACAGTCAGTCACGTGACCAAGTCCAAGGTCAATGGTGCAGGACATGTACTCTACCTCTAATGAGAGAAACTGCACGATGGCGTGGCCAAGGGCATGGATGCAAGAAACAGTGAAGACCTGGGAACAGCGATATATTTCATACTGAGTTTGGAGGGGGAGGAGGCTGTGGCCACAGATGCCTGGTTTTCCAGGAGACTTGCCTGGCCGAGGCAGAGCACCTCCCCACCGCCTTCACTCTCTGTGCCAGTTCCCCAAACTCCGGACGGCCTGCTGCAGTTGTAGAAGTGGCCTCTGGCTCCAGCCAGCGCTCCCTTTTATTGAGTCTGTCTCTGCCTCATTATTTACACAGACAGTAAAATAAAGCTTAACTCAAAATTACCGTAAGTCAGCGCATCCGAGTGAAGCCGGCATCTGGGCCTTCACAGTTGAAAGCAGACTAAATAAAAGGGGGAGGGAATAAAAAGAAGAGCCTCAAATAAAATGTCAGGAAGTGCTTAATTACATAAAGGTTATGCATCTGCCTGCGTGATGGTCTAAAGCGGCTGATGGCAACAGCTGGCCGAGGAAGCTGGTCTTCAGAGCTATTTATGTGTTTAGCTGGTGCCTGTCACCATAATAGCGGTAAGCAGTATTGATTGCAAATTAATTTGGCCTCATTCCTTCTGTTCCTTGGCTCTACCCTCCTGAGGACCTCCTCTACTAGAAGAGGAAACTGATTGAACACGTGGCAAAAACTTGGAAGTTTGGGGGGATGGGAGTGGGCAGAGTCCACCAGTAATCCACAAACAACCTTTTATTATATGCCCAGCACTTGCCTAGTTTTTTTTTGTGTTTTTTTTTTAACATATATAACTGACTTTTCTAATACTCACAACAACCCTATGAGGTGGGTATTCTTCTAAATCCTATTTACAGATGAGGATGCTGATGCCCAGAGAGGTTAAGTAACTTGAAAAAGTCACACAGCTTGGGTGTGGTCTAGCAATTCACTCAACCATGGCCCTCCTGATTGGGCACTGCCAGGGGGCATTTTGGGAGTTCTTTCTTGTGCTTGGAGTGAGATTAAGCTCTTCACCAAAGACTGCAGTGCCTTGATGTTCCAGCTCCAGCCAGTCTCCAACAGCTTTTCCTGATATTCTCTGCCTTTTCCAGCTGTCTCAGGCCACACTGGTCTCCTTTCCTTTCCTTTCTTAGACACGCCAGGCTCCTTCTGGTCTCATGGCCTTTGCAGGTACTTTACTTCTGCCTGGAACTCCACCCCTGCAAGGATGACAGCCTCCCTGGTCACTCTCTCTAAACAGGCTGTCCTCTCTTTGCCCTTAATATTCTCAGTCACACCATCCTCTGGGTTTCTCTCCTGGGAGGTCATTAGGTATTTACTGGTTATTGCTGGTTTCCCCTTGGACTGTACCTTCCATTCAAGCAGGGGTCATGCTTGTTTGTTTACCTGTGTGTTCCCAGACCCTGAAACCCAGAGGCAGTAGCAGGCTCTAGAGTCTGGACTTTGGAAGCAGTTGCCTGGTTCAAATCCCAGCTCCACCACTTACTATGGACTGTGTGACCTGAGGGCAATGACCGTATCTTTCTGTCCTCTGTTTCTCCATCTGTAAAATGGGAGTAATGATACGGTTATTACACAGAGTGAACTAATTAACCGATAAAATGCTCATAGGACAAAGCCCGATGGCTCAGTGGTAAGGAATCTGACTGCCAGTGTCTGCCAATGCAGGAGATGCGGGTTCGATCCCTGGCTTGGGAAGATCCCCTGGAGGAGGAAATGGCAACCCACTCCAGTATTTCTTGGCTGGAAAATCCCATGGACAGAGGAGCCTGGAGGGCTACAGTCCATGGGGTCGCAAAAAGTCAGACACAACTTAGCTACTAAACAGCAACAAATGATATACAGTAAGCATTCAGTAAATGTTTACTGCTATTACGGTCATTATTCACATTCATATTAGTGGCACATATGCCGTGAGAGTGGATGAATGAATGAATTTTTATTCATAGAAGGGGAAACAGAGGCCTCAGCGGGTCAGTGGGGTTGTCCATGAGCTCGGGACCCTGATCCAGCCCTCCTTAAACCTTCTCGCCCAGTGTGAGACGGCCCCCCTGAGACGACACCGTGATGTCAGGGTTATTCCTATGTCCTGTGCTGCCCTCCACTACCAAGCACCCAACTGTTCAAACTCAGTCTTGCTGTTCAAAGGAAATAGGTTTGGGAGACTAGTCTTTGTGCAAAGTTCTGTAAATCTTTCTGGGGCGTTAGGAAATTTTGTTGGTGGCAAGTGATGTGTTGCTGCTCATGCAATGGGCAAGGTGGTTCTAAGCCATGTGGAAGATGCGCCTAGTGGCTCATTGTCCTGTTCCACTCCCCCAGCAGCCCCCCTCCCCTGTCTAGTCTGTTGTGCTGGGCCGGCCCTTCCCGATAGGAGGCATCTGATAGAGGAAGCTGTAGGCTTAGCTGGGGCCCGACCAGTGACCAACAAGGCCCGTTTGGAGCTGCTGTGCATGGTGACCTGTGCATGCCACGCCTCTCCTCGTGCTCATTTGCAGTCTTGTCCTGTTGTCTGCTCTCTTTCTTGCCCTCCAGGCTTCAGCAGGTTCCCGGCAGGAAGCTTTAGCACCCTCCCCGCCCCCGTGCTCCCCACTCCATCCCTTTCTTCTCTTCCCTTCTGTTGGCCTCTGGCTGCTTACTTCTTCCACCCACCTCCACTGGCTTCTCCGTGTAAATCAACACCCACCGCCCCCTGCAGTTCCCAGAGATGGGAACTGCGCCCTGTTCCTAAACAGAAGCCAGTACTCGCTAAGAACAGGGTTTCCTTTATCCCAGTGGCATCACTCATCCCTCCCCAAATGCTCAGATCTCTTATTAAAGTGAGTTATGGCAGAGACTCTGTCAGCCTCTTTTCAGCCACACCCAGCTCTCAGAAAAGTAAGCAAAGCTTGGTCCTCAGTCACGAATGGAAGACGGGTCCCCAGAAGCAGCCAGCTGGCTGTCGGCTGTGGCTTTGGGGCAAGGATGTCTGCTGCCTGCTGGGTCATCCACTGGGGCTGTCAGCCTTGTTTGGGTTTTCCAGTGGGAGCTCGTTAACATATCCAATGACGAGATGCTGGGTGGTCTGAGTTGCTCTTTGGTTTTTAGCCTCCAGGAGCTCCAGTGTTCCTGGTGTTATATGGTATGTCTGTGACTTTAATTTCCTTTTTAATTTCTGTTGAAAGGAAGAAAAAAAACTCTGTGAAGTTGAGGATCTACAAAGGACCTATGTTGTAAGACCAGTGGGTGTTTTGAGTGGCTAATTTGAACATGTGTAGCCACTCAGTGTGAAACCCACTCCCAAGTGCATTCTGTGAGCTCGATTCTGTAAACAGAACTGTGCAGGAACAGCCCGGAGGAAAAGCCACCAAATGCAAGCAGCGGTCAGTCATCTCTCATGGTAGCTCAGTGGCGACATTTATGTCCAGTTTAAGCATCTTCCGTCACTTTACACTGAGCACTTTACTTTGATGTTTTAAAAGAAAAGATACACATTAAAAAATAAATAACACCCGTACTTCTGAACACTTGATCTTGTGACCTTAATAAAGAGGAGTGGCGAGAGATGGATTAGGAGCTTGGGATTAACATGTATACAGTACTATATATAAAATAGGTAAGCACCAGGGACCTGCTGTGGAGCACAGGAAAATGTACTCAGTATACTGTCATAACCTATAATGGAAAAGAATCTGAAAAAGAAGGGGCGTGTGTGTGTGTGTAACTGAATCACTTTGCTGTACACTTGAAACTAACACATCATTCTAAACTAAGTATCCTTCAGTTTAAAAAAAGACTGGAAATATAACTGTTAGAAGTTAAATATACAGATTGTAAAAGACCATATTATGTATTTATATTAAATAAACAATATTATAATACTGCAGGTTTGCATTGCCATTATGGATTGGCTAAACAGGGATTTGAAAGCATAAGTTATGAATAGTTTATTATGAAAGTGCGAGTCAGAAAAGAAAACGGTGCTAGAGAGAAAAGGAGTTTTGTGCTTATATTTTTGAACTTAGATAGTAATGCTGTTAAACCCCAGGCTGGTTCCTTGATTTCTGTGCCTTAATTTTCTATAAAATGGCATAAAATAGTCCTGACCCATAAAGTTATTCTTAGAATGAAATGAGTTTGTGTTTGTGAAACTCATAGAACAGGACTGGAACATAGCAGTTACTCGAGAAATGTTTGTGGCTATCGGATCACTCTTGTGGTATTTAGGCTTTTGACCACAGCTTGTATGTCATTATGGGAAGTAGCGGTGGCAGTGAAGTTACAGTGGTCAATGAGCAGGCATGGGTAGAGCTCTGAGCACGTCTGAGCCTCCGTGTGCAGCTTTCTATTTAGATTATCTTATTTACTCCTCACACCTACTTTGTACCCTTTGTCCTATTGCTATCTGCGCACTTTAGGTTAGGGTACAGGGTCTCAGAGAGAGGTTACGTTACCTGCCTGAGATTATACAGCTTGCAAGGACTTGACCCTGACTCCAGAGCTCACTCTGTAAATCGTTGTCTTATATTTTGTATTCTCCTGCAGGTGCCCGAGATACGCAGTTATCTTTGCCTTTTCCCTGGCATTCATTTTGTGGATTAAAGGTCTCTAGTTGAGCTGTTTTAATGCCCTTCCAAAGGGATATGTCTGGAATCTCTCCAACTGTGTCCCCAAAGCAAAGCCCAAACCACCTCCTGGGGGATACACGTCAGGGGAGGCAGGAGTCAACCCCACCCACTCGCTGCAGGCGTCAGGCAGCAGCAGGATGTTCATAACTTAGATGCTGCAGACACTGATGACAGAGGGTTTTTAGAAATATAAAGCAATAATACAGCTTGCAGTTAAAACTCAGAATGGGACTCAAAAGTTGGATAATGATTAATAACTTCCTGTTTGTTTGTAGTGTAGTGTCTAAGCAAACAGTTCATCAGCATCTGCATAAATACCCACCCTAGAGGGGCTAGGACCCAGTGAGAGGGGTCTCCTCTGCGTCCTGTTAGCTAGAGAATGTCAGTCCATCTCACACCTTTAACAGCGACTTACCCTGCCTGGCGCTGTGCTGGGTGCTATGACTCAACTCTCAAATTCATGGATGCTCCCCTGGGGCCTTCAGATAGAGGTACCTGAGGACTCCAATCAAGAGCTACAGAAGCTGTGGGCCACGGATTGGACGAGCAGGGGAAACCCAAAAGGCGTGATCAGATTTATACTTGGAAAAACCACTGTGTTTGCAGGTGGAACAGTGATGGGCAGAGGCCAAGATTAACACAGAGAGACCGTGGCTTGGAGGCCACCTCTGTCATCCAAAGGGAGGCTTTTGGTGGTCCTCCCTGTAGAAAGAGGAAGAAGACAGACTTGAGAGGTTAGGTGGGCAGAAGTAAGAGTAGATCTGATGTTTGTGGGGAGGAGAGGGAATTGGCCCCTGTGTTCAGCTTGAGAGGTGTAATCGACCTTTGCAGATATAAATGTGCAGGTCATCATGTGGGGAGGGAAAAGGGTTTATTTATTTTCTTTGAATGTTTATTTATTTATTGGGGCTGTGCCAGGTCTTAGCTGTGGCATGCGGGATCTTTAGTTGCAATATGTGAGATCTAGTTCCTTGACCAGGGTTCACACTGGGGCCCCCTGCATTCAGAATGTGCAGTCTTAGCCACCAGACCCCCAGGGAAGTCCCAGAAGGGTTTAGAAGATGATATGGCCTAGTTCACCTACTTCAAGCAGAAAGATAACAGCCTTTCTCTCTTTCTCCATGTCTTTCTATCTGTCTCTCTTTTTCCTTCCATCTTTATCCATCTACCTATCTATATCTATCAATCTGTTGATGTATCTATATTGTTCGTTGCTGTATCCCAAGCCCCCAGAACAGTCCCTGGAACATAGAAAGTGCTCAGTAAATATTTGTTGAACAGACAATAATGTTACTGGCTAACTTGTATCAGCTGAGATCTTGTGCCCACAGTTCCCTCTGTAGTGGGAAAACAGGCATTGACCAGGCAATTTCCAAATATGATGGTTCACCTAAGGAAATGTGTAGGACCCAGCATGAACAAGCCTGGCTTTCCTGAGGAAGAGGCGTTAAAGTGAGGCCTGAAGCATGAAAAGGAGTCCAAGGAGAAAGAGTTTTCTAGGCAGAGGGAAGAGCATGTGTGAGGCATAAGGTGGAGAGACTGTGGCCCACAATAGTGCCCAGATGTGAGCCTGAGAGTGGGCAGAGACCAGTGTGGGAAGGTCTTCTGGGACTGGGAGAGGCTGGGTGGGGTTGGCCTTAGACCTTGATCCTTAGAGTAGTAGGAGGCTGTTGCTGCTGCTGCTAAGTCACTTCAGTCATGTCCAACTCTGCGCGACCCCATAGACGGCAGCCCACCAGGCTCCACCATCCCTGGGATTCTCCAGGCAAGAACACTGGAGTGGGTTGCCATTGCCTTCTCCAATGCATGAAAGTGAAACGGAAGTCGCTCAGTCATGTCCGACTCTTCGTGACCCCATGGACTGCAGCCTACCAGGTTCCTCTGCCCATGGGATTTTCCAGGCAAGAATACTGGAGTGGGTTGCTGTGGCCTTCTCCAGGAGGCTATTAGAGGATTTGTTTTAAAGGACAGTTTAAGAAAGAAGGATGGAGGCAGTGCGCCCTTGCCAAGATGAAGTCAAAATGACTCTCAAGCAGTTTTATCCTCTGAGCCAGGGTGCCCTTGAGCCCAGACTGTGACATATCCAGGCTTCCTCTTCAGGTCCCTCCAGCCCCTCTGTCATTGTCAGCGTTTCAGCTCCAATCTGAGCGCCAGCTCAGGACCCGACCCTGGGCTGCGTCCTCATATGGCAGCTGGTTCCGGAGGAGTCATTTTCATTGTCATCCCCGCTGTGCAGCGGTGGAAGCCAAGGCTTAGAGACCCACCAGTCCTCTCTTCTAGATGATGTCGGAGCCATGTCCAAGCCCACGACCTCTGACTCTTTCATGGGCCAACTTTCCCACTCCCAGGATTCCAGGGTCCTCACCCTGCCCTTTGATGGCCCCAGGCTTCTCCCTGTTCCTCGCCTGCCCTGGCCCCTCTCAGGATACATGCACCGGACTTCCTCTGGAATCCAGACTGAGGTGTCCCAGCTCAGTCAAGTGGTGAAAGACCAGAGAGCAGCCCTTCCTGCTCTAGAAGGAGCTCAGGAAGCTCTCTGAGCCATGCCTGTCTACCCCAGCTCCCCCCACCACTGTTAATCCACATTCAACATGGGTCTCTTGCCTTTCAGCACAAGTGAATTGCAAATAGTGAGATCTGAAGCCACAGAAGACATATTACAGAGCTGGTGTGGGGCACAGGCCCCCCCTCTCTGTATGAGGATAACCTGCTCCAGAGCCTTCTCGAAGGTGGGGAGGTTGGTCTTTACATGACGTGAGGTTTTCATAATGAACTGAGGGCCAAGCTGCCAGGCGGAGCCCTGCGTTAACCTGGAGTCCCCCAGTTGGTAAAAGAGCTATTTTTATCATTGCCTTGGGGCTGGAGGGCATTATACCCAAGCAAGAGGTTATTTTTATTGATTATTTTTATGATTGAATATGCTGTTCCTGGGCTTCCCTGGTGACTCAGATGGTAAAGAATCTGCCTGCAACTTGGGAGACCTGAGTTTGATCCCTGGGTCAGGAGGATCCCCTGGAGGTGGGCATGGCAACCCACTCCAGTATTCATGCCTGGAGAATCCCCGCGGACAGAAGGCTACAATCCATGGAATTGCAAAAAAGTCGGACACGACTGAGTGACTAAGCACAGCACAGCATGCTCTTCCTATTATTGGGGATGATTTGCCTTTTTTTTTTTTTTTTTTTCCTAGTTCTTTTTTTTTTAATTTTGGTAAAACATACCTAACATACCATGGACAGAAGAGCCTGGTCGGCTACAGTCCATGGGGTCGCAGAGTCATGCATGCCATGCCACGCGTACCTAACATAAAATTTACCACCTTAACCATTTTTAAATGTAGAGTCCAGTGGGAAGTATACTCACATTGTTGTGATGATTTGCCTTGTGAAATCCCAGAAAACAGTGCCTGGATATAGTTTGTCCAGGGAGCTAAAAGCAAGCATAATATTACTTCTTTGACTGCTGCTAACATTCATATAGTTGATGCCAGTTTGAAGTGTCTGTCCCGCATCTTGCCTCAGTGAACCTAGCTGCAGAGCAGGGTGGGGTGTGTGGACAGCTGAAGGCTGCCAGGCTTCGAGTATGTTCTAGTGCCATCTAGTGTCTGATGGGCCTTGTGTACCCACCCCCACCCCGCCCCGCCCTGGCTAAGGCTGTTGGGTTTCTTCCCGGCTTCCGGTGGCAACTCTGTAAGCCCATATGGCTTTAAAAGAGCACCAAAGAGATGTCTGTCTTTTTAGATCAACTGGTACTTTTTCTGCCTCTGGTCTTGTAGAAACTTGCAACTGAAATCCGTTTCATTAGCAGTCAGAACAATTTGTCCCTTTGAAGCTCAGACAGAGTGAGATTAATATGAACCCAATATTAAGCTATTAAGCATCAATTTGGCAAACCTATTTATAAAGGAGTGCTGAAGACAGAAAATAAAGAAGGCTGCATTAAGGGCTCTGTTGCCAAGTCCAGTTTCTCTCTTTGGAAAATGTGACTCAGTCACTAGTTTTTGTGCAAGAGAAGGGAAAAACGTGTGTGTGTGTGTCTGTGTGTGTGTGTGTGTCTATGTGTGTGTGTGTCTATGTGTGTGTGCATGCATGGGTGAACCTGTGCTTTGATGATATGTGCTTATTCTCAATTATAGTAATAACAGAAGTAATGTGATGTAGCCGGACTTATGTAATGCTGAATAGGTAGGTACCCAGTGCTATTCTAACAACTTTATATTTTAAATTATTTAATCCTCATGACAACCCAAAAGGAGGAAGAGTGATTATCTCCCCATTTTATAGATGAGCAAAGTGAGGCACAGAATGGAGTGGTTAAGTAATTTGGCAAAGGTCGCAAAGTCACAGGAGCATGTTGTGATGGGGAAATTGTGGAGGACTTAGAGACTGCCGGATTCTAGTTAGGGTTCCAGGCGATCGTGGCTGTCCTCCCTGCCTGTGTTTCGCCACGTGGCTGTGGCCTTGCTCTCACATCCATGCGTCACTGCTAGTCCTGAGCACCTCACAGTTCGTGCACAGAGAGAACCCTGCTGTGCTTGTTGAATGGTGGAGTTAGGTTTGTTTGTTTCCATGGGCTCCCACTTCTGAGAGGACAGAGGCTGCGTGCGGAGGACGTGCCCCAGCTTGGAGCTCGCAGGTCTTGGTCCTGTCCCCAGCCCTGCCACTCACCTGCCCCATGACTGCAGGCAAGTGATGGTCCTTCCCACACCCGGGTTCCTCCATATGGGGAATACTAAAATAAGTTTTAGAGTATGTTGGGGGTTTTTTAAGGATCTATCAGGCAATGATTATGTTATCACCTTGCCCAAACAAAGGTTACTTTTGTTTACTTTTGATCCAGAAAGTTCATCTTAATTTAGCTCTCCATCCACATGCTCCTGGCACCTCCTGCTGTGATGGTGTGTCTGCGCTGTCCCTGGAGAGGACCAAGTCCATCTTCTCTTTTGAGGGTGGACTGCTCCAACTCCAAGGGGACATGGTTCTTAACTGTCTCTTTAGTTGAAAGAATTAAAAGCTGAGAAAGTCAGCTTTATCATCTCCTTCTCTCTTTCAGATTTCTCCACACACGTATACACACTTGCATGCAGTGTGTATGTAGACACATATATGGATACACATGTCTCTATTTACATATATGTGTATATACACATAACATACACTCACATGTATATACACACGTGTGGTGTGCTCAGTCGTGTCTGACTCTTTGTGACCCCATGGACTATAGCCAGCCAGACATGGAATTTTCCAGGCAAGGATACTGGAGTGGGTTGCCATTTCCTACTCCAAGGGATTTTCCCGACCCAGAGATCGAACCCAAGTCTCTTGAGTCTCCCACATTGGCAGGCGATTTTTTACCGCTGCACCACATACACACACGCATGTCAACCTGGATCATTCTGCATGAAGTATAACTTCATGGACTGGTGATAAAACCAGGACATCGAGCATTTGCATGCCCAGCCAGACTCTGGAAACAAATTGTGTTAGCCTGCATGATACCTCCTGCAATGCAAAATGATCATATCAGCATCTTATGGAAGCTGTGAGGAGGTTAATCCTGAGAAATTTCTTGCGAGCAAGGGATAATAAATTGCGATGCATTAACAGCTCTCATCATTGCAATTTTAGATGTTTAAAGTGTCAGTGCCTGTCTCTTTAATAAGCAGCGTGTGTTGTAGTTAGGTGCGCTAACAATATTAATAAGCCCTTTCGTAGGTCCTTGTAAAAACTGAGTTCCCCTAATCCTGTTTTTCCCACCAGGTCTTAGGCTGCTGTATCACAGATTCTCACTCCAGGGGGTCTGTAATATTTGTGTGTCTGGAGGAATTGATTTCTTAACCCAAAGGTATGAGACTCAGAGAGGGACTTTTACATATTATCTTAATGGCACTGTGGGGAATGAGACCTTTTTATTCAGGGGGTTCTTGTGGGTTCCCTTCTCAGGTCATGGAGGAGGTAGCCGTAAAGGTTTGCAATCGTGAGCCCAGACTCTCAGCTGAATGGTAGGATCTGCTGCAGTAGCAGCAACTCAGGGCATCTGCTCCTGACGCTCATGGAGAAATGAAATCATCCATCCAGTCCCTCTTGGACTTGTTCAGTTACAGTTGGCACCTCCCATCTGGCTGGAAAATCTGTCATCTGACCCCGAGCAGAAAGAATAGCTCGGAGTTGGTGAGTTGATGGTGGGTACCTCAGGGGTTTGGGGGCCCCCAGAGAGCATCACTGCTCGGCACCATGGTGGAGTTAAATGGGATGGAACGCTAATTACTTTCTCCAGTTCGCTCTGCCTCTGGTTGCCTCTGCTTCCTCCTCTCCTGGTGCCGCTCGCTCCCCCGGTCCCATACCCTCTCAGCTTCCTTCTCCTCTGGATTTTCCCTCTTCACCCCTCCCTTCCCTCTTTGTCTTCCTCCCTGTTGTAGATGCAGTAAAATAAGGGTGATGTTTGATGGACAGTTTGGTTGCCCACGGCTTTCGTCTTTTGACTCAGCCCAGGGATGCAGCCTCTGCATCTGTCTCTGCAAATCACTTAAACACAGGGTTTCAGAAGCACAAGTGGCTTGTTCTTGTAACAAGCTCACTCGGGTCGCAGCCAGAAGTCTGGGGAAAGTTGGATTAGATATTCTGGTTCTGTGCCATCTGCTCTATGAAAGATTCATCTCCAGCTTTTGTCCTTTCCTGGGTAGAGTCTGGGCGGGTTAGGGACCGTTGCCATTTCTGGCTCTTAAATCTTGAGAGTGGGTGGCAACAATTCTGAACTTCCATTCGTCTTCCTGCCCGCTGTTCTCATTCTGAGCCTTTTTGTTACCCTATCTAAAAGGATAATTTTTCTCATGCCGTGTCCTACCTACTCCCCCAGAAAAAGTTCTGTGACTTAACTATGGGAAACACTGGGTAAAACCAAATTAAACCATTTTCTTTGTTTCAGGACTGCTACAAGCCTGGGATGCACTTGGGTGCACTAGGGATCCCTAAGTGGGGGAGATGGTAGCTGGCATTTCCCAAAAGTACTTAACTACAGAGTGGTGTCTTTGAGTTACATCTGGATGGATACTGCTAAAAATCCGATTCTCCAAGCCTTTCCAGTATCATACCCTCAGGATAAGTTGTTCCTTCCATACCCGGTTCATCATCTGGGCTGGTGAACCTGTGCTTCTTAAGTCCGGTGCTCTATGGCAGTTTGCCTTTGTGGATGTGTTGCCATGAGCAAGCTGATTATTTCTAGGATTAAATGAAGTCATGAAATTTTGAGTGTCTACTATACCCCAGGTATTTCACTTGTGATCTCTTAGGTAGATTTCATAACAACCCTGCAACACAGGAGAGCTTATTATCCCAACACCACAGATGCAGCCTCTGATGTACAGAGGGGTAACCTGAGTTACTCAAGGCCAGGCACCCAGTAAAAGGCAGAACCAAACTTCAGCATAAACACTAGGAAGAGTCCATGGAGCAGAACTAAGCCACGCTAAGCTTCGGTTGTCACTGGCCAATGACCTGACCTGAAGTTGACCAGGAAACAGAGATTGTGATGGGACCATTCTCATGGAGCGGGGGGTGGTGTGTGTGGGTGTGTGTGTGTGTTTGTGACTAAGGCTCTTCCCCTGCTGCTACAGCCAGAACACTTATACTCTTTGGCTACCTGAATACTTTCTGAAATCTACGACTCAATTCAGATGTCTACAAGTTCAGTGTTTATCCCCTCAACGTTTAAAGACATAACCATGTGAGTTCATTGTACCTGCCGGAATTAGCAGATTGTCCACAATCTGGGAACTCTGGTCAAAAGCAGCGGGAAGACTCCAAAGGCACAGCATCCCTTTCTAGCAGCTCTGATAGAAGGAGTATCATTACAGCAAGTCCCTCATTTGCAGTCAGCCCAGATCCCTTCAATTGGTTTCCAAGAGGGTTTAAGGTTCATGGGAACTTTCGGCAGAGCTAAGCTGGTATTAATAAGCACCTTGTGCCCACAGACAACATTGTAGATCAATACAATATATGCTCCAAATTCAGATGATAAACGAGTACCATTACGACCTAATTAGCAAGACTCATATTTTGAATGGATAAATAATCATTCCACTGCATAATCCTAAACCGCTTCTTGAAAACTGCCGGTAATGCCACTCTTCCCGGCTGCGCAGATGAAGGCAAAGGGAGCAGGGCCGCCATTTACATATTTATTTGCTCCAGAGATGAGTAACTATTTTGTCTGTATTCACAGGCCTGTCTGGCTCAGCTGGGCTCATTATTTTTTAAGTTTAGATAACATTAAAGAGTTCAGACTGAAAAGAAAAAAAAGCCAGACTGCCTCTTGAGGGTGGAATTTCCCAGATCCCATGTGACTCGGGGCTGCCCCCTCTTCCTTTAATCTCTGGCATTTGAGCATCAGCTGAGTCCTTGACCAAAGGTCATGCCATTGGGTCCAAGGTCAGCAGTGATACCGGCTGACTGCCCATAGCAGAGGGCTACCCCCTTCTGGGCAAGCACGTGGGCTCTGGAACCAGGGACCTGGGTTCAAATTCTAGCTTTTACCTTTCTTCATCTTTCTGAAAGGCAAGTAGATGAGGGTGATAATAGTGCCTACTTCCTTGGTGGCTGAGAGAAATAGTGGAATATCACGTCCAGTGCTCAGCACCCAACACATGACATGGGCCAAGATCTGTGTTAATTTTTAAGTAGTTTCTCTAGCCCGCAGATTCATCTTCTTTGCAGTGCGGCAGTCCAACCACATCATAGGCTCCCCAGCTGGGGTCCTCAGATTCCTGCTCTTCCATAAACATGTTGATGGGGACGGCCCACGTGGCACTTTCAGTCTGAATTAGGATCGCCCGGTGTCTTTGCTCTTGGCTGGACTCTTTTCAGCTTCACAGCAACACCTGTTATCTCATGCGGATCAGAGGCTTGTAATTGGCAGTTACATTTGTTCAGGATTAATAAAAAATGGGAATCCGATGAATTAGTACTTCATAATTGTGTCACGGTGATAGATGTGGCAGCCAGATTGCTGTCACACATCTTACATGAAAAATGCCTGTCGACGGGAGACGGCAGTTGTCAGAACACTTGGTCCTTGGGGCTGGAGCATGGCAGGGACACTAAAGAAAAGGCATGGTGATGGAAGGTTTGGGACTTTGGTCTGGATGGTGTTTCACTTCGCCTGTCTGCTTCGGTGGGTCAGGTCTATCAGAAGGGCACAGCCTTGTGACTCAGTGGGGAGTCCAGACAGTTGTCCTCTGACCTCAGGTTATTATTTAATAGGGGTCATGACCATTTTGGCTTCCTTGATGGCTCAGCAGGTAATAGAATCTGCCTGTAAGGTACGAAACTTGGGTTCGATTCCTAAGCTGGGAAGATCCCCTGGAGGAGAGCAACCCACTGCAGTATTCTTGCCAGGAAACCTACATGGACGAAAGGAGCCTTGTGGGGTACAGTCCATGGGGGTCACAAAGAGTCGGACATGACTGAAATGACTGAGCATGCGTGCATGACCATTTTTACCTATTAGTACACCTTGCCTGTTCCCTCCACGCCCACCCATTATCCTCCAACTCTGGCCTTGTCTTGAACCGCATAAACATCAATAAATCTCAGGAAAATGTTGCACTCACATCTGCTTCCTGCCCTAGAATGCTCTTCTCTCTCCTGTGACCCAATGCAGCACTTCTCAACCTTGGCCCTTGATGTTTTGAGCTGGCTAATTCTTCATCATGGACAGTTGTCCTGTGCTTTGAAGGTTGTTTAACAGCAGCCCTGACCTCAGCCGGGCTTCCCTGATTGCTCAGTTGATAAAGAATCCACCTGCAATGCTGGAGACCCCGGTTCGATCCCTGGGTCGGGAAGATCCGCTGGAGAAGGGAAAGGCTACCCTCTCCAGTATTCTGGCCTGGAGAATTGCATGGACTGTGTAATCCATGGGGTTGCAAAGCGTCGGACATGCCTGAGCGACTTTCACTTTCTATCACTGACCTCAACTACTCCATACTGGTGGTGCCCCCACCCGCAAGTGGTGGCGACTGAACATGTCTTCAAGTCTCCCTGGGGGCCAGACCCAGCTTCACATCCCACCTTCTCTCTGAAGACTTCATTTCCAGCCCATGGGATTCATCAGTTAATTCTGGATGATCCCAACTTTGGTCCGTGTTACGTCTTCATTGTGTCTACCCAACCAGGGTCTGGACCACATCTGACCAATCTGTATCTACACAGAGCTTTGTTTGATGTGTTGATTTTTATTTATTTATTTGGCTGTGCCGGGTTTCTGTTGCGGTGTGAAGGCTTCTCTCTAGTTGTGGTGCAGGGGCTGTAGAGCGTGCAGGCTTAGTTGCCCTGCAGCATGTGGGATCTTAGTTCCCAGACCAGGGATTCCCTGCTTTGGATGGCAAATCCTTAACCACTGGAACACCACGGAAGTCCCTGATGTGTTGATTTTAACACAAGCTGCTTGACTTGCTATTGGTTCCCCTGAATTAAGTGTTTAGTATTTTCCAATCCCTTCACATGTAACATTATTTTCTCTTAATTCTTACAACCACCCACATCTTTCCTGGGAAGGTTTCTGAGACTCAGAGATGGTAGGTGACTTCCCTGAAGTCACACAGCTGATGAGTGCAAGCCTGTGTCTTTTCCGCTAAACCTCCCAACCTTGCCAGTTTGGGGGGGACAGCGAAAAGGCAGCTAGCATCTCTGCCTGTGTGAGGATCAGACAATCCTCTGTGGCCAGTCTGAATGAGATGAGAGTGAGAGCTGGGAGCCCTTGTAGATGGATATGGGGAAGAGCTGGAGTAGAGAGAATGGATGACAACCTCTTCCTCCACAAAGCCTCACAGTTGGAGCCAGCTGAGATGCCAGTGTGCCTTTTAATTGTAGAGATGGGCACTGGGTTTGGTGGTTATCAGTGCTGCAGCCCCGACGGCTGTGTTAGGAGCGGGGTCAGGTGCTTGGGGCTGGTGCACTGGGACGACCCAGAGGGATGGTACGGGGAGGGAGGAGGGAGGAGGTTCAGGATGGGGAACACGTGTATACCTGTGGCAGATTCATGTTGATATATGGCAAACCCAATACAACATTGTAAAGTTAAAAAATAAAATAAAATAAAACACTAAAAAAAGGGAGGAGGGTCAGCCTGCCATCCATATGGATGCCCTGGAAACTGACATATCTCTCACTGGGCTAAGGCCATGCCAAGGAAAGGTGACTATTCCCTCTGGCAGCCGTGAAGAGAACGGTCAGTATTGGGGAGCAGGAGAAGAGGGGTGATTCGCTTTGCCTTGGACAGCTGTTTGTTACCAGAATGTGGCTTGTTTGTTCTTAAATACTGACCCAGGAAACTCACTTCTAAAAGGGGAAGCCGGATGAACCATTAGCCTAGGAGAAGGTGCTCAGCCATTTCAGTAGACAGAGCGAAGCACGTCGGAACAGCAAGGCCCCTACTGATGCAGGAGGAAATCTTGCCATGTGTATAAAAGGAGGGGATTAAGGTTTTATTATCATTGTTTCTAATAATGAAAAAATTCCAAACAATCTAAATGTCTGTCAGTAGAGGGTTAGATAGATTGGAATACTATACAGCACTTGAGTTTTTAAAAAGAGCAAATCTGATCGATAGTATAATAATACTAAATTTGTGTACTTTAAAAACACATGCAAACCAGTACTACATTTTGGTTATAGATACAAATATGTATATGAAAGTCTTTCAAATTGGATTTTAAAGTTGCAAATGAACTCAAGAAAATGGGGTGGATGGGGGTGCAGACATGCAGTTAAGAGGGGCTGGATAAGGAGACTTTTGCATTATCTGAAAGAATTTTTTTAATTAATGGAAAGTGATAAAAATCCTAGCTAGTTTTCATTCCGGGGTGTGTGTGTAATTTTTTAAAATTTTTATTGGAATACGGTTGGTTTACAATGATGTGTTTCAGGTAAATAGCAAAGTGAATCAGTTATACATATACATATATCTACTCTCTCTTTTTTAAAAATTCTTTTCCCATATAGGCTGTTACAGAGTATTGAGTAGAATTCCCAGTAGGTCCTTATTAGTTATCTATTTTGTATATAGTAGTTTGTATATGTCAATCCCAATCTCCCAATTTATCCTTCCCCTGCCTTACCTCTGATAACCATAAGTTTGGTTTCTACATCTGTGACTCTACTTCTGTTTGTAAGGAAGTTCATTTTTATCCTTTTACAGATTCCACATAAAAGTCCCATCGTATGATATTTGTCTTTCTCTGGCTGACTTGCTTCACTCAGCATGACAACCTCTAGGTCCATCCATGTTGCTGCAGATGGCATTACTTGTTCTTTTTTATGGCTGAGTAATATTGTATATGTATACCGCATCTTCTTTATGCATCCTTCTGTCGACATTTAGGTAGTGTCCATGACCTTGGCTATTGTAAGTAGTGCTGCATTTTTTCAAATTATGATTTTCTCTGGGTATATGCCAGGAGTGGGGCCCCTGGGTCATAGGTAGTTCTGTATTTAGTCTTTTAAGGAACCTCCATACTGTTCTCCTTAGAGAACACATACCAGTTTATGTGTAATTTTTTTCAGTCTTTTTCTATGAATTTTTTAAGAAGTCTCCACCCTTAATGGAGATCGTACATTACCAGTTCTGCCTCATGCATGGGGCTGTCATGAGGAGCTGATGGTGTTAATAGATGTGAACATGCTCTGTCAACCAGGTTGCAAGGGGATAGTGAGTAGTGTTTATTTAATAAGAATAATCACCTATTGGGCTTTTCTTTGGTCCTTGGCTAAGTCGAGTTTGTAGCTTTTGGAGGCCTGGGAGGATCTGCAGTGATTTACACATTGCACGCCTTGAAGTTCATGTTCATTTGTTTTATAAAACCTCCCCAGAGTGCACAGCAGGGATAAAAGTAAAAAGAGAGCAGAGATCTGAGTTTTATGTGCATCTTGGAAGGCTGGGAAGGATGTGGGAGCGGATGCTTCCCTCCAGGAAAATAGAGACAGCTGTCCTGGGGTCTGGGGTTTGATCTACCCAACAGTCACATCCCCTGGAGCAGACCTGGTAGACTTAGGCACACACCTGCCGAGCTCTGGTGCATGCCACACCCAGAATTCAAGAAGAGTGGAGTGTGGTGGGGTCGGGAGTAGGGAGTCAGTCAATAAAGAGAGACAGGGATGAGGGAGGGAGGGACGTTGGCGAACCAGTATAGATGAAGGGTGGGATGCTCATATAGTGGTTTCTATGACAACACATGGATTGAGCCAGTGTCCCATCCCAGAAGAGATGGGCAAGCTCAGCAGAGGACTCTTGCCCTTACCTGAAAAGGTAGCCAGCTGGAATCATCGGGGCCATGGGAAGTCAGCAGAATTGTCAGTGGGAGGCAGGCTGGGACTCAGAGCATAGCCTCATCTGCATTTCTGAAGGCCATAAATTCGCATTTAAGCTGTAGTATTGATCTGCTCTGTGAAATTGCAGCATCAGTGATTTTTTTTTAAGCCATACAATTGGGACCTTTCTCTGAATCTTGAGATAGGATGTGCAGGGGCTAATTGTTCCATTTTCTGATTTAAAAAAAAATGCATCTCTATTGCTTGCTCCCAATCTTGCTCCCAATCCCCTCTCTTTCTTCACCCTGAGGGAAGCCATCCCACAATGCGTGGGGGTTTCGGGGCAGATGGTGCCCACAGCCCTCCCCCACACCCCCATGTCTTTCCATTATGACTGCCCTGAGCGCAAGGACTGCCTGAGGTTTACTCCTTGTCTGTGGCCTTTCTCTGACAGTTTTCCTCTGGACTACAGTCTAGACCTTGTTTAGCCCTCCCCGCTGGATTCGTTAAGTGAGCTCCAGAAGAGCAAGACAGAAAATCCACCTGTCTGTGCGTGCTCTGTAAGTCGCTTGTCTGTCTGGGATTGTTATCGCCTTTGATGTAGTAGCTCCTGGTGACATCCTAAGCTGGAATTCTGAATGGAACACCCTGTCTACTTGCCTGCTTTAAATGTGGCTCATCATTAAGTGAACGTGGGTTGCACAACCATTAAGTCAGAGCTGATGAGGATTCCATTCCTTGACCCGTAGTGCCCCCTGAGCCCACTGTCTGGTTCCTGCCCCCTTCTCTTTCCTCCCTGAGCCCTCTGTGCACATGTCCACAAGAGCCCGGGCAGGTGGGCAGTGGGGTAGCTGTTCAGGTCACCCCCATGCACATCGGAGGGCACACACTCCTTGAAGAGGGCACCCCCACTCAGCTCCAGCCTGGCAGTGCCACAGAGGCAGGCGCTGTCTGCATGGCTGCATCTTCCAGGTTATCCAGACGACTCAGAGCTCGGAAATTTTATGGGAAAGCTCTTGATTTTTAAATGCTGGGAATGAAAATTCAAAATCTTTTAATCTATTGTGTAACAACTCCAAAACCCATCCCCCCACCCTGGGATTAAGGTAACCATTAGAGGGAAAAAAGGCCAAACTACTCCCATGGGATTTAGGCACTGTTGAAAAAGGAGTCAAATTTGGGCACCGTTTTTCATTAACACACATAAGAAACATTTATTAAGTACCTCCGGTGTGGTGGGCACGATGCTGATTGCTCGACATTGCAGAATCATCCCCTGCAGTGAGGTGGGTGGTGTTGGCTCCACTTTACAGATGAGGAAACTGAGTCTCCACTTGGGGAAGCAGTTTGCTGGGGGGCACACAGGAGGAACTAGCCTGTCTCTGAATCCAGTCGCCTTCCCGAGCCTGTGACCCGGCCACCACACTCTGCCTCCTGCAGCCTTTCTTCCCCCTGCCTGAAAGTCACAAAGCACCACTCACACCCTTCACCCCCGCTTCTCCCTACACACACATGCCCACACAGTAATGGCCTGTAGCTCTAAATGAGAAGCCAGAAGCAGCTGGCACATCTGGAGAACACGGCTTTGACCACTCCACCTACCCAGCGGGCTTGGCAGACCTTCTGCCGAAGATAGATTTGCCGGAAGTCTTGATTGTTGTTAGCCCAGAAATAACCTAACTGGGCGGGAGAGACCTATAGCTGGGAATTATGTTTCCCTCCTTCCGTTTCAGCCCAGGGAGGATGCTGCAGGAAGAGAAGAAACTGGCAAAAAAGAGTCTGTCTTCTAGCCTTCCTAAGCATCTTGGCTTGGGGCTGCCAGAACACAGCACCCAGGCTGCATGGCTTCACAACAGCTTATATTTTCAGTTCTGCAGGCTAGCAGTCGAAGATCAAGGTCAGGCTTCTCCTGAGACCTCTCCTTGACTTGCAGAGGGTGCCTTCTCCCCGGGTCCTGCCATAGTCTTTCCTCTGTGCATGCGTGTTTCTGGTATGTTTCTATGCATGTCCAAGTTTCCTCTTATGAGGAGATGTGCTGGATTAGATTAACGTTCACTCTAATGACTTCCTCTTAACTTAATCACCTCTTTAAAAGACCTTACCTCAAATGTGGCTCTACTAGAAGTGCTGGGGACTTGAACATGAATTTGGGGATGGGAGGGACACAGTTCAGCTCCTAGAACTAAGCAGCTGGACACTACTGGAGCTGCTGAGAAGCACCCAGAGACCCAAATTATTCAAACTCAGCCACCAACTCCACCTTGATCACATTCCAGCTCCAGGTGCTCATCTGTAAAACTGGAATGATGTTCCCCGGCCCAAGTTATTTTGAAGATCAAATGTCTGGTGAGTGAGACCTGGGATGCGGTCACAAGGTTTGGCTGTGAGCTAATATTCTTTTAAGATGGCAGATTGCTCGTGCATTTTTAATAACCTTTCCCCCTCTTTATAAGAAGAATACACACCCACTGCCCATCTGTTTTACATAACTGAAACCATCCTGTAAATAGTTGTATAAGCTGCTTCCATACTTGGCATCATACGTTAGTTTCCTAGGGCTGCCGTAAATGACCATAAACTTGGTGGCTTAAAACAACAGAAATTTATTCCCTCGCAATTCTGGAGGACAGATGTCCAAAGGCAAGGTGTTGGCAGGGTTGGTACCTACTGAAGTTTCTAAAGATTTCACTCCAGGCTTCTCTTCTAGCTTCTGGGGGCTGCCAGCGGTTGTTGGCTCATAGGTGCATCACTCCAGTCTTTGCTTCCACCTTCTTTGGTCTTTACCTTCTATAGCTCTGAATTTCTCTCTTGGGCTTCCCTGGTGGCTCAGATGGTCAGAAATCCACGAAAAAATTCAGGAGACCTGGGTTCGATCCCTGAGTGGGGAAGATCCACTGGAGAAGGAAATGGCAACCCACGCCAGTATTCTTGCCTGGAGAATTCCATGGACAAAGGAGCCTGGTTGGTTACAGTTCATGGGGTCGCAAAGAGTCGGACACAACTGAGCGATTAACACTCTACATCTCTATGTCTCAAATATCCCTCTCTTTACTTTTATAAGGACACAGTCTTTGGATGTAAGGTCCTCTCAAGATCCTTAGGGCTTCCCTGGTGGCTCAGTGGTAAAGAATCTGTCTGTCAATGCAGGAGACGGAGGTTCAATCCCTGGATCATGAAGATTCCCTGGAGAAGGAAATGGCAACCCACTCCGGTATTCTTTTTTGGGAAATCCCATGGACAGAAGAGCCTGGCAGGCTGTAGTCCATGGGGGTCACAAAAGAGTCAGACAGGACTTAGCAACTAAACAACAACAAGATCCTTAACTCAATTATGTCTGTGAAGACCCTGTTTCCTAATAAGGTGATACAGATACCCCGGGGTTAGGACTTGGTCACATCTTTTGGTGGGAGACACATACTGTCCAAGCCACTGCATATAGTACTCTGTACATTTTCTCAAGTTGTTAAAAAGTCCTAAAACAATGTGTTTCAAAATATCCCTTCATATGGTGATGGTATCATTTGTCCAACACTGCGTCTGACTTCATGCCAGGCTCCTGTAATTCTGACCTGTTACATCACTGCAAAGCAGTCCCTGGCTGTTCATGTGCCCTACCATGTTGCAAGGACGAGCTACCAGTTTGAGTCTGTAGTTCCTGTTCTTTTTTTTTTCCCCATCAAGTTTTTTTATTGCTTCTTTTCCTTAGTCTCTAAGTGGTACATATTTGGTATAAGGATTTTAGAAAATTAAGAAAAGCTAAAAGAAAACTATAAAGTGGGGGTCCAGGGATGATGCTTTCCTTGTTTTTCACCCCTGTGTGGCTAGTGTTTTAACATCTCTCAGTCATTTCAGGGATTTAGAAACAGAACTGAAATATCTGTGGATGCTCAGTCCACCCTCCTAATGCACTCAGGAGAAATTCTTGCTGGATTTCTATGCTGACTCTGGAGGGGAAGGGCGGGGCGTCTCGGTTCGTTTAGTGGCAGCTTTCCTATTCCCTCACTGGGACATTACTGTCTTTACTGGTTTCCTCTTGCTGCCTGCTTTGGGGAAATTATTCTGACAGCTGTGTTTACCAGTGGGACCAGAAGGGACAGCTTCAGTCTAAGAGCCGTGGTGATAAGGAGCGTGTGGCATAAGGGATGGAATCTAGATGAGGGTCTGAGAGATTGGCCAAGCAGAGGAAGGAGAAAGGGCCATCTTAGGGTTTCTGCTCCCTTGGACTCTCGGTCTTGGACTCTTTTGGGGGACATGCAGCAGCGGGAAGCCTAAGCCAGGACTGCTCCATCCCGGTAAGGCTCCCAAACCATACCTTTGAGGTTCTGAGGAACGTGGAGAGTTCAGCTGTCTTCTCCCCACACAGATCACCAGCCCTGCGAAGACAGTGCTTGTGGTCGCATGGCTTCGATAGCCAGAAATTATTGGCAATGAAATGAAATAATTTTATCTGGAAGCTTTTACGCTAGACTGTGGTGGCAGATGTTCTAGAAGCGGCAAATGAAGTGAGTGAAATGGACCCTCAGTTACCCCTTCATCCACTTACCCATCCGTGTGGCCATCGCTGATGCTACTGCCTCTGAACAGCCCTCAGTGCCGTGCTCTGGGCTTGTAAAGGGAACTAAGACCCAGGACCTCAGGAAACTCCGAGTCCAAGAAGAGGAACAGACTCACGGGCAGCTTGTGAGTTCTGTCAATGTGAGTACCAAGAAGGCACATTAAGGGAGTGTGGAAGTCCATTTGGGCGGGGGCAGAGAAGGTGACCTTTCTGCTGGGTACGTGGGAATGAGCGGGCGCCGAGCACTGGGTGGGGAGAAGACAGGAAATGTCAAGCGCCTCTGTTCAGAAGATGAGGAGGGAGGTGAAATCTGCCAACTGGAATCTGCAGAAGAACAGCACGTGGAAGAAACACATGCAGGACCATCTTGGATAAAATTTAAGTTGGCAGAAAGCAAGAGGGGACAATGGAAAGAAAGCAGCAGCAGTCAATAAAAAGGAAAGGACAAAATAACCCAATTTGGAAGGCCCTAGAAAGACAAATGACTCAAGAGACACCATCGTCTGTGGCCGAGACGCTGACCTTGCATGGCAGTATCCGCCAGCTGGTGAGAGATGAGGACAGGAGGGAGTTTGAACTTGACCTCTGCTCCTGCTTGCTTCTTGTTAAAGTCGTCGGAGCCGCCTGCCTGCTCCTGTGCTGGTGGGCAGGGGCCCGTGCCTCACAGCATCGCATTGTCCAGCCTCGTGCATCTCAGACAGTAACTGGGAAGAAAACCACCGCCTGGAGTCAGTGATGGGGGTGGAGAGGGGACACGCGGCACGCCGAGGAGCGTCCCTGGGGCCTCGAGTGCGGAGGCGCGTGCAGTCCGTGCCGGGGTGGGCCGGGGGCAGCTTCCCTGAGGCTCTGCAGCTGTTGCCATGGGTCTCCCACCTTGCAGCGTGAGAAGGTAAAGCCCTGCTTCTTCCTTACAGCATTGCTTTTCTGTACATAAGGCCCAGGACGGTGGTGGTCTGTGGGGTAGGACGAGGTGGAAGGAGCAGAGAGTCCTTGTCCATTCTCAGAAACCAGTTTCTCGCAGTTGCCACCCGGCTGCCGCTGGATGTCATTGACCTGGGTGTGTGGTGTTGCATACCCGGGGAAGAGCAGTATCTCCTCCTAGTGGCCTTGTCTGTCTAGGACACAACCTATCCCTGGACCAGGAACATTGTTGGATGAATGAGGCATCCATCCTTGCAGCTCGATGCCTGTGCCCCAATTCTGGGCGTCTTTACCTCATGCCTTTGCATAGCTTCCTAATAATGTGTCTCCCTGCTCCTCATCCGCCTTCCTTCCAATCCGTTTTACTCCAAGCCTAATCCCAACTGTCTTGCCCTCTCTGCCAACAGCATAAAGCTGAGCTTCTTGCTCCATATCAAATGTTCTCCAGATCTGATCTGTTCATCATTGCCTGTACCCACTTCTTGGTTAAACATTTTCAGTCGCACCTTCCTCTCTTCCTGGAATGCCTCCCTGGTCTCAGCCAGGCAAAAGGTTTCCAGTTGTTCCAGTTGTCCAGATGGCTCCTTTTGGTGGGTGAGTCATGCTGACATCTAGGAATGACTTCTGAATTCACTTACTGCTCGGATAATTGTTAATTCTCTTAGGGTGTTCATCACACAGCAACACCACTGACAGGAATAGCACCACTGTTTAAGCCCTTGTTACATGTAGATGGCAGGGCTACCACATTGCATAGCTTGAGAACTTTGGGGTCCTGTTTACCCGAGTTCCCATCCTGACTGCTATTTAGTGTGCATTTGGGCAAGTCATTTCTCTGCTCTGAGCCTCAGGGTCCCCAAGAAAGGAGATATGAATGCTGGAAGAGTCAGTGAGATGCCTGGCTTAGGGGAGATGCTTGACGAATGAGTGCGGAGCTGTGTTGTCTGCACTACATACACCCCTGCTTCTGAGAACAAGGCCTCTGGCTACATAGCCGGCCCACAATAAATATTTGTTGAATTTATACTCCCAAGACTGGATAAATGCCACCTTACATTGCTGTAGGAAGCACATGGGTTGGGGAGGAACCAGAGGTGGTTGTCAAGTGAAGTGAGTAAATTTCATGTAAGTTTCTGTCTGCCCACTGACTGACATCTGGTTGCTACTGAGAGAACCTTGAATTGAACACCTTGGGGCTGGAAGTCGGGGGTGGAGAAAGTATCTCTGCTTTTAGCCAGACCTCCTGCCTGGCTGGCTCATCTACCCACACTTAAGACCCAGCCCTGTCTTGCTTCCCAGGGCTCTGAGACTTCTTTCCAGATTACCTTGGTTTATCTATTTCTGGATCAGTCTGTAAAAGTGAAAAGTGAACGTCTCTCAGTCGTGACCGACTCTCTGCAGACCCTATGGACTGTGTAGTCCATGGAATTCTCCAGGCCAGAATACTGGAGTAGGTAGCCTTTTTCTTCACCAGGGGATCTTCCCAACACAGGGATTCAGCCCAGGTCTCCCACATTGCAGGCAGATTCTTTTCCAGCTGAACCACAGGGAAGCCCTGGATCAGTCTGTAAAGTTGTTGTAAATGTAGACCCAGTTCCATCAAGTACATGATCTAATTAGCAAATCTCTCATTTGGAATGGCTAAGTAGAACATCCCCACATCACAATCCCAGCGACCCTTTTCCCAAATGCTCCGTTAATGCTGTTTTCTTTGCTGCTTCTTGAACAGAGGGGGGAAGGCAACAGCCCCATTTGCACATTTATTTGCTCCAGCGGTGGGCGACCATTATGCTCCCTGCTATAGGGAGTTCCTCTTGCTTGCTTGTTTGTTAATGTTACTCTTACAGGATAAATAATATGGACATGTCAACGTGGACCAGCAAGAGCTGGTCAGCCATGGGAAGGTAGAATTTACTGCCTCCCCTAGTCCAAGGACACAGCTCCTCCTGAATTTTTAAACATGGGTTGGAGTTGCACTTTCAGCAGGAGACCAGGTAGGAGGCAGAGGGAGCTCAGACTGAGGGTCAGGAACCCTGGGTTCTCATTTTAGCTCAGCCACTGAGTTGTCCCGGAGACTTTGGCTGTTTGTCTTCTATACATGGTGAGTTGACCCAGAACATTCCCTTATATCTCTGGCATTCTTCCAGAGTGTCAGTCAGCACACAGAACCCCACTTTTGATCTCTAAGACTGTCACACCTACTCAAAGTCACACTTGAGCACCAGGCAGACTTATCTCCAAACCATGTGCCCATTCTGCCAACATCACCAGTGTCTCCAGGTGAGGAAATGGACACTCACCTCTAAGTGTCCACAGGAAGATGAGACCCCACGTGGCACAGCCAAGCCTGTGGGTTCCATCAGTTCCTTTTGAACCCGAGTAGCTTTCCTAAGCCACCGCGTTTGGAATCATACATCTATAGGCAGCTCCACCTATGGTCATGAATTTGAGAGACACTATCCGACTCTTAGAAATCACATAAGACATAAGGAGAAATCTTATAATAAAGAAGCAAGCTGTGTACCTGTCTGCCTAGTGTTTCCCAAACTGAATTGACCAAAGAACCCATTCTTTTCCCCTTTTCGTACCACCGTTACACTCCTGTGCAGACCCATTCTGGCTGCCGCGGCTGCACTCAGCCAGGTAACTTAGTGGGGAATGTGCTCCATGTCTCTGTTAATTTTCTTGGAACTTGTGTCAGTGTGTGAAGGATTGATTGCGTCTCCCTCCAAATTCTTATGTTGAAATCTAAGCCCAGTGTGATGGTATTAGGCGGTGAAGCCTTTAGGAGGTAACTAGGTCATGAGGGTAGAGCCCTCATGAATGGGATTAGTGCCCTTGCAAGAACAGGCCAGAGAGCTAGCTTACTGCTTTTTGCCTTGTGAAGATACAAGGAGAAATTGGCAGTCTGCAGCCCCAAAGAGGACCCTCCCCAGAACCTGGCACCCTGATTTTGGACAGCACCTCCAAAAACTAACTTATAAATAAATTTCTGTTTTTTATAAGCCATCTAATCTATGGTAGTTTATTATAGCAGCTCAAACTAAGACAAATGACATCCTTGGGAGAAGACTTTCCATCAGGGACAGCGTACCACCTGAACCCCCACAGCTGCCCTGGTCCTGCCGTGATTTGTAGGTAGCAGGTACCACCTGCCATCAGTCTCAGTCTGTGTGCTTCTTTCTCTCCTTTCTTTTCCCCTTCTTGAATCTACACCTCTTTTTCCCCATTCTTCATCCTCCCACCTTCCCCTTAGTTTGAACTCTGCTGGGAAGGGGGATGGCCTTGACCTCAGACCTAGTTTTTCCAGATTCAGACTGGCTTATTTGCCATCATTGAGCTTCTCACTGATCAGGAATTAATTGATGGCTGAAGGGCTCCTCAGAGGAGATCTCAGCTGTCTAGGAAATCTGCTGATCTAGAAAGATTTTCCGATATTGTTAACAACCCAGAGAGCATGCTGTTAAGTGTTTCCTTTTTCCAGCCAGCTCTTGGCACTGTCTGCAAGGGATTCAGCCACTCTGCTCCTTGTCCTTTTGGTGACATTTATTATTTATTCGGGGCTTTTGAAGCTGTGCCTCAAAATGTCATTAAGGTTTCTGAATTATTTGATTTTCTTTCTCTTTTGTTTAAAGAACTGTAATTAAAAACTTTGTTTTGAGACAGCTCGCTTAAGTAGTAGCTATGTTGACTTTTGCCTCTGTTCCCTGGTTCATTTTTCCTGCCAGTTTTCTCCCAAGTCTGGCTCTAAGGTTTAGAAAAAGTCAGACTGGTGCCACTTCTCCGCTTGCGACCTCTGGTAATTGCTTTGTTTCTGAACCTCGATTTCTTCCTCTGTAACATGGGCTTACTGATACTCACTGCACAGATCAGTGGTAAAGATTAAATGAGAGGATGAGAGAGGTGCAAACCACTTGGCACAGTTAAAGAGCATGGTTGTCTGTAGAGGAAGACACCCCTCTTAGGTAATTTGTGGGGGGCTTGCAAATTAAACTGATAAAAGACAGGCTAACCAATATTAGTATTCTTAATGTTATGTGCCAGGGGATTCATGGAAAAGAAATGAAAACTCAAAAAAGTGGTTAGACGTGGGGGCTTTTGTACCATTTTAACAAAGGTGATGAATTGTGGAGAAGTGATTTGGGCTTCTAGGGGTGGTAAATTGTGGGAATGTAAATATGTAGAGAAATTAATGTCAGGCAAGGTTGTTTAGTAATGTGTGTTTACCCCAACTCATCTCGGTGTCATCTTTGTCCCTGATGATAAGTTATTTATTCTCCTCCTGGTATAAGGCCAGTGGACACCTTCACAAGGGGACCTTCAGCTACCTTTACAGAAGGAAGTGCATGCCCTGCTTTTATGTAGTTTTGGGGCAGCTCCTCCTTGACTGCTGTTTCTCACTTGCCTTTACTCAAAATAATCCTCAAGCCAAGGTGGCATATTCTGGACTGGCATGTTCTGATCCCCTTGATATCCATCACTTTAGGGAAAGGAAAGGGCCTCTTGTTCACTTCTGTATTTCCAGGGGTGTCTGGCTTAATAGTAGATGCTCAGGAAGTTTTTAATAGTGGAAACTATAGGAGTAGGGTATGCCTATTGTGAAATCCTCTATGGAAGCCCTGCCTGGGCCCTCTGAAGTCCTGGGCCTGGCTTCTTCCTAGCTTCAAGGCACTGAAGGAGGCTACCTGCAAGGTCCTGTGTATGAAAGAGCATTGGGCTGGGAAAACGCCTTCATACATAAGTCATTTTTCTGGCTCCCTGTTTAGCTATTCCATTCCTAGTTGCACGTTAGAATCACCCAGAGAGCTTTTTTTTTACAATGTTGATGCCAGGGCCATCCCCAGAGACTGAGTCTGCTGGTCTAGGGTGGGGCCTTGTGATTCTACTGTGCATCTAGGGTCAGAAAGCCTTGGCTTTAATCCAGGGAAAGGGACTGAGTGGAGATTGTAAAACCTCATCGAATGGGAAGCATTTGAAGGGGTAACCAAGAACTCCACTAGGGTGCATCATAGTTGGTACTTCAATATTGAGTCGGAAGCAGTTAAGGATTTCTGTGGTGTCACCAGCTTGGACCTGTTTGTCCATCCACTCTGTCACTGGAGACTTAAAGTCCAGGCTGGCTCCTGCAGCCAGGTCTGCCCAGCAGGACCATGGTCAGGGCCAGGTGTCTTGGCAGAACATGAGCCAGGTGGTCCAGGGCCGCTTGGAACCACACCACTTGTTTGTCATCCTTAGCAGAAGAAGTTGGATCTTTCCGAAGCAATTTCACCTCATTGCAGGCAACAGCAACTTTCCTACCATCTTTAAAAAGACCCAGCATCTTTAAATAAACATAGATTGGGTTTTGTTTGTTTCCCCAGACAAAGCTTCCTCTTGAGGGGAGGTTAAGTGAGGAACACAGTCTCAACACTCACACTCGTGTTTGTTATTTGGAGACGATGACTCGTTCTTCAGTCACTGCCTCCCTCCTCAGGCCACCCACAGGACTCGTGGAGGATGACACAGGAGGCAGCTCAGCATTCATCATCTCCAGCTTCCTTTCAGAGATGTTTAGCGTTTGATTTGCAATGTTTTGGGAAGGCAACATAAATCACGTTGGTAGTTTTTTTTATCGTTTTTTTTTTTTTTAAAGGAAAGTCTGAATCCATGTGGGAGAGCATGCATGTCAGTCACAGCCCTGTTTGGATCTGGTTGAAAAGCTACAAATATATTTTTTTCCCACACAAAGTGAATTCGGGGTTTTGTGGATGATGTTGTTGTTAAGTACAGATCTCTTCGGGGGCTCTGAGTGACTCTCGGGGGAGGACAGAAAACAGAGCAAGGCTGTAATTTTCAGCCTGGAATAGAAGCAGCAATTTTAAGCAATTTAAAAAATTCTATTAAGGGCAATCTGTTGGTCTCCTTCTGGAAATAGAGAGCCTTATTCAGAATGTTTTTGGTGATGCTAGAAGGGGCTGATGGAGTCTCCAGATTTTGCACAGAGTCCCCTGCATTCCTGCCACCAGTCACATTTCCAGTAATGTTCCAAGAAGTCGTGGTCATCAGAACGGTTCAAAGAACAGACAGAGAAAGGGAGAAAGGGAATTTTTAACTTTACTGAAAGCCCCCTCAGGGTCCTGACTACCTCCATACCCAGGGAGGCTAAGGTAGACACAAGGAGCAGAACTCCTAATGATACACAAAAATGCCTTTTGGCGGGTGGGGTGGGGGCGGGGCAGGGATCTTTTCAGATAATGTTGGGTCTTAAGTAACGATTGAACACACTAGGACTGTATTTGTAAGAAACATAATGGGACAAGGGGTATGCCTCGTGTAGTCTTGTGTAAAACAGACGAGAGTCAGTTAACATAAGTTCAGGTCAGAAACCTGTCCAAATCAGGGCATTGACAGTAAGAATCAGGTATCTGATCAGATAAAAAATCAAGTGAAAAATGAATTAAATGAATGAGTCACTTCTCTCATTACCCCATTTCTGCCCCCTCATGCCTTTAAATTCCCTGCTTAGTTGGGTATCTGTTACAAAAGCTAGAAATCAGTTTTCCAGATAAAGCCAGACCTCTGGGAGCTGCCTGACAAACTTGGTTTTGTCAGAATAGGAAAAAGTAGGGGAGTTGACTGCAGACTTTCCCACATTGCGGCTTGTGAGCAGTTATGTAGTGCTTTTGTTGATTTTTTTTTTTTAAGTTCTTTTTATTAAGTCATCATTTTTTAAGGTTCCAGCTGAGCCATGGGTCCTTGGCCAAGAAAACAGATGAACAGTGGCTCAGCCATGTTTCTCAGCAGACTGCCCATGAGCTGGACTCCACTCTGTCAAGTGGGGATCATGATAAGCAAAGGGAGAACCCCCCCCACACACACACTCACTGTGCATGTCTCTGTTATGTGTGTCTTAAAATCTAATGGAGCAGGACCCCTTGAGGCTATTGGGTGAGGACCTTCCCAGTGGCCAGAAGATTGCGTGTCAATCTTTGGAGAAAGCCGAGCATGTCTATTTCGGTCATTTCTGAGGCAGACAGTGTCTGGTGGGTGAGAAAATGTCTTCGTCTGTCTTCTTTCTTCATTTTTTGAGCCTGCGTTATAAAGAATCCAGATTTGTCAAAGGAGATGGTCCCAGGTGCCAGGGGCAGAAGGCACTGCCGCATGGAGGCAGGTTGGGGCTTAGCAAAAGGTAGCCTATAGGCCAGTAGCTTTCAAATTATTTTGACACCAACCCACAGTAAGAAATCCGGAGGAGGAAATGGCAACCCACTCCAATATTCTTGCCTGGGAAATCCCATGGACCGAGGAATCTGGCAGGCTACAGCCATGGGGTCACAAAAGAGTCAGACACGACTTAGTGACTTAACAACAACAAGCTACCGACTAGACAAACAAGAGCAACCACAGTTAAAAAATAGTTTCTGCATCACAATCAAGTATACAGATAGGAATGTGTTTTATATGCAGCGCATTGATGGGTTTAATATATCCTATTGAAAGTGAAAGTGAAAATGAAGTCGTTCAGTCGTGTCTGACTCTTTGCGACCCATGGACTGTAGCCCACCAAGCTCCTCCGTCCATGGGATTCTCCAGGCAAGAATACTGGAGTGGGTTGCCATTTCCTTCTCCAGGGGATCTTCCTGACCCAGGGATCGAACCCAGGTCTCCCACATTGCAGGCAGACGCTTTAACCTCTGCACCACCAGGGAAGCCCAATATATCCTATTTCCTTCTGTTAATTTTATGCTGGCCCTGACCCACTGTGTGAGATCTACTTAATGTTTGGTGGAGACTTGACATTAACAAAAAAAATGTTGCAGTAGAGCATTCCGTGTGAAGGACCTGAGCATGTGAGTTCCGAGAGCTGCCTAGAACGTTCCTAGAAATGTTACTGTCCAGATTCATTCCCTTTGTGCTTCATTCCATTTTAAAGAGCAGCCCCTGCTGTTCCTTACCCCAGGGTCTTTGCACTCTTTCTTCCTTTTGTTGAGGACCTGCTTCTTCTAGAATCAGGCCGTGGGCCTGATTCCACGGGTCCATCTCCAGTTCTTCTTCAGGTGTCACCTTCTCAACCAGTCACTCCCTGGCTGCCCTCTTCAGAACTGCATCCCATTCTGCACCCTGCCCCTCCTCATTCCACTTCCCATGGTCTGGGGTGGTTTGGTCGTGGTTTGGTTTTTACCACGGTGCTTATTACCTCCCAACAAACAATATAGTTTATAATTTACTTGTTATACTCATTGTCTGCCTCTCCCTGCCAACTTGTAAGTTCCACAAGGGTATTTTTGTTGTTGTTCATCCCACACTGCTAGAGAAGTTCCTGATACCTGAGGAGTGCTCATTCAAGGCTTTGTTGAATGGATATATTAATGAGTGTGTGATTAAAAGCATGACCTCTGATGGGGACGATCTTGAATTGAGAACATTAAGGGAAAGGCTGATCTTCCCAGGTGGCTTGGTGGTAAAGAACCCGCCGGCTAATGCAGGAGACTTAAGAGACATAGGTTCGATCCCTGGGTCAGGAGGATCCCTTGGAGGAGGAAATGGCAACCTGCTCCAGTATTCTTGCCTGGAAAATTCCATAGATAGAGGAGCCTGGTGGGCTATAGTCCATGGGGTTGCAAAGAGTCAGACACGACTGAGTGACTGAGCGTGAGCACCAAGGGAGAGGCTGAGCCCTCACTTAGATTAGAACAGAAATGAAGAACAGTGAGACCAGGAGATAGAGTGCTGGTAGAGAGTGAACGTTCCTGGGATAAAGGGGAGATCAGGGAACCAGCATCAAGGTGACAAGGTGCCCACAAGAACAATGCACTCTCACCCCTAGGGGCCCATGGCTGATTACGGGACTGCGTGGCTTCCTCTCCTTCTGTCCTAAGCCCAAGTCTTTCATTTCATCACTGAGTGTCCAGTGGCAGACCCTCCAGCATCTCATCAGCAGTGCCAAGCTGTAGGGGTGTTGTTAGGACCCCTGTGAAATGCCCGGGCCACGTTGCTGCAGGTTGCTCACGGTTGATAAGACCATCATGGGAGAATTTATAAATCCATTGCTATAGTGGCTGTGACTGAGGCAGATAAGCAGCTGTCTGACAGAAATGAAAGCGTCTTTCCCCTCCCTTTTCTTGCCTGAGACACGCAGAGTAAACCTGAATCCATGTGGTGGGTAAACGTTCTGGTAAGTGAAAAAGATAAATACCCTACCTTGCCGCTTTGTGGGGAATGTTGTGAGCCACCTAGCCTTTGTTTTCAGACCCCTGTGTTCTTCATGCAGGCTGGCTGCCAAGCCCTTTGCCCCTCAAAACCGGGAGGAAAATCATACGCCCCCAAAGCCAGCCTGATTTTCCAGCCAGAGGAGATAAGGCTCCTGGGAAGCGTATTTCCATGAAGCAATGCCAGTTGAGCCAAATCCTCCTTAAGTATTTAATTATAAGATACATGAATGCATGTCCCAGCAATTCTTTTTTTCCCCTCTTAACCCATATTTAGCCTTGCAATAAAATACAATTCCTGGGACTTTGTCTTATGTTTATTAGGCTCTCAGAGGTCAATTTTATTTATTTTGTAGATTTATTTTTTAATATTTATTTGGCTGCACTAGATCTTAGTTGTGGCATGTGGGATCTAGTTCCCTGGCCAGGGATCAAACCCGGGTCTCTTGGGATCTCAGAGATCTCAGAGTCTCAGCCACTGGACCACGAGGGACGTCCCAGAAGTCAGTTTTATGATGTTTTTATCCCATTGGTCAAGCCAGGAACTCTGCTTGTCTAAGGTGAGGATATTTAAATCAAATAATGTTGTCTGATCCCTTTTATAGTCATAGTCAACCTTCTATATTGGTTTTCAACTTAGCAGATATTCTTATATAGAAGAAATAGGGACTGAAAATGCACTCATGACCTGCCCAAAGTTATATAGTGACTCAGTAAGAGCTGCATGGAAGCTAGACCTTTAAACTGGTCTCTCCATTTCTACCCAGTGAGGGCTCCCATCTCTGATTTCTCTTTCCACTAGGAGAGAGGGCAGGAGCTTGTGGGGTGTTCAGCCCTTCAAGTAAGGTACTTTTCATACATTGCCCCACTGACTCCTACCAGGAGTCCTGTGAAGCAGATCCTATTACCCCATCTTGTAGTCGCTGAAATTGAAACTCAGGGTGGTTTTATTGCAAATGGAAATCAAGCTTTAAATATCTGAGTCCCTGCAAGCAAGATGAGATGTGAATTTTACATATGGCTGAGACGCCACCAATATGTAGATGCATTTATAGATAGAAAAACAAGCAAACACAAAAACCCTGCCCTTGTGGAGGCCACCTTCTAAGGATTCCTTTTGGGATGGATGGATAATATAACAGTTCTCAGAAGCCACCTCCATTTTCATTCCTGTAGCCTCTGTCCATGGAATTCTCCAGGCAAGAATCCTGGAGTGGGGTGCCATTCCCTTCTCCAGGGGGTCTTCCCAACCAAGGTACTGAACCCGAATCGCGTGCCTTGCAGGCAGATTATTTACCATCTGAACCATTAGGGAAGCCCATTTTCATTCCAGGAGTAATAACTAGCCCCCTTGCTGAAGGGCTAGCACAGATTCATTTGGAGACATAGACAGCCTAGGCTGAAGAACAGGGACGTGTGATTTGGCCAGTTAATTTGGTTCCTGGTGGCAATCTTGTGACTCATAAGATGACTGAGAAACCCATGCCTTAATCAGTTTTGTGTGCCCCTCAAACTTACTGCTTCCCCCCGTGCTCATGGAATGTTGAAATAGACGACACGTGTAAACCAGTGAACATGAGGCTCTCTGAGAATGAATTAACACCTATCAGGAGTCGTGCAGTCCACAAACTTATAAACATCCAAAAATAACCACCATCCTCCTGAGACATCTCTGAGAAGGAGGGATGAAAGAGCTGAACGGAAACTATAAATCTTTTCATGATAGTTTCATACGTTTATAAGTAAGTGGTTTTGGAAATAAGATTGGTGTAGGGCTGCATTTAGCCTTGGTATGCGAAGCAAATTTGCACCAAATATAAATTCCTGGTATTTTTAAGCCATGGGGGAGTGGAGCATGCCCTGGGGAAGAAAGAGTTGGAGGAGCACCAAAGCTATTTCTGAAAGTTTAATCTACATTTTTAGAAAGATGCGTTTTTGAAGAATTGGAATATCAATCACCGCTCACTGGCAGGATTCTTCATCACAGGAGACACACATCTGATCTTCCTTGAGTTTCTTCAGATCACATTAGGAAGTGGCTTTTGTCACTGTGCACCACATGTGAGAAGAAGCCATTCCTTGGCATGCCGCCCTGTCCTTCGCCTCCTTATTTACAACCTGAGATAGACTTGTTGAGCGTGAAGGGAAAACCCAGACGGAATGTGAATGCAGAGAAATGACACATGAGCGGGGGCACCCTGGGCTGTGCATCCAGGTGAAGGAGGGGCGGCCCAATCAGCTCTGTTCCTTGCATTAGCTTTGACGAGCTAGACACCACGTGCAGAATGAATGGAGCCTCTGCCAGGAACCCTCCAGCCAAGAGCCAAGCGATGGCCCTTACGTCTACAACGTCCTGCTGAGATTACTTAATTAGCCAGGGTCCTGAGCTTGGCTGATGGTGGGCCCAGTGAACACTTGACTTGCAATGGAAATCCCCGATTTGGTATGGGGTCTCCCTTTTTTTAAAGTGTTGGCTAACATTGCAGCTTCCCCCATTCCCTTTTCATGACAATCTTCCCTTCTGGAATATTTCAAATGTGAGAGATCAAACAGGATTGTTGTTAGAACTGGATCTTCTCCAGGAGGGCTCAACAGTCGTGATGTTCAGCAGGACAAATATGGACCCAAGAGGCCAAACAGCATCTTCTGCCCCAGGTAGCTGAAGCAGAGATCTGCTCACCACCTTGTCCACATGTGTCTGCATAGGTGTCTGATATCAGACAGAAAAAGCAGTGCAAATGCATTAGGCGGGAAGCCAGGGTAGATCAGGAAAAGGTCTGGAATTATGGAAGGCTGAAGATAAGCAGTTTTGGTTGGGTTTCCAACATGGTCAGTTGCCTGCTTTAATGTCTGGATAAGAACTTGCTTGTAATTGGTAGATGGATTGCCTGGAGGTACATGGAGCCTGAAAAAAACTCTATTCCCTTCCAACAATTAAACATTACCTCCTTTCTCCACTCTAGTTATTCAGCAGACCCTTTCTCCTGAATACACAGCACAGAAGTGTGTTATCGCCCAGTTTGATTCGAATTAGCTTACGAGCTCCACGTTAATGAAGTTTGGTCTTAGTCATGATTAGATATAATAAAGTATTGTATTATTGTTGTTGTTTAGTCACTAAGTTGTGTCCGACTCTTTGCAACCTCATGGACTGTAGCCTGCCAAGTTCCTCTGTCTATGAAATTCTCCAGGCAAAAATACTGGAGTGGATTGCTGTTTCCTTCTCCAGGAGGTCATCCCAACCCAGGGATCAAACCCTTCTCTCCTGCATTGGCAGGCAGATTCTTTACTGCTGAGCCACCAGGCAAACTGACCAGGGTAAAAAAATGGATTTTGGAGAGTGCTGGTATAAGCTACCTACCAACTAGATGCAGGGGACCTTTTAAGGATTCCTTCCCTCAACAAGACAGGAAAGGCAGGAAACCATCCATTCCTGCCCCCCTGGCCCTCCCCACGGCTGCCACACCATCTGACAACCTGCTTCAGTATATAGAACCCTTCTCCAAAGAGGGATCGTGTGAGGTGACTCTTCAGGGTTCAAGTACATATTTTTTACCTTAAAGAAAAAGGAAAGCTTTATGTTTGATATATGGATTGACAGAGGATCATATATAATAAAAATCTATATTAGGGGAATATGGGGTTTTTTAATATTTATTTATTTATTTTTGGTTGTGCTGGGTCGTTCTTGCTGTGTGCAAGCTTTCTCTAGTTGCAACAAGTGAGGGCTACTCTCCTGTGGGTGGTGCTTGGGCTTCTCACTGCCGAGCAGGGACTCTAGGGTGCATGGGCTTCAGGAGTTGTGGCTTGTGGGCTCTAGAGCATGAGCTCAGTAGTTGGGGCACATGGGCTTAGTTGCTCCACGGCATGTGGAATCTTCCTGGAGCAGGAATTGAACCTGTGCCCGCTGCATTGGCAGGTGGATTCATAACCACCGGATCACCAGGGAAGTCCAGAGAATATGTTTATGAAAACATATTAGTAGGAGTCCACTGATTTATAGCACTGAATAGACAACCAAATTTTGCTCCTTTTTTCACGTTGTCTCTAGTGCTGGGTGGCTTCTTTTTTTGCTGCTTTCATCCCTGTCCTGCCTGAATGGTTTACAAAAATAGACCCCGAGAGCTTCTAGAGAGAAAAGAGGAAGTCAGTGCCATCCTTCCCACTGCCATCCATGATCTCTAGGTTTTGACTGAGTTTCATGGACGTCAGCCATGCACACAGTCCACACTCTCCTAATACAAGCTTCCCAGGCGATTAAAATTGTAGAGATGCTTTAGCTGAAGTTCGGGGCCTATTGGGCTTGCCCATCCCAAGAGGCCCAGTCGTCTGTCCTACTTTTCCATGCGGCTGCTGCTACTGCTATTTAACCTGTTTAGGTCACCCAAGTGTTGCTTTATTTAAAATTGAACAAGATTCAGGTACTTAGAAAATGTATCAATAAGCTCATTGCTCAGATGAAATTGTTCCCCTACCCCTGCACCCTGCATATGGTCTTAGATTCCTTCTCATTCCAGAAACAGATGGCTTGCTTCCAAAAATCTTGCTTGAGCCCGGTCAGAAAGCTGGAGATGATAGCTTTCAAGTGCACAGATTTGCCAGGAAAGGAGGGTGCTGTGATTAGAGATGCTGTCTGGAAAGGAGAGGTGTCCGATCTAATTTCCGCCTGTCCATCCCTCTGTTTGCCAATGCTGCAAGGTGGAGCTCCTTCCAGGGAATGAACTTGAGCAAATGGAGTGTCTATGACAGCTATTTGCTTCATCCTGGAGTCTAGTAGTTTAAAGCTGACGGCTCTGATTCTTCTTTTACCTTCTTAAGTGCAGCATTTTGGACAGATTTAGATGCTTTGCAAGCAGGCAGCAGGTCAGACTTTTCTCTGTCCCAGATCTGGATGTTAGATTTAAAAATCTGGTGTTTACAAATACGTTTCACTTTGAATTAGCCATGATTGAATCATTATTGTTTGTTGAGGGAGCATCTTTTCAAGTCTTACTTAGACCAAATGACTTGCTTTTGGAAAACAAAATCATATGTTTCCATTATAAAGGTACACACACTTATAATAGAACATTTTGAAAATAGAGAGGAGGAAAAAATTCACCCATATTTTCTCCATCTGTAAATAATGATTATTAGCAGTTGGTGTGTTTCCTTCATATATTTTTTTCAGTGAATATGTAATGGTGGCTTCTCGTTCTTCTAGCCGTGGTATTATTTATTGTCTTGCATTCTACTTTCCCCCCACTTGTACTGATACGTATTCTCCTATGTTTTTATAAACTCTTAATAAGCATTCTTAATGATTACTTGCTGTTCTATCAAATGGATACACCTTATTTTACTTAGCCACACACCTAGTGGTAAACATTTAGGTTTTCCCATTGAATTATTGTAGACAAAGCTGTGAAGCTTTGTTTCAGTTTGGACTACTTCCTTAGGATGGATTTCTGTAGGAAATCAGTTTTAGGGCTCATCGCCCTTAAATTACTAAATTATTTTGCAAATGGATTGTCTCTTTTTACACCCCCACAAGCAATTGGACGGATTTTTTTTTTTTACCACATCCTTGCCAACATAGAATACCATCAATTTTAAAATCATCCCTGCATTGCTAGGCAAGAAATGATATCTAATTGGCTTTGCTGTCACAGCTCCTTTTAAGTGTTGATTGAGGCTTTATTTGGAAAGACCCTGCTGTGTTTTCCATAGTTCATAGAATTTCTAGGAAAGTGCTCTTGAAAAAGGAAATCATTTATTTTCATTCTACTTTTTCAAAACTCTCATCTTTTTCCCCCCACCCCCACTTTTAAGTCATCTTATTTGAAGAAAAATATATCCAAATACAGGAGGAGGGGACTCATATGCCAAAGATTCTGGTGATTGAGGTGGCCACCAGTTTTTAAGCAATAAATAACCTCAGCTGAATTTTAATTTTTCTGCTTCTACCTTTGAGTGCCTACCGTTTCCAGTCAGTGACAATGGAGTCTGTTTGTAGTCCTTCATTGCTCCTTCCCTTCCTTCCTTCCTGCTACCCTCCCCCTCCCTCCTCTCTCCATCCGTGACAGCTCAGGTGAAGGTCTGACGGAGCGAAATTAACTGGCTAATCCGTGTGCAGCAGCCCCTGGTTCCTGCTTCTCTTCCTGCTGAACATGATTTATAGCTGTTTGGCAGAGGTCAAAATCTGATTCCTCCAAGTAGGGGGTAGAGGGGGAAATACTTGATTTCTTTGACATGGCTCATTAAAAATTCATACATATGGATCTGAAAATGAAACATTTCTCCACATCAACATGAGTTACGGTGGGAGCCTAGAGCAAGCCTTCAGTATTAGAGTGAGACAACGTTCCCAAGTTGTCACATCGGCATACCAGTGCCTCTCGATGATACAAAAAGGGGGAAGGGTAACCTGGGCTCTGGACGGTGGTAATGAAATTTTTCTTTCTTTTGCCTAAAGGCTTTCCTTGTAAATAGAAGCTGGTTTATTAGAAAGCCTCTTCTATATCTTAAAGAACCCACTTTATTCTTTTGTCTACTCATTTGATACTTTATTTAGTCTCAACTGTTGGTAAGGTGCTTCTTAACGAGACATGACTTATTTCAAAATTCCCTGCTACTTCAACTATCTCTCTTAGTTCCTCTCCCCTGACCCTTTACTTTAAGGTTGTCTGACTTTTACAATGTCTAGACTCCAAGCATTTTATTACAAATACCATAATGGCTGGAAGGGCCTTCCCAGGTGGCGCTAGTGGTAAAGAACGTGCTTGCCAATGCAGGAGACATGAGAGACATGGGTTTGATCCCTGGGTCCTGAAGATCCCCAGGAGGAGGGCATGCAACCCACTCCAGTGGGTTCCATTCTCCATGCCTGGAGAATCCCATGGACAGAGGAGCCTGGAGGGCTAGAGTCCATAGGGTTCACACAGAGTCGGACATGACTGAAGTGACTGAGCACACACACACAATGGCTGCAAAATCAGTCTTCTAGCCCAGTGCTTCTCAAACTGCAATGTGCATACGAATCATCTGAATGGTTAAAGTGTAATTAGAACCCCAGAAGAGAGGAGAGAATGGTCCAGTTTTCTCCAAAAACTCAACAAAAGACACTTCTGAGTAGAATCTATCAAATCACTGAAAGCCAACATTACCACTGCTATAAATTTTAAACATACTAAAAAAGATAATGATCTTGATTCACCCTACCACTGTAATAATTACAAAGGCTCATTTGTAATAAAGAGAAGACCAGGACTCTCAAAAAAATTGGAGATTCAGATTCACTGGATCCCATGAATGGGGATGGGGTAGGGGAGACTGCATTTCTACCAAGCTCTTGGGAGATCCCATGGCCACTGATCCAAGCCTCATGCTTTTAACAGTGAGGCCCTAGTCAACATGTCTATAATGGGTTGAATTAATGTTCTCCTGAAATTCATGTCCACCCAGGACCTTATCCGGAAATAGAATCTTTGCAGATGCAATCAAGTTGAGTATATTAGTCAGGGTCAGGGTTCTCCAGAGACACAGAACCAATATCTATCTATCTGTCTGTCTGTCTTTTGAAACAGAAAGAGGTTGATTAATTGATTTTAAAAAATAAGGTCACTTGATTGTGAGAGCTGGCAAGTCCAAATGTACGGGGCAGGCCCATAGGCTGGGGATCCAGGGGAGAGTTGATATTGCAGTCTTGAATCTGAAGCCATCTGGGGGCACAATTCCTTTTTCTTTGGAGAACGTCAGTCTTTTCTCTTAAGACCTTCAACTGATTGAATGAGGCTCACCCACATTATGAAGGGCAATCTGCTTTTCTCAACCCTCAGATTTTCTCAGTCTTCTGATTTAAATATTAATCACATTTAAAGAGATACCTTCACAGCAACATCTAGACTAGTGCTTGACTCAAAGCTATGTGCCATAGCCTAGCCAAAAAAGTGAAAAAATTGAAAGTGTTAGCCACTCAGTCATGTCCAACTGTTATGTGACCCCATGGACTGTAGCCCACCAGGATCCTCTGTCCATGCGATTTCCCAGGCAAGAATACTGGAGTGGGTTGCCATTCCCTTCTCCAAGGGATCTTCTTGACCCAGGGATTGAACCTGGGTCCCCTGAATTGCAGGCAGATTCTTTACCATCTGAGCCACCAGGGAAGCCCAGCCAAGTTGACGCATAAAACTGACCGTCACAATGAGATCATATGAGATTATGGTGGGCCCCAAATCTAATATGACTGGTGTCCCTATAAGAAGAAGGCAGTTTGGACACAGACATACAGGGCTGTGTGAAGACAGAGGCAGAGATTGGAATGATGCATCCACAGTCCAAAGCATACCAAAGATTGCCAGCAGCCAGCAGGCGCTAAGAAGAGTCAATGAAGGATTCTTCCCTAGAGCTTTAGTGTCTGTTCTTTAAGCCACGCAGTTTGTGGTCATTTGTCCCAGAAGCCCTGAGAAACGAGTACAATCCTAAGTACAGGCCAACGACAAGCCTAAGAACATCATCACAAATGCCTGAATTTTCTGGTAATCGGCCACCTTGAAGGATGGCCCCAGAGCCTGGAAAGTGCAGAAACTAAAGTGTTTCATCATGAAGAGAGGTTCAGAGCTGCTGTGCCTGGAATGAATCTGTCAGGACTCTTCTTTCTCTAACTCTCAAGCTGACCTGCAAATGCTCATTTGTCTTTGCTTCTACTCTCTTCTCCCTCTGCCTCAGGTTGCGGGGCAGCTGGGTGACAGATGAAGTAGAGTTAAATTTGCTTTTCTTTGAACAAACTATACTAATTAAAATGTCCCCCACTGGGACTGCCATTTGCCATAAGTAATGCATATTTCATTAACATTCGCTTTAAAAACCAACAGGATCATAAAGCGAAGATTGCTTCAGCCTAAACGCTGTCCAGATTTAATATGCATGATATAAACTTCCAGCATAGCAATAAGCTTGGGCAGGCAGTTTTTGGTGCCTCGCTGATGCTTATTTTTAACAGGAGGAGAATCGATACTGGGTGAGGGTTAGACTAACATCATGAGCCATCAAGAACCGAAGAAATCATTAAAGTTATAATATTAACAAAGCAACATGGTTGTAGGGCAATGAAGAGATGATATTATTCTGGTTGTTTTTTTCCCTGCCTTGGGCGTATTTGTTGGCATTTTAGAAGGAGATAGAATCAGGAGGTATTTTTCTGCTAGGGACTGTTTAAGTAAATGTCAGTTGTGATCAATAGGGTAGCCTCCACAAGGAAAGCGAAGCTGTAAATGTCGCTCATTTCACTGTTTAGCAACAGTTGTGTGTGTGTGTGTATGTATTAGAGCTGAAATCTGAAACCAGTGAATTTGACTTCAGCCAGGGGGTATCAACCAAAATCAGTGGTGAGGAAATAAAACTACCCTGAAAAAGTTGAGTTCCTCATAACAGTGATAAATAGCAAGGAGAAACCAAACTCGTAGATATTGTGTTTTCACGACTAATACAGCAAATTAAGACGTCTCTTTGGACCTGCCTCAAGTCAGACTTCAGACAGAACACAAGCCACATCAATCTTTGAGCTTGAAAACGATGCTTTTAAAAGAGTGTGGACATTTAGGTTGTAGTGTAGCTGTAAAGACTGGCATGTCATGAGTAATTCTGTTCCTGTGGTAAGACTGCTTTTTCTGACTCCTCAAGAAGGGTCTTTTAAGAACTGACTTGAGTCAGTACAAATTCTTGATACCCAGCAGCAGATAGACCCTTACTAGTACTAGTACTGGAACTAGTACTAGGGTGAAGTGGGTCCTTCTCACTGACCTCCTGTGGATTGGTGGTCCATCAGCTGCCACAGTGTTAAACCATCCTCATACTCAACCCCCAGCGCCATCCTGCAGAAGCTCATGCCTTCAACTTTATGGACGGCACGGAGGCTGCCCAGTGTGAGTTCCTCCAGCTTCTTTTCTCCTGGGGATCTCCCTGTGCTCCTGCCCTTACCCTTCCTCCACTGAAGATCCTCTTCTTCTGGAAACTGTCACTTTCTTTGCCTTGCATGGTTCACATGCCAGCTGTTCTTCCCTCCTCATTGTTTTCCCTCAGGCCCATCCGTCCTGCACTCAGGGTCAGATTTCTTCTCCTCAGTCTTGCCTCCAGAGTCAACTCCCCCATTCAGACCCCTTCCAAAGACCACGCTCTACCACTACCACCCTTTGCCTTTTAAATCAAGAGTAAGCTCCTTACCGTGGCATTCAGAGCTTCAACTCTAATGGGCTTCTTCACGCTTGTCCCCCAGCCCCAGCAAAACTGAATTGTTTATCATTCTTCAAATGGCTCTTGCTGTTGCCACCTTCTACTAGTCAGTGCTGCTTCTTTTTACATGAAATATTCTGTCTCCAGTTCCACTTGCTAAAATTGCTTCTATCCTTCCAGAACCATCTCACGTACCACCTACCTGATGAGTCATGCTCACGTCTCACTTTTTAGCCGGAGACTATCCTCCTGCCTTTGAACATCATCGCATTTAATTTGTACGGCTCTTCCAGCACTGATGTTGGAGCACTTTTATTCCTGACATTTGTTTCCTTTTATTTATTTTTATGCAAATCGCTTTTTATCATCTTTGTTTATTTTTGGCTGTGCTGGGTCTTCGTTGCTGCATGGGCTTTTGTCTAGTTGTGGAGAGCGGGGCCTACTCTCTAGATGCAGTGTGTGGGCTTCTCACTGCAGTGGCTTCTCTTGTTGCAGAGCATGGTCTCTAGGGCATGTGGGCTTCAGTAGTTGTGGCTCCAGGGCTCTAGAGCACAGGCTCAGTGGTTGTGGTTCAGGGACTTAGTTGTTCCGCGGCATGCGGGATCTACCCAGATCAGGGATCGAATCCATGTCTCCTGCATTGACAGGCAGATTCTTTACCACTGAGCCACCAGGAAAGCCCTGTTGCCTTTTATTTTTTTTCCCCCACTTATTTGATTATAAGTCTCTTGAGGTCAAGAGAAGTAAGAGAGAGGGTGCCATGTCACCTGAAATATGGACCATCATATTAGCTGTCATAAACCCTCCTTAAGTGTGAACTGGGCTGAACAGCAGGATAAGTTCTGTTTGTAGCATAATTCTTTCTCTGACTTGAATAATGTTGAGGCAGGGAGGCAGAATGCCCTGGCTGAGAAGGGAGTCCCGAGGCATTCACTCAGCACAGATTCCTGGGCTGCATCCCTGGAGATTCTGAATCAAAGGGCAAAGCCCAGAAACTTAGTTTTATGATAATCGATATCTCAGAAGTTTGTTCTTGCTGAAAGACCTCTTGGGAGCCGCTGGTGGAGTGGATCCTATGGATGTGAGTTTGAATCCAGTTTTGCAGTTTCCTAGCTGTGCAGACCTGGTTGGCCTCCCTATGTGTAAAATGAGCTATTATGATAATACTTGCCTCTTTAGACTACTGGGAGGGCACGGTTTAAATAAAGCACACATGTAAAATGGTCAGCCCAGTGTTCCATCAGAGAAGACACGGAGAATGTTGGTGTCCTTCATGAAGTATCACGCCCAGTTTGAATCCCAGCTTCAGGTCACTCTTACCTGCCTGAGTGTACTCTCGTTGTCCTCATTGGCACTATTATTTGAAGGCCGGTTCCACCACAAGCCAGCAACTGTTCTCCCCCTGGGATTTGTCTGTCTCTTTATCCCTTTCTGCTGCTTGTGGTCCAGGGGACCTGAGTTGCCAGGGATACAACTTCAATGCTGCTTTTCCTAGAATATCCTTTTGTTGGTGTCATTTCTTCAACAAATACATATACAGAGAATCTGCTCATCCAAATGCTCAGACACTGACATACAGCAGTGAGCAAAGTAGGCAGAAATCCCTGTCCTCAAGGGGCTTAGATTCTAAACAGACTAGTAAAGTAAAGTAAATGTCACTCAGTCGTGTCTGACTCTTTGCAACCCCATGGACTGTAGCCTACCAGGTTCCTCCGTCCATGGGATTTTCCAGGCAAGAATACTGGAGTGGGTTGCCATTTCCTTCTCCAGGAGATCTTCCCAACCCAGGGATCGAACCCAGGTCTCCAGTGTTGTAGGCAGACACTTTACCGTCTGAGCCACCTGGGAAGTCAAAAACAGACCAGAGGCATGATAAATAAGTGGTAGGAGGCTGTGCAGCATGCCCTGTGAGGCTGAAGCAGAGTGAGGGACAGATCGAGGAGAGATAGGAGCCTGGAACCAGATGCTGAAGCTTTGGGAGACACAGAAGGAACTTTGGCTTCCACTCCAGGTGAGGTGGAGCCATGGAGCATTTTGAGTAGAGGAGTGACATCTGACTCAGGTTTTCACCGGATCTCATTGGCTGCTGTTTTGAGAGTAGACTGTAGGGGGCAGTGGTGAACATGGAGAAGCTGCAGAGCAGGAGCTGCTGCAGGAATCCAGGCCATAGGCTGGTAGCTGGGGCCAGGTGGTAACAGTGGAGGTGATGGGAAGCAGTTGGATGAAAGGGGCTTTGTCCTGAAAGCAGGGTCCATTGGTCTTGTTTCTAGATTTCCTGTGGAGTGTGAGAAAAGAGACAAAGCACTGGCCTGGGAAATGGAAGGATGGAGACCCCAAGAACAGAAATGGGGGGGGGAGGTGCGCATTGCAGGAGGAGCCGATGAGGAACTCAGCTGGAGACATGCCACCTCCTGAGGTTCAGCCTGGCCTTCGGTGACCTCTGATCTCTGGGACAACTGGAAGCTCAATATCACCTGTGACCCAACATGAACTTGTCAAGAATACAGGACTCACTCAAGTGGAAAAATAAGTCTTCCTCAATGCCTCTGCTGCCCTGAGGTCATTATTCTTCAATTTTTACCGTGGTGGTTTTGCAGATAACATTTTCCTACATGTTCTGCATAACCGGTCCTAGGCAAATTAAGTGCTTGATAAGCATCATCTCACAATAACCTCCTTAGGGTATTTATTGCCCAGATTTTACAGTTGAGTAAAATGAAATCAAGCAGAGAAATCTTCCTAAGACCAGGAGGCTGGTGAGTGCAGGAGTTCACGGGAGGTCCTGAGGTCTTCAGCGTTGTCCTGGGAGCAAGTGGTCCAGGCTTCTGTGAAGGACGCTTCTGAAACTTCTCTAGCTTTTCCTGCTGTGGGGGTTGGGTGTAGACCCTACCTAAATCGAATTAAAGTTGACTAATTAAATGTGGCCTCTTTCAGTAGACTGCCGTGTCTCCACTTACAGCTCTCCTTCTCTCCTGAGAAGGCAGCCCCAACATTGTTTTGAAAAGTTGCTCAATTATTAATGGTTGAATAACACTTTGAAGTGTTATTATTATTAAAGTGTCATTTAATTGTTAATAAGAAGGCCCTGAGGGGGGATGGGAGTCGGTTTTGCCTGCCTGCCTCCTTCTCCTCCTCCTTCCCTCCCTCCCTCCCTCTCTCTGTGTCTCACACACACACACACACACACACAAACACACACACACACTGTTAGTTCACAGTTGACCCAAAGCATTGGAAATAAAAAGTCAGACTGCCTGCTCTTAGCTGCTAGTTAACATCGTATGTTATGTAACCTTCCCTGCTCTTGGCCCTGAGACTGATCTGGGCCTGTGGATCACAGAAAGAAACTGGTTATCCAGACAGAACCTGTGGAAATAGCTGGAAACAAATCGTCATGGTGAGAAGGAGAACTAAGGAAGAGAAATTGACCAGCTTTAAACAGGGAGTGGCTTCCCATCCCTCTGGCTTGGAATTCTGTCCCAGGTGTGAAGCTATTGCTTGTAATCCAGTCCTTTCCAGAGAGAATAAATGAGGCTTGAAACTATATAGCTCGGATCACTAAGAAGTGTGCAGCTTTGTGGGTTTCAGAGATAGAAGACATGAGAAAATGATAAAAGAGACGAGGACTTAAGTGGGGAAATGTAGGACGAAATGTGACAGCCTTGAGTGACCTTAGAATTTGGTGGCCCAGGTTCAAAATGTTGGCATCATCTTAGCATTATTTTTGCTCCCCTGTTCACTTCCAGCACTTCCCTGGTGGTTCAGACAGTAAAGCGTCTGTCTACAATGCAGGAGACCTGGGTTTGATCCCTGGGTCGGGAAGATCCCCTGGAGAAGGAAATGGCAATCCACTCCAGTACTATTGCCTAGAAAATCCCAAGGACAGAGGAGCCTGGTAGGCTACAGTCCATGGAGTCACAAAGAGTTGGACACGACTGAGCAACTTCACTTCACTTGTTCACTTCCATCTCAGCCTGCCCTCAGTCAAGAAAATAAAGAATGCGTTCCAATCCTGGCAGCATCCGCTACTTATCAGTGCATTTACCTTCCTGGGAGCCTTGCTCCGCTTGGCTCCCGAAAGCCCACAAGCCCCAGCTCCACTGGGCACAGTGGAAAGTTGCCAGTCCCCCATCTATTCCCTACTGAAGCTCGTACAGACCCCTGACTCTCCAGGATAGATTTCTGGAGGCAAGAACATGATGATAAGCCATGAGGTTTTCATTTGCCACTTTCTGCATCTTTGGGAAGGCATTCCTGGAATTACCAGGGGCCAAGTGTCTCAGTTTAATAATGTAAGCTTTTAATATGTGCTAGACATTTAATATTCGTCAGACATATGTTTGTTAGACATATGCAGGGCCTGATATTAAGCGATTAGGCAAAGGAGTGAGACTAAGACAGTGGTGCCAAGAAGTGGCTGTCTTTGAAGAAGCACAAGGAATTTAGAGAGAAAGCGAGAAGGAAGTCTGAGAGTTTGACGCTGCTGCTGCTGCTAAGTCGCTTCAGTCGTTTCCGACTCTGTGCGACCCCATAGACGGCAGCCCACCAGGCAATTCAAGAAATGGATACATCATTTATTAATAATGGTTTCTGATGTTTAAGCACTCACTGTGTGCCAGGCCCCGTGCTGAGCATCTCATGCATGTCACTGGGGGCGTAAATGGTGGGGTGCCCATGTGACAGGTGGGGAACGTGAGACAGAGAGGTTACGTTAGCCTGCCACAGACCCACAGTGGCGGTTAGCTAACTTGAGAGATGCTCTTCACAGGCTGGAGAGAGTAACAGACAAGCAGCATGTAAACCCCAAATAAGCAAAGGTAATACATTTACACACACTCAATTTAGAAAAAAAAAAACACACCTTAAATATCACTTGCTTTGGAAATATAGAATTACTGGGTTTTAACACATGTTTTGATTTTCCTCTCTAAACCCCTATTGAATTAAAATAAAGCACATTTACCATAATCCACAGAGGAAAATTACATATTCTGCCAGCTGTTCTGGGTGGGAAGGGTACAGTCAATGAGAGATGAAAAACTTAATCTAGTTCGGAAAAAACAAACAAACAAAAAAATAACTTCTGAAGTCTGCCAACCAGAAGTCACTATTCCAGTACTTCTTAAAGTATTATGGCCTCTTCTCCTAATAGCATATATTTCTGGGACCCTGTTGAGGGAATCAAAATAATGGGAGAGAATCTGTTTTAACAAACTCCGAAGTCGATACTATTGTACCATCGTTTGAATTTCCTTTAGCCCACCTAACCCCGTGTCTGTTTGCCTCTTGTGTGTATTTTCCACCTTTTTGAACGTCTGTCTGCCATGTTCTGAACTATCCCTCCTGAAGCGTCTTTCAGTTCATTTATTTCCGTTTCATCTGTGTACTGTGAAAGTGGTCCATTGAGTTTTTAGTTTTAGTTAGTGTTTTTTACTTCTAGATGTTCTGTTGGTTCTTTGTTCAAATGTATTTGGTCATTTTTTAATAGCTTCTCTCCTCTGCAGATGAATGTATTCGAGTTTTTATTTCTTTAAACATAGTAAGCATGTTAATGATCTGGCCTGATGATTTTAATATCTGAAGTCTTTGTGTCTGTTTCTGATGTCTGTTCTTTCTATTGGTCTATTCATGGTGCCTTGATACTTCAATTACTTGGTATTTGGGGCTGTATACTGCTCATTGTCTCTGAAAAGTTATTTGTGGGGATTCAGTGATGGATATAAGATCCATTTTTCAGAGAGACTTAGCTTGGCTTCTGCTCAGGGCCTGCAGAAGTTATGAGGTCCCCTAGACCACCCACGTAACGCAGCCTCGTGATATACAATCCATGAGCAGGCCACCAACAATGACAAATTCCTCTACATCTCCCTTATTCTACCTGTTGCAAAGACAACCTTCCCTGAAGTCCCCTCAGCAGAAGGGGAGGCGGTTTACCTCTGGCTCATCCTTACCCTAAGAGGAGCCCCAGATCTTGACTTCAGCCTTTGGCAACAACCCAAGTTTTTCCAGATCACCATTGCTCTTGGAAAAAAAAGATTTTTTAATTTTCCAGTTGCTTCAGTTCAGTTTATTCGCTCAGTTGTGTCTGACTCTTTGTGACCCCATGGACTGCAGCATGCCAGGCTTCCTGTCCATCACCAACTCCCAGAGCTTACTCAAACTCATGTCCATCGAGTTGGTGATGTCATCCAACCATCTCATCCTATGTCATCCCCTTCTCCTTCTGCCATCAATCTTTCCCAACATCAGGGTCTTTTCAAATAAGCCAGCTCTTCACATCAGGTGGCCATAGTATTGGAGTTTCAGCTTCAGCATCAGTCCTTCCAATGAATATTCAGGACTGATCTCCTTTACGATGGACTGGTTGGATCTCCTTGCAGTCCAAGGGACTCTCAAGAGTCTTCTCCAACACCACAGTTCAAAAACATCAATTCTTCGGTGCTTAGCTTTCTTCATAGTCCAACTCTTACATCCATACATGACTACTGGAAAAATCATAGCTTTGACTAGACAGACCTTTGTTGGCAAAGTAATGTCTCTACTTTTTAATATGCTGTCTAGGTTGGTCATAACTTTTCTTCCAAGAAGCAAGTGTCTTTTAATTTCATGGCTGCAGTCACTTCTGCAGTGATTTTTGGAGCCCCCCAAAATAAAATGTCACTGTTTCCATTGTTTCCCCATCTATTTGCCATGAAGTGATGGGACCAGATACCATGATCTAAGTTTTCTGAATGTTGAGTTTTAAGCCAGATTTTTCACTGTCCTCTTTCACTTTCATCAAGAAGCTCTTCAGTTCTTCTTCACTTTCTGCCATAAGGATGGTGTCATCTGCATATCTGAGGTTACTGATATTTCTCCTGGCAATCTTGATTCCAGCTTGTGCTTCATCCAGCCCAGCATCCAGTTGCTTACTTTTTACTTTCTCTCACGTCTTCAATGATATTAAGATTTTTTTTAAACGTATCTTACTCCAACCTTGTAAGTTACTTTTTTCCAATGGGAAAGTTAGTTGGAAGGATAGCCCACCATATTCCCAGAACTGGTAGTCTCTTGGCTAGAGTTTAAGAACCATGCTTCTGTCCACTTTAGCCCATGCTAACAGTGATAAAACAAAAAGCTCTACTTCTTGCTTTACTTGCCTTTGCCCAAAATTTTCACTTTCATTCTCCTAGAATATCTCCAGATATCTGAGATGACTGAGATAAATGAGATGGCGCGAGTCTCAAAGCAACAGTTCCTTTAATCCAATAAAACGATTAGACGGTGCTTTTAGAAGGTCAGTGAGTTGACATCAAGTTGAGAATCCTTAGTCTCTGGGAATTCAGGCAGCACAACTATTGAGATGAATTTGGGCTCATTGCCCCCTGCTATCACCACGTGCCTCTGGACAGAACACGCAGGGTGATTTACGCAATGGCACAGGATGGCTTGCGTTCACCACGGAGACAGATAGATGCAAATTGGAGAGAGTCCTCCTGTTCACCGTCATTGAGGACTGGGTAGACCGTCAGTACCCGGGCTCTGCTGCAGGTGGATGAATTGGCCTCTTGAGGTGAGGTTGCCAGGGACTCTGAAAGATGCCCCTCTCTCTTTGCCACGTTCCTGCTCGCCCTTCACTCGGCTCCTGAAAGTCGAAAACACACATTCCTCTGGACCTGTGAGGCCTGATTTATCAGCCAACTCCTCCAAGAAGAAACAACAAGATAAAAAAAAATAACTCCGGCTATAAAACACTGTTCTGCATTGTGCTCTGTTGATTTTGTGTCTAGACAGAGCTTGGAGACCTCTTTGTGGCCCCAGCAATACCTGGAGGTGACTGTATATTTACCTCTTTTTAGAAGAATGGTGAACTTGACAGTTTTATGGATTAGACAGAGGCCACAGAGTCTGGCAGAGAAAGCTCCAACCAAGAAGTCAGGAGGTGACACTTTCAACCCTGGGTTTGCCGGTCCTTCCCAATGAGAGAAAGCATAGCCCTTTCCAGTCCTGACAATATCACTCACTAATTCTGTGACCTTGGGCAAGTTACTTACATCTCTGCCTGAGTTTGTCATCTTTAAAGTGATGATAATGATCGGACTTATCTCATGGTGTTGTTGTAAAGGTAAATCATGTAAATTGCTTAGAATATAATGCTTGGCTATAGCAAGCACTCAATAAATGTGAGCTATTGTGATTATTATGCTAGCCCAGAGCGATTATATGCAGGTACTGTCAATGCCTGTAAAAATAGTTCCCTGTTCCAGTGAGTCACGGGAGCTAAGAGCTCCCATTTTGAAAGGGGAAGTTGCCAGAGAGAGCTGGCTTATTTGAGAGAGCTGGTCTACCTCCAAGGATCTGTTCGGCTCAGTACATCCCTGCCAGACTGACTGCATGTGTGGTCTAGGGTTATCATGTACATTGCCAAGAGACTTGTGAGTTCCTAAGCCAGGAGACACCCACATTAGGAGTGTACAGAATCAGAAACTCTCTGGAGGAACTCAGAGAGATGATGACTCCCTAGCACCACCAGGCAGGTGCTGGCTGGGGATTAGTTAGATGAATGGTCTATGAATCCCACACCCAACAACAACCGCTGACCCATGGCAGACCCCTAGGGTTGGGACAGTGATCCATTCCTGCATTTGTCCATGGCTGAGTGAACCTATCCCCTGCAGATCCATGCATCTGCATAGAGCTAGAAGGTTGCATTAAAACAAGTCCTCTTGTGGTTTACCTGGGTATATGCATTTTTTCGAAGTCATTGAACTGCCCATTAAAGATACATCCTATTTCAGTGGAAATGAAAGTTTTTAAAAAGTAAGTTTTTCTTCCCCTTACATTGATAGTGGAGCTTGAAGATATGGGCAGGTGGTTGTCATGACCTGAAGGGGATCCTTTTGTGATCACCAGCTGGGAGGAGGGACACCAATTATATGTCTTTAGCAGAAGCAGGTGACCTGCCCCCAACCCTTGCCAACCCTGGCCTCTGTCTTAACCTCCTCCACACTGGGCTTCTCCTGACCCCTTACTACCTTTATTATTCCTCCCAGACTCCGTTTTCTTTTTTACTCTTTCAGGTTTAATCTTTTTATGATTAGAAATAATACATGTATGTTATGGAGGAAATTAAACTGTTCACAAGTATATAAAGTATGAAGGAGAAGTCTTTCCCCACCCCCAAACCCATTCCCCAGAAGTGGCCACCATGAGTGGTTTGGTGAGAAGGCAACCAGATCTTTTCTATGTATCTATGGTATGTAAATAGGATTGGGGGCAGGAGGAGAAGGGGACGACAGAGGATGAGATGGCTGGATGGCATCACTGACTCGATGGACGTGAGTTTGAGTGAACTCCGAGAGTTGGTGATGGACAGGGAGGCCTGGCGTGCTGCAATTCATGGGGTCGCAAAGAGTCGGACACGACTGAGCGACTGAACTGAACTGATGGATACATACATACAGATGGATATGGTTGATGTTTTATTTTACGAATGGAATCATTCTCACGGTTCTGCATCTTGTTTTTAATCACTTAATGCGTGCATGCGTGCTTAGTCGCTTCAGTCGTATCCGACTCTTTGAGACCCTATGGACTGCAGCCCCCTAGGCTTTTCTGTCCAAGGGATTCTCCAGGCAAGAGTACTGGAGAGGGTTGCCATGCCCTCCTCCAGGGGGTCTTCGCGTCCCAGGGATGGAACCTGCACCTCTGTCTCCTGCGTTGGCAGGCGGGCTCTTCACCACTAGAGCCACCTGGGAAGCCCTCTGTTACTTAATAGTGGGTATCTTTTCATGGCCCCACAGACAAAGCTACCACCCCTCTCTTTCTCAAGGGTATACTGTATCTATTGTTTGGATATATTTAATGACTCTTTTTCCTTTATTTCTGACCTTGGCCAAGATGGATACGTGTAGCTCAGCTACAGACCCACTCTGGCACAGACGCCCTGAAAGAGTCCCCTGTCACTCATCTTTTAGGTGACACTATCTTGGATGTTTGTTTGGGGTGATGTGGGGCCCAGGTGTCTTTGGCAACTGATTGCACAGTGTTGGTGGAGAGAGAAACACTGTCCTATGTCGTATGTCTGTATGACTAAAGGATATTCTTTTGAACGTCAAAGGGGTGATTTATAAGATTACTGGAGACAAACCTCTCTCCCCTGAAGACAGGCCAAGGGAATGTCAGATTGAATTTCGGGAGATGAAAGTGAGGTTTAAGCAATAGCAAAGCCTTGTGTGTCTGTAGCGCTTTATGCTTTTTGAAGTGTTTTCACAGGCATTATCCTGTTTGATCCCACTTAGAACCCTGAAAGTGCGCCGAGTTGGTGGTTATTATCTTGAGACTACAGATGAGACCAAGGATAACGAGGAGTAAGAATCAGAGCTGTGATTAATCCCTTTTTTCCTCTCCCGGCCCAGTGTTCTTACTTCACTGAAAATGCACCCCGGAAGAGACACTGAGCCCAGACGCCCAGGATCCATCAGCATCCATTGCCTAAAAACCTAGGCGCCCCAGATGGTTTTCTCTCAAGGGATTAAGTGGTGTCCCAACCCACCTTCAAGACGGCCACTTTCAAACGGCAACCTAGACATATACATTTTACCTCCGCTTCCTCCTGCACATCTGCTCTCATGATACTTTAAAGGGTAAACCCTCAAGGACAAAGGAGAGAAGAAAAATCAGGCATAAAGATGGGGAAGCTGGGGGGCAAATGGATGGACAGTACTGACTTAGTATGCTCAGAAAACGGAGCTCTCAGCTGGCCCTCAGCAGAACCAAAAAGCAACCAGATTTGCTTCCAGAAGGCCTGGGAGTTACAGCATGAGATAACTCTGGAAGCAGAGGTGATGATGGGACTCCAAACAGGAAGGTTGATTGGCATTTCATTAGGAAGCTGTTGGTCTCCCAGACCTGCTTCCTGTATGATGGACAATGGCCCCTCACACATCCAAAGAGAGAGCAGTAGAGTTTCTTTTCCAGTGGGGGTAAAGCAGAGGGTCTCAGAAATATCAGGCGTTGAGGATGGGGGTCCTTTTCTGAAAATGGACTTTGTGTCTGCAAGTTGACATACTGAACATTGAAACCACTCATCTTTTGCATCAAGTCATTTGCCAGAGCGCAGTAGGCCAGATTCAGGAACTTTCCAGTCAAAGTCTAGAAGAATCTTTCATGTGGGAATCTCATGGGTTTAAGGAGTTCTCTCTCTCTCTCTCTCTCTCTCTCTCTCTCTCTCTCTCTCTGCTGTGTGCTCAGTCGTGTCCAACTCTTTTGCAACCCCATAGACTATAGCCTGCTGGGCTCCTCTACCCATGGGATTTCCTAGGCAAGAATACTGGAGTGAGTTGCCACTTCATTTTCCAGGGGATCTTCCTGACCCAGGGATCAAATCCACGTCTCCTGCATTGGCGGGTGGATTCTTTACCACTGAGCCACCTGGGAAGCCCAGTTTAAGGGACTGGAGATCCCCAGTGAGATGGACCAACTGATTCAACTCATGGTGAGGCCTGAAGCCATCACCTTTCTAGTGCCCTATACTTAAACAGGAGTGTTCGGCTGAGAGTTACCAGAGACTTGGGGAAATCCTTGAATATGAAGAACACATGTACAGCACAAGGAGGGATGAGGGGATGGTGGGGGAGAGAGAGAGAAAGTGAAAAACTCCTTAGAAGAAACAGCCTATACAATGAGAAGAAAACTTTAAAAATAAATAGATAAAAGATAACTGAATAGACTGCATTTTTTAAATGAAAGCAGGATGCCCCCCCTCGCCCTTTCATAGAAGTACTCAGGAAAGAGTTTAAAATATGAAAAAGGTGGGAGGTAATTTTGAGGATATATCCCAGAAAGTACAAAAACACAGAGAAATACAAAGTAAGATCAAAAAGAGAAAAAATAGAGGATATGGTTAGATTTACATGCAAGTAATAGGAATTCTAAAGAGAAAGGAGAAATGAAGGAAATTCCCCCTGAACCCAAGGACAGCTTTCGGATCCATAAATGAAAGTAAACTTCACCAAGCCCATCATCATGAAATTTCAGAACACTGGGGTAGAAAAAAGATCCTCCTAGCTTCCAGACAGGACATTAAAAAAACTAAGTACGTAAATAAAAACAGGTTTTATACCACATTTTCAGAGTCAAAATGGCATCAAATGTCATATTCACATTGGACAGGAGTCAGCAGTTTGGAAGTAATTTCAAATTCTGCACCATAAAGGCATTTTCAGAAGTGAGGGGAAAAAAGTGACTTCCAAACAGCCCTTTGAAACTACTAATGAATATGTTCCCAAAACTCAGGGGGTAAACCAGGGGCTTCCCTGGTGGCTCAGTGATAAAGATTCTGCCTGCCAGTCCAGGAGACATAAGAGACCTGAGTTCGATCCCTGGATAGGGGAAGATCCCCTGAAGTAGGAAACGGCAACTCACTCTGGTATTCTTGTCTGGAAAATTCCACGGACAGAGGAGCCTGGTGGGTTACCATCCATGGGGTCTCAAAGAGTCGGACATGATTGAGTGAGCACGAAAACCAAGGAAAAAGAAGACACAGCTTATGAGAAACTAGCAGAAGTGGGGCTGAAAAGGACCCTACAGGAACTGATAGAATACTGTGCTGTGCTTAGTCACTCAGTAGTGTCAGACATTTTGGGACCCCATGGATCGCAGCCCACCAGACTCCTTTGTCCATGGTATTCTCTAGGCAAGAATACTGGAGTGGGTTGCCATGCCCTCCTCCAGGGGATCTTCCCAACCCAGGGATCGAATCCAGGTCTCCCGCTTTGCAGGTGGATTCTTTACCGAGCCACCAAATGAACTTAAATGCATTGAGAGAAAATTAACGAAGCCCAGAAGAGACTTCCCTGATGCTCCAGTGGTTACGAATCTGCCTTCCAATGCAGGGGACATGGATTCGATCCCTGGGCTGGAAACTAAGGACCCACATGCTGCAATCTTAGCCCGTGTGCTGTAAGAAAGACCCAGAGCAGCCAAAAATTTAAAAAAAAAAAAGGTCAGGAAGACTTTATATTAGTGAGAAATATATAAACCCCTAAACCAACTAAAAAGAAGGGGCTATAAGGAAAACAAAAATTTTTCCAGGAAGAAAACTGTTTAAAGCATAATATACTCTGTTGGTGCATCAATGGATAACATTTTCATGATCAAGACAGCAAAAACACCAATTATCTAAAATTACTATCTAAAAGAGGGCTTGAAAGTGGGTCTGCATGGGGTGGTGGCTGAGATGGAGATAAACTGGAATTAAATTCTCCTCTTGCAGAGAAGGAAGTCAATAGCCAATTTCTAAAACAGAAAAAATCAAGAAGTCGTGTCGAATGCATGTTATTTAGAGATATGGAGGTAAACTACGAAAAGAATCAACCAAAATAGCAGGAAATGATTGCTTCTGGGAGAGGAGGGTCAAAGAAGACTATTTTTTTAATCCAGCTTCATACAGCTATCTGACTCTTTAAATTGTGTGTGCATGTTCCTTTGATAAAAAATGAAAACAGAATTTAAAGAGTGCACTGGTCGGAACAATTGGTCTGGAGCAGCACTTACGCTTTCAAAATGAACTGTTGGAGGAAAAGCTCTTTGAAGTGTCTCCAGCCTCCCCGAAGATGTTCCCAGGCAGGAAGAACACCTCTGTACCCGGATTTGTCCCCCAATCTTGGGTCCACCTTGACGATGTAAGCACAGATGCAATGGTGATATTTCAGAGCCTGTGACCTTTTCTCTCTGCAGGATAACTGCAGGATGAGTAGTTTATTGAAAAATTCAACTCTGAGCATTTTGGTCTACCACAAACCAGAAGGACAGCGAGGTGCCCTCTAAGTGGTCTGGGGCCCACAGAAAGCATCCCAAGACCCCTTCGTGGGGTGAGTTGTAATTCTGCCCTGATTTTCACAGCAAAACCACATGGCATGTGACTAGGAAGCAGGATGAGGGTTTATTCCCTTTTCACTCACCCTCCCAAGCAGCCTGGATTAGGTACATTGATTGTGGCACCTTCCTTTCCAAGCTACAAATGAAAAATGTTACCTGGTTCATCTTTCCAGTCCCCTCGGGTGAATAGCAGAGGCTCCTTTGCTGAAATGGGATTCTGCCGCATGCTACCAGGCATGTGGCAAGTAGAGAAAGGTGAAAACAGTGGCAGATTTTATTTTCTTTTGCTTCAAAATTGCTGCAGATGGTGACTGCTGCTACCAAATTAAAGGACACTTGCTCCTTGGATGAAAAGCTATGACAAACCTAGATAGTGTATTAAAAAGCAGAACCATCACTCTGCCGACAAAGGTCCATCTAGTCAAAGTTATGATATTTCCAAGTAGTTATATATGGATGTGAGACTTGGACCATAAAGAAGGCTGAGCGCCAAAGAACTGATGCTTTTGAACTGTGGTGCTGGAGAAGACTTTTGAGAGTCCCTTGGAGTGCAAAGAGATCAAACTAGTCAATCCTGAAGGGAATCAACCCTTAATATTCATTGAAAGGACTGATACTGAAGCTCCAGGACTTTGGCCACCTGCTATGAAGTGTCGACTCATTGAAAAAGACCTTGATGCTGGGAAAGATTCAAGGCAGAAGGAGAAGGAGGCAACTGAGAATGAGGTGGTTGGATGGTATCACTGACTCAATGGACATGAGTTTGAACAAACTCCAGGAGATGGTGAAGGACAGGGAAGCCTGGCATGCTGCAGTCCATGGGGTCGCAAAGAATCGGACGCAGCTTTACAACTGAACAATGACAGCCAGGTACGTAACCCAGCCAGCCAGGACTGCAGAGACCAAACATGTGTTCCCGTCAATGTAGTGGGTCAGGGCATGAGTTTTGGAGCCCACACAAAGTTGGTTCAGATCTTGACCTTGCTTCTTACCAGTTGAGTGTGACTCTGAGTAAGTTACTTCACTTCCCAGAGCCTCTGTGTTCACCTCCGTAAAATGGAGGTAACGGTAGTGCCTCCAGTGTAGAGTGAGATAACACAAACTACGTCCTTAGTACAGCGCCTGTCACGTGTGGTGCTGGTGGTTCAGTCGCTAAGTCGTATCCGACTCTTGCGATCGCGTGGACTGTAGCCTGCCAGGCTCCTCTGTCCATGGGATTCTCCAGGCAAGAATACTGGAGTGGGTTGCCATTTCCTTCTCCAGGGGATCTTCCCCACCCAGGAATCAAACCTGAGTCTCCTGCAATTCAGGCATCTGATTTACCAACTGAGCTATGAGGGAAGCCCAAAGCTAGTGGTTACCCATAGAGAGAGGGAAGAGAGAAGGGCTCATTCCCCTCTCCAGGGGGTCTGTAGCTATTAACTCACTACTATAATGCCTGCATTTATCAGGAAGGTCACCGAGTCTCTGGGAGCCTCACTTTCCTCATTTGCAAAGTAGGACACTACTGTATCTGAGACGGCGGCGAGCAGTCTGTGAGCCCATGTGTACAGCTTCCTCAGCCCAATGCACAGTGACTAGTGAGAGCTGAGTTCACAAAGGCAATTTTTACTTCCTTTCCCGTGTACTTCCACAGCCACCATCCTCATTCAGGACTACCTTCCTCTTGTCGGGCCACAGAATCACTTACCTAGCTACTCTGAGTCTCTCTCCCTCTCTGCCATAGCTCATCCTCACACAGTTACCAGGATCATTTTTCAGAAACACCGCTTTTATCCCTTCCCACCCCCACCGAAGAGCCCACTCTGGTTATAAAATCGAAACAGCCAGCCTATTATTTAAAGCTTCACACAGCTGCCTCCTTCACCACTCTCCTGCTGCCCCTCTTTTCTGTCCAAGTGGCCACTGTCTTCCTCATCCAGCCTTGTGTCTTCTGCCTCTGTTGGTTACACACTGTCACAGGCCCTCCCCAGCTTCTCTCATTAGAGCATCACTTACTTGAAGAATTGACTTGAAACTCACTTCCATCAGAAAGCCTTCTCTGATCGTACTTCTTTATGCCTTGTCCAGCAGCACTTCCTGCTGTAGCCAGCATTGGTCTCCTGCAATTTCAGGTAAATTTCCCTGGCCAGGAAAGCTGTTGAGTCCATTGGTGGGAAAGAGCATGAGGTTTTGGAGTCTTGACGGTTTGGACTCAAAATCTTAGCTTTGTCCACTTACCAACTGAGACACCTCAGAAACATAATTTTACATCCCAGGGTCTCACTTGTGAAATGGGAATTCGTAAAACAAATTCTTCCTTTTCTTCCAAGGAGCAAGTGTCATCATTCCCAGCTTACAAATGAGGACATTGAGAAGTAAAATAATGCATGAGGTCATGATGAAATAACTGCATAAATCCCTTAGTATCACACCTGGCATCTGGTTGCTTCCCTATCAATGTTCTTCCCTCTGTTGTTTCCTATGTGGGTGTTCTGCTCCTCCTGTAGCCTTAGTTCTGTAGGTCCAGAGCCTGGATATTTTGTCATGTAACTTACCCTTCTGTGTCAGTCAGTTTACCCTAGCTAATGCAGAGGTAACCAACAGGCCCAAATCTCAGCAGTTTAAAAACAATAGAGGTTTATTTCTTGCTCATGCTGCATGTCCCTTGTGGATCAGTAGGGCAGGCTCTCATTTTACTTACCCAGGGAGCTAAGTTGCTCACATTTCATTGGCCAAAGCAAGTCATATGTCCAAGTCTAACTTCCAAGGGTACAGGGCAGTCTAATCCATTACCCTGTGTATCTGGAAGGAGAAAAATTCAGGGATTTCGGTCCACTGTCTAATGACTGCCTTGTCCTCCAGGAGTCTACTTCACATATGGACATCCAGTTTGAAAGCCTGGTGTCACTTCTGGGTGTGTGGTTCTCTGCCAGGCACGAGGAGTTTTGGTGATTGGGTACAGTCCTGTTCTCTGTGGACTCATGCTTCCATCACCACGATGCACAAGCTTTACTAGAAACCCAGAACAAATTCAGCTGTCTCAAGGTGCAGCCGTGCCTCACAGCCCTAGTTCAGTTCAGTTCAGTCGCTCAGTCGTGTCCGACTCTTTGCGACCCCATGAATCGCGGCACGCCAGGCCTCCCTGTCCATCACCAACTCCCGGAGTTCACTCAGACTCACGTCCATCGAGTCAGTGATGCCATCCAGCCATCTCCTCCTCTGTCGTCCCTTTCTCCTCCTGCCCCAAATCCCTCCCAGCATCAGAGTCTTTTCCAATGAGTCAACTCTTCGCATGAGGTAGCCAAAGTACTGGAGTTTCAGCTTCAGCATCATTCCCTCCAAAGAAATCCCAGGGCTGATCTCCTTCAGAATGGACTGGTTGGATCTCCTTGCAGTCCAAGGGACTCTCAAAAGTCTTCTCCAACACCACAGTTCAAAAGCATCAATTCTTCAGCGCTCAGCCTTCTTCACAGTCCAACTCTCACATCCATACATGACCACAGGAAAAACCATAGCCTCGACTAGACGGACCTTTGTTGGCAAAGTAATGTCTCTGCTTTTGAATATGCTATCTAGGTTGGTCATAACTTTGCTTCCAAGGAGTAAGCGTCTTTTAATTTCATGGCTGCAGTCACCATCTGCAGTGATTTTGGAGCCCAGAAAAATAAAGTCTGACACTGTTTCCACTGTTTCCCCATCTATTTCCCATGAAGTGATGGGACCGGATGCCATGATCTTCGTTTGCTGAATGTTGAGCTTTAAGCCAACTGTTTCACTCTCCTATTTCACTTTCATCAAGAGGCTTTTTAGTTCCTCTTCACTTTCTGCCATAAGGGTGGTGTCATCTGCATATCTGAGGTTATTGATATTTCTCCCGGCAATCTTGATTCCAGCTTGTGCTTCTTCCAGTCCAGTGTTTCTCATGATGTACTCTGCATATAAGTTAAATAAGCAGGGTGATAATATACAGCCTTGACATACTCCCTTTCCTATCTGGAACCAGTCTGTTGTTCCATGTCCAGTTCTAACTTGCTTCCTGACCTGCATACAGATTTCTCAAGAGGCAGGTCAGGTGGTCTGGTATTCCCATCTCTTTCAGAATTTTCCACAGTTTATTGTGTTCCACACAGTCAAAGGCTTTGGCATAGTCAGTAAAGCAGAAATAGATGTTTTTCTGGAACTCTCTTGCTTTTTTGATGATCCAGCAGATGTTGGCAATTTGATCTCTGGTTCCTCTGCTAAGTTGCTGCTAAGTTGCTTCAGTCGTGTCCAACTCTGTGCAACCCCATAGACGGTAGTCCACCAGGTTCCCCAGTGCCTGGGATTCTCCAGGCAAGAACACTGGAGTGGGTTGCCATTTCCTTCTCCAATGCTGAAGGTGAGAAGTGAATGTGAAATCGCTCAGTTGTGTCCGACTCTTAGCGACCCCAGGGACTGCAGCCCACCAGGCTCCTACGTCCATGGGATTTTCCAGGCAAGAGTACTGGAGTGGGGTGCCATTGCCTTCCCTGCCTTTTCTAAAACCAGCTTGAACATCAGGACGTTCACGGTTCACATATTGCTGAAGCCTGGCTTGGAGAATTTTGAGTATTGCTTTACTAGCATGTGAGATGAGTGCAATTGTGCGGTAGTTTGAGCATTCTTTGGCATTGCCTTTCTTTGGGATTGGAATGAAAACTGATGTTTTCCAGTACTGTGGCCACTGCTGAGTTTTCCAAATTTGCTGGCATATTGAGTGCAGCACTTTCACAGCATCATCTTTCAGGATTTGAAATAGTTCAATTGGAATTCCATCAACTCCACTAGCTTTGTTCCTAGTGATGCTTTCTAAGGCCCACTTGACTTCACATTCCAGGATGTCTGGCTCTAGATGAGTGATCACACCATCGTGATTATCTGGGTCATGAAGATCTTTATTGTACAGTTCTTTTGTGTATTCTTGCCACCTCTTCTTAATATCTTCTGCTTCTGTTAGGTCCATATCATTTCTGTCCTTTATTGAGCCCATCTTTGCATGAAATGTCCCCTTGGTGTCTCTAATTTTCTTGAAGAGATCTCTAGTCTTTCCCATTCTGTTGTTTTCCTCTATTTCTTTGCATTGATCGCTGAGGAAGGCTTTCTTATCTCTTCTTGCTATTCTTTGGAACTCTGAATTCAGATGCTTATATCTTCCCTTTTCTCCTTTGCTTTTCGCTTCTCTTCTTTTCACAGCTATTTGTAAGGCCTCCCCAGACAGCCATTTTGCTTTTTTGCATTTCTTTTCCATGGGGATGGTCTTGATCCCTGTCTCCTGTACAATGTCATGAACCTCAGTCCATAGTTCATCAGGCACTCTGTCTATCAGATCTAGTCCCTTAAATCTATTTCTCACTTCCACTGTATAATCATAAGGGATTTGATTTATGTCATACCTGAATCAAATGGTCTAGTGGTTTTTCTACTTTCTTCAATTTAAGTCTGAATTTGGTAATAAGGAGTTCGTGATCTGAGCCACAGTCAGCTCCTGGTCTTGTTTTTGCTGACTGTATAGAGCTTCTCCATCTTTGGGTGCAAAGAATATAATTAATCTGATTTCTTTGTTGACCATCTGGTGATGTCCATGTGTAGAGTCTTCTCTTGTGTTGCTGGAAGAGGGTGTTTGCTGTGACCAGTGCATTTTCTTGGCAAAACTCTATTAGTCTTGGCCCTGCTTCATTCTGTATTCCAAGGCCAAATTTGCCTGTTACTCCAGGTGTTTCTTGACTTCCTACTTAGTATTGCATTCCAGTCCCCTATAATGAAAAGGACATCTTAGGACAAACAAAGAAGGAAGCTCTCCTGTGTGAAATTATGACCAGCCTTCAAGGACCCCAGTTCTCTGAAGTTCTGTCGTCCTCAACTCATTCATTTATTCATTTCCTTGTCAAATACTGTACTTACTGGGATCTGCTTGCAATGTGCCAAGTGCTATCTTATTTACAATGTAGCCATAACCAAGACAGACATAGTCTTTGCCAGTGTGACAGTTGGGGGCAGCAAAGGTTGTTGACTACAATGGTGAGGAAAGGGTTCTAGAGTCAGACCATCCCCTGGGTTTGCCTCACTCCCAGCAACCTTGGTAAGTAAGTTCCTAAACCTCTGTGTGCCCCAGACTTACCATCTGTAAAGTGATAACCACACTTATGATACAGGATTCTGGTAAGAACAGATGTGATGGAGAATCCATAGGAAACATCTCATAAAGACGGTGGCATAAGGTATAGAAAGCCCTTGGTAAATGTTAGTCATGACTGCTCTCATCACCGTCGTCAGCATCATCATCACTATTAGTAACATTAGTATCCAGGGCAAATGGTGGCGGGAATTGCAAGATAATTGAACCAACAGGGAAGATTTTGCAATTCTCTTTAAGAATAGTTGTTTGCGTGGTGCACGAGTCCATGAAAGCCCGTTTCTCATGCACCTGAAGCACCCCTGAATGGCACCATTACAGTCGGACCTCAGCACTGTTCACAACTAATCCAACTAATCCTCTGTGATTGGCCATTTATGTGGTTCCAACTGATCCGCTGTTATTGTTCTCTGAAGTCCCACCGTCTAATCCCTTTTGAATCAATTCAAGCAGCTTTTCGCAGTTAAGGTTCAGACATTGGAAAGAACAGCTGAATATAAATTGAACATTTTAAAATAGGGGGAAAATGGCTAATACTTCTAAAATCCAGACTAAAGGGCTGCAAAGCATCCCTATGATACAGCAGACCAGTGCTTTAGGGCACACTTTTCTATAGCCAGATCTTGCTCTGGTTTCGAGGGGAAAATGCATTCTAAGGCCTGCTCTTAGTCACTGAGGATACTTGACCAGCAGTGACGTGGTGGGTTTGGCAGGAAGAACGGAAGAGCAAGAGAAATGCTACTGTTGACTCCCCACATATGCATAAAGTTCTGACATTTCCTCGGTCTGTAACTACTCCTGTTGAGGATGGGCAAGTAAAGGAAGCCCCCGCTGGTCAGTCAGACATCACCTGAATCAAGGATGTACCTGTTCCATAGTCAGAGTATCCCAGCTTTTTGCCAAAATGTCCACCCCCCCAAAAAAATGTGTTGTCATTGTTGTTCAGTCGCTCAGTCGTGTCCGATTCTTTGTGACCATGAACTGCAGCACACCAGGTTTCCCTGTCTTTCACTATCTTCCTGAGTTTGCTCAAACTCATGTCCATTGAGTCAGTGATGCCATCCAACCATCTCATCCTCTGTTGTCCTCTTCTCCTCCTGCCCTCAATCTTTCCCAGCATCAGGGTCTTTTCCAATGAGTCACCTCTTCGCAGCATCAGGTGAAGTGAATGGCAAACCATTTCAATATTCTTGCCTTGAGAACCCCAAGAACAGTATGAAAAGGCAAAAAAGTACCCCATCCACAAAGCTGGCCTCATTAAACCCTGACAGATTGCTGCTCTGTTTCACAGCTGCCTGGTAGCTGGATCTGTTTCTAAGCTCTGGCAGGAATCGGAAACATCTGGCTTCACTGCGTTATTGAATATCTTTGGCATGAGCCAGAGAACGGTAGAAATGGTAGAAAGCATGTTCTTATCTTACTTTAAGACATGGGGGAGTTGGGAAAAAGTAATTTTTTTCCCACTTGACTTTAAAAGATCAGAAGGGGAGGGTGGGAAGGTTCACAGGCAGCCAGCGAATGCACTTCTGCATTCCATTCACAGGGCATGTTGTCAGGGTATGGTGCTTCCTGCAGGCTGTGAAACGGGGTAGCAGTTTAACCATATCAAAAGCTTAATGAAGTGAGGCCCATCTCATCAGTATTCAGGGTGGTGCTGACATGACATCCACTAATCCTGAAACAATAAGCTATAAGGAGATGCTTTCTTTCTTGGTTTGAAATGAACAGAGCAGCCTGAGTTCTTCCACTTTTAGCTCCTGCTTTAACCTGGAATGATGCCAGCATGTTGGGTTTTACCGTGGGGAATTCATATCATGTGAAAAACTTAAATCAGGTCTGTCTGCCAGGACACGTGGTCCTAATCGGTTAAATATCTCTAGCTAACAATGCACACGGGGCCCTCTAGCTCCACAGACAGTCATGTTCTGCTAAGACCCTGCAGAGATAACCGCTTCTGCCTACCTTTTTAGGGAGGAAACAATAATTTTCCATGCCTACATGGTTTTACCCAAATCCTTCACTCACAGACAAGGCACTTGGCGTGTCCTCACCTTAGCGGTAGTCCACTGCCAGTTCTCAAAGGCTGGATATACTTACCGTGAGCCTGGGAAGGTTTCAGATGAAGGACTGACTTTCTCTTTGATTAGCTAATTATGAGGAGCCAGAACCCTTGACTTTATCAAGTTATGGGAACTTGAATCCAGAGTCTGGCTGTAGGGAGAATGACATTAAACCCTGTCAGTCCCTACTCCCTTCTGGATTCAGGGAAGTTAAAACATTGGGGACTTGTTTTAATGAATGAACCCTGTGTGGAATATTTTTCTATAGAGTCAAGCACTGCCATCTGAAAAAGAAAATTTCTTTCCAGAAAACTCTGATTTTTCATAACGATTTTTTTCATTCTGCTGGTTCATTCCCAGGGGAGTATTTTGTTTTAATTTCCCTTCATCCAAAAAAAGGAGATAATGTTTTTAGGATTCTAAAAGGAATGTGTGATCGATCTTTCATGTGACAAATGTTTATCGGGCACCCATGGGTGCTAGATAAAGTTGCTGGAAAAAAGGATAGTGAAATGTATGATAGTTGTTCCAAGCATGGACTCAAGAGCCCGGCGGCCTGGGTGCAAATCCTGCTTCAACCCTTAGTGGCTGTGTGAGGTTGTGCTGGGTACACAGCCTTCCTGTGTTGTGATTTCCCCAACCATAAAACAGGGATGTCAACCATGCTTGTATGCGTGCTCAGTCGCTTCCGACTCTTTGTGACCCCATGGACTGTAGCCCACCAGGCTCCTCTGTCCATGGGATTCTCCAGGCAAAAATACCAGAGTAGGTTGCCATGCCCTCCTCCAAACCCAGAAATCAAACCCACATCTCCTGCATTGCAGGCAGACTCTTTGCCCACTGAGTCACCTGGAAAGCCCCCAATCATGCCTACCTCACTCTAAAGTCCTTAGAAAAGCACGTGGCACTTAATAAGTGCTGTGTGTCAGCTCCACTACCAGATTTGCTCCTGCTGCTATTATAGACATCATCATCGTCATCATTATTAGATGATGGGGACAGAGACTTGTCTGAAAAACAAACAGAATCCACCATGATCTCTGTCTTTATGGGGCACAGAGTTTCCTGGGAGAGACAGACAGTAGCTAAAAGATTGTAGTGGAAGTGTAACTATAGTGCGTGCTCTGATTAAAAGAAAGCGAGCTAGTTCCAGGTGAGCAAAGGTAAGAATTACCCCAACCAGGAAGGTCCTCAAAGGCTCCCCTGACAAGGAGATGATTGACCTGAAATCGAAGGAAGGGGAGGCATTAATTCATTAAAAATAATTAATTCAGAAGATATAGGAAAATACCCCCCCAAATCTATAATTTATCGATCTAGTGAAAACCACCATTAATATTTTACTCTGTAGCCTTCCACATCTTTTTTATGAATGAATAGAAATGCTTGCTCAGTCGTGTCCAACTCTCTGTGACCTCATGGACTGTAGCCCGCCAGGCTCCTCTGTCCACGGGATTCTCCAGGCAAGAATATTGGAGTGGGTTGCCATTTCATCCTCCAGAGACTCTTTCTGACCCAGGGATCAAAGCCGCATCTCCTGAGTCTCCTGCATTGCAGTCAGATTCTTTACCACTTGAGCCGTCGGGAAAGCCCTGAATAGAGATATGCACACGCGTTATCTCATCCACAGAAGTGACATCCTGCTCTTATCATGTGCTTGCGTACACCAGGCAACATACCTCGGATACTTTTCTGTGTCCACTGTAAGGACGGAACTCCCAAGAGCTGAGAACCACTCTGAACCTTCAGGTCCGTACCAGCTTTCCTCCCTGCCTTCCCCCCACCCACCTGACAGCTCCTGTCACACCCCAGTGACTGGGCTGCCCTCTGTCTGCAAGGCTGTGTTACAGCACCCACTGAAAGCCTTCAGACGCCCATAGCATACTTTCCTGATGTGCAAATAGTATCCAGAAACTTTATGGCTGTATCTGAACACCTAATTTGAGTTTGCAGCTAGGATTTATGGGCTCATCTGGAACAGGAGCCTATGTTTAATATGTGGAAGAAAAATTATACACATGCACATCATCTTATTTTTAAACCACCTCTCATATTTTGAGAGCCTGAACTCTATAAAGAATCTTCGTTAAGGAATCGTTCCTTTAGTCATCAGAGGGTCCCAAACCTCATGCGCCTCTTGAAGAATGAATTGTTTGTCCTGAAATTGCTGAAGGGTCATGTCATTAAAAGTCACTTGTAAAAGAGATAATTTTTGTGGACTCAAAAAAAAGCAATGGCCTTGTGCTCTGTGGATTGGTTTTCTATCTCTTTCTCCTCCCCATCTGCTCAATGACAGATGGTTCATCCTTGTCCTCTGGGTGAGGACTCCTGTTTGTATATGTAATATACATTCTGTCTCTTTCCAGGTGGGATGATAGCAGCCCCTTGGCCTTGGAACAGTAGCTCATCCAGCTTCCCTTGTGTCACGAAGACATGTCTTCTCTCTCTTGACTTGGTTTCCATTTACCTTTTCCTTTATACTCTCATGCCTTCACCTTGTATCAGTTGAAAATGTATAATGTGAGCAAACCTAGGTCATTCAATAAAACTGTGATACAGTGTTTTTCTCTGCTCTGCCTGCCACAGCAAAACAGCATAGCCTGAGTGCCTTAAACAAAAGAAATTTATTCCTCACAGTTCTAGCAGCAGGGAAGTCCGAGATCAAAGCACAGACAGAGAGGTTTCTGGGGAGAGCTCCCTTCCTGGCGTGTAGATGACTGTTTTCTTGCTGTGTCTTCACATGTTGAAAAACGAGAGAACAAACTCTTTCATGTTCCGTGTTATAAGGGCACTGGTCCTCTGATGAGAGCTCTACCCTTATAACCTCATTTAACCCTAAAGACCTCCCAGAGGCCCCATCTCAAAAACCGTCACATTGAAGGTTAAGGCTTCAGTGTATTTGTGGGGTCACATGAATACTCAGTCCCTAACAAATGGGTTTCAGGACTCAGGGTTAAGAAACTAGGTTATCAAGAGACCGTGGTTGGCAGGAGATAAAATCTTAACGATCAGGATGGTAGGGCATCCAGAGAAGGATGAAGAGGCAATGTGGCACCAGATCTCAGCTCTGTCATTTACTGACTGTGTGAACTCAGAGATGTACTTAATCTCTCAGAATTTGCCATTATTTCTCTGTACATGTGGGGTTGGTGATGCTCAGTTGTGAGCTTGTGACAGCTAGTCTTTATTCAGTCAGTCAGTTAGGAAATAACTGTGGATCGACTGATTGATTATCTGTGATATGTCACATGCTGTGTTAGGTGCTGAAATTAAATGAAACTCATGTATACGTCTACAACCAACTGCAGGACAGGGTAGGCACTCCAATCAGTGATTCCTTCCTGGTCTCAGACAGAATAGATTACAGAAATAGGATTAATGGGGGTGATTCAAAGGAGCTGAGAATAGTGGAGCACTGTGACAAACAAGAGGAAGAGACATTTTTGTTTGTTTAGCAAGAAAGCGAAGTGTCCTGGCTGCCATGTTGCACTTGGATCCTGAGCAGAGACGTTTGAGGGTAGAAGCTGGATGGGGTGATAATGAAAGCCACATGCTATTCGTCTCTGAAGGCTGGAGATGCAATTAATTGAACATAAAATGATAAGCCCAAAGCCAGAAGATAGGCAGACCACTGGCTGGCCTCTCCACCCATCCTGAGTCTTGTCTTTGTTGCTGTTGTGTAAAGATGTGATTCCAGGGCATTTATGGGACTGGCATTCGATTATAGCTTGACATGAACAACCCTGCGTCTGGGTTAGAAATAATCGCTTTGCATTTTTAATGCACATCATAAGTCTTAGTAACCAGGTTTGCCATAATAGCTGGTGGTAGGATTTTTGTTGTGTGGTTGTTGGGTTGTGGGGTGGGGGGGAGTTGTACCTTTTAAATTAATTTTCAATTAAGTTTTGAAAGGACAAAGTATAAAATTAACTAACTTGCAATTAATTTCAACAGTAATTATGCAAAAATTCTAGGCATGTGAAAGATGGGGAGCATGGAATAATTAGTCGTGGATTTTTTCCACTACCATAATTACAGTGATGAATATGTATGAGGCCATTTGGGAAAGGAACGCACCGCAAGCAATTGTATTTAATTAAACTTTTAGCTGGGTTAGCTTGGGGAGCCTGCGCTGGGTTTTAGTCTCCTCAAACTATTAGCAAAGTCTCCCCACAAAATAGACCCCAGACATATAATAGAGACAGTCACAGGTAACTTTTATCTCAGTTTTTCTTTTGATTTTGTAGACTTTTGGCTTTCTTGGGTCTTTGTCATGGCATACATCCTTGCCCAAGCTGTGGTCTGAGGAGCACCTTGGACTCCCATTTTTACAGCACACAGGCCTAGCCCAGCCCTAGCACACCAGCTGCCCTGTCTCCATTCAGCCTGTTGTCTAAGGCTCCTCATTGGACATCTCTTGGGGCAGCCTTTTCTCTAGTGCAAGATACAGGAAGTATATATATATAACATACATATATAACCTACTGGTTATAACAAGAATATAGTAACCTCATCTCCTGGGTCAAGCTGTTACTGAAGGCTCATCAGTGCTCTGGGCACTCAACACACAGTATTCTCTCCCGTCCTCCAAGCCACTGAGGCCTGAGACTTTAAGAGCTTGCCCAGGGTCCCTCTCCCTGCCACATAAGTGGCAGAGATTTGAACCCAACTCTTACCCAGCTGCTTCCCAGGTGACTCAGTGGTAAAGAATCTGCCTGCCAATGCAAGAGACACAGGTTCAATCCCTGGGTTGGAAAGATGCCCTGGAGGAGGAAATGGCAACTCACTGCAGTATTCTTGCCTGGGAAGTCCTATGGACGAAGGAGCCTGGTGGGCTACAGTCCACGGGGTTGCAAAGAGTTGGACACAACTGGATGGCTAAAACAACAGTAGCCTACTAACCTGTTCAGTCAGAAAATGAAAAGAAATTCTTTAGTCCTGACTTTAGGCTGCATGTAGAGTTTATTCATCTCTCTTGTTTTTCTGAGGCCACCCTCTACTACAGATAGACACTCTGGGGGTATCTAAGTCAGTAAGACAAGCCCTCTGCCTCCTCATGAAGGGTAACACAGCCGAGGTGGGGTGATGGTGGTACCGGCAGTAGCAGCTATAGATACCTGTTGAGTCCTCAGACTCTTCACCTGTCTCTGTGCTACATACGTCATAATGACTGTGTGTGCTCTTTACAAGCACTCGTGAGATGGCTGTTAAATCCCCATTCTGCACATGGGGAAAACTGAGGCTCAGGAGTTTAAGTAACTTGCCAGAATCTCAAAACTAGTCATCACTACAGCCAGGATTCAAACCTGGGTCTGTCAGCATGCAGAGTCCATTGTCTATACTGGACTTCTCCTCCTGCCTTCAATCTTTCCCAGGATCAGGGTCTTTTCAAATGAGTCAGCTCTTCGCGACTTCTCCTCCTGCCTTCAATCTTTCCCAGGATCAGGGTCTTTTCAAATGAGTCAGCTCTTCGCATCAGGTGGCCAAAGTATTGGAGTTTTAGCTTCAACATCAGTCCTTCCAATGAATATTCAGGATTGATCTCCTTTAGGATGGACTGGTTGGATCTCCTTGCAGTCCAAGGGACTCTCAAGAGTCTTCTCCAACACCACAGTTCAAAAGCATCAATTCTTCAGCGCTTAGCTTGCTTTATAGTCGAACTCTCACATCCATACATGACCACTGGAAAATACATAGCCTTGAAACTAGATGGACCTATGTTGGCAAAGTAATGTCTCTGCTTTTTAATATGCTATGTATCATCATCTCAACCCCTTTTTAATGTCCATGGACAGCCTCCAGTTTTGCCCCTGTTGATAAGTGTCAGAGTCTGAGTATCGGAAATCTTGGAAAAATTTCCCCTGGCTTCTAATAAGATGGTATTTGGATGGCTGTGAAGAACTTGAATCTCCAGAGCAAAGGATTGAAGAAGGGTTGATTGGGTATAACCATAATCATTACAGGGTCTTGTGGTTATTTAACACACAGCACTTTCTCTGAGGTTCCATGTCCTAATACATAACCCCCCAAAGACCTCTCCACCTTTGGCCTCTTTCTGTCAGGCTGTGGCCTCTTAGCCAAGACTCTGTTTTGGTTTCTGAAACCCTCTCTTTAAGGTCAGTGGTTTCTGTCTGGGAGAATATGATTTCTGAAGGCAGTTACAGCTCACCAGAGAGGCTGGGATGGCCCCCATGGATGCTGCTTCCATGGCCCTTTTTCAATTCTCATTAATCTGGACAGCTTCAGTTTAAAAAAAAATTCCATCACAGACGCACCTACCAGACTGCCATTAGCTGCACCAGGAGGAGAACCTTTCACCAAGTGAAGCAATTTCCTCATTCTGTAGCTAAAGCAATTTGGGGGCTGAATGCATTTGTGGGTGAACCTGCTGAAGTGAGACAGAAGTGCATATTGGAGGGAAATCAGAGGCTCGGGGCAGAACATCCGGGTGCCTCTCCAGCATAAGTGCGGTTTAGCGGTGCGTCAAGTCTGAGCCAAGTCTCTGTGCTGAGTCAGGCACAGTGTCAAGGAATGAGGAAACTGAGGCACGAAGTCCACCAGTTTTCCCAAGCTGGAGAGCCAGCTGGCCAGTGGCTGAACTGGTCCAGGCGCTCTCCTCCTCCTGCTGCCCCTGTGCCTGCCCTACAGAGTGGAGCTCAACTCATGGGGCTCCTCTTCTTCTCCCGTAATTTTTGAATTTTCTTGTTGTCATTGGAGTTTCTTTGTTAATGGTTTTCAGTTTTTCTCTGGTTCTTCATTTACAAAGTTTCCAAGTGTCGTTTCGGACTTTCCCATCCCCTGCCAGGCAGCCTGTTTAGGCCATTATGTCAGCGCTTGCTGTGCAGAAGTCTTGAGAAGCTACGGGCCACAGGCTCCTGCTGCCTGTCCTTATGCACCCCCAGCCCTAATGCACAGCCCTGTCTTTTCCCCAGGCTCCTGGATCCTTCCTCCTCTTCACTAATAAGTGACCAAACTTCTCTGGCTAAGATTTCTATTTTCCACAATCAGATGGGACTCGTGATCAGTATTCCCTTCAATTTGGATTTGCCTCACTTTTAATTTTAGCAAATCCTAAGGGTTTAGAATTAGGTCACAAAATTCCAGTCCCTTCGTGGTCTCCTCGGGCATGGTGCAGCCTAAGAACCCTGCCATCAGTGGGTTCACCCCACAGTGACCGTCATCAGCGTGGAAAGCCCAGGGAAGCTTGAAGCGCATCCCTCCAAAGAGGATGAAACCTCAATTCCCCTTTCCTTCAGCGCCTCTGTCTCCTTCTGTCTGCTTCTTGAAATGTGGTTTCCAAGGAGTCGGGCAGTCAGGGGCTTCCAGGGCCAGCCCTGTCATAGTTTTGATCACCAATGGTGTCCACATTGAAAGAGTAAATGTTTATACTGCATCTTTTAACCACAGGAGAACCCATGATGGTGGAAACGCCACAGATAGTATCTTTAGCTTAAGCTTCTGTTGATGGGTCTTCTAAACCAAAGGATGCAGGAAGGTTTGTGGTATCTCTTATCTCCTTAAAGTGTTCACAGAGCAGAAAATAGTTAAGAGCTTGTTTACCATCCAACAAGATGCTTCAGAATAGCACCAGTGTCTAAGTCTGAGGAAATGGCAAGCCTCTCTAGTATGCTTGCCTGGAGAATCCCCATGGGCAGAGGAGCCTGGTGGTTTATAGTCCATGGGGTCGCAAAGAGTCGGATACAACTAAGCTACTAACACACACACAAGTCTGTGCTGTTGAGACCACAAGAGGAGTTTGCAATCATCACTGGTTATGAGGTTTCCTCCTCTGAAGCCAATAAAAAAATGCTATTAGCTTAGTCTTCCTTTATCTCCCTCATTTGTGTGTTCAATTAGTGCAGTTGGACAGAGATGCTGTGGTAAGAGGAGCTTTGCTGGGAATGATAGGTGGCCAGCAAAACTCTCAGAAATGAGGAGTAGAATATTAATTGACATGAATCTGACTGATGCTCCTGCCTGGATATTTCTGCTCCCTGAGTCTTCCTTGAAGGTTCGGTGTTGGTATTAACACCAGTGTCCCCTTGTTGCTCTAGATGGAATCATCACCAGAAGAAGCTATTGGTCAGAAGCTATTTCTTATTTCTTCTAAACTTGGAGATTCTGAGATGAATGAGGAAGATCATGGGGAGTCCAGAAAATTAAATCCTTTTTAGAAAAGGGAACATTCATTCATGAAATATTGAGTGGTGATAATAATGCATATAATAGCTAATAACTGTGTGTGGTAAGCACTGTGACTGCCAGTTGAGTCTAAACCCATAATTTGAGGCTTATTATTACTTACTCGTTCAACAGATATTATAGAGAACCTAATATATGTGTGTAAGGCTGAATTTAGCGCTTACGAGAGAAAGCGACAAGTTATAAACATGACTGAGACAGGAATCCGGCCCTCAAGAAATTTAGGGTTGTCTGTACGGGAAAGTAGTTATATCCGGAAGTCTGCAACAAGGGAGGGGGTGAGCAGTGCTGTGGCGTGGATCCGGTGAATTTGTAGGTGGAGGCTGAAACCGAGAAAAGTTATTTAAAGTTGGAGAGCCTGGGGGAGAAGTCAGGGAGAAAATGGCTCAGAGGCCATCTGAGTCTTGAAAACCAGCCAAGATGTGTACAAGAAGTCTTATTGGGAAGGACATAGCAGCCAAAAGAGCAGCAGCTTTAGGAAGAAAGGACTTCTGAAACATCTCCCTGTAGAGCCTTGTAACTAGAAAGACTGCTCTCCACTCTGAGCTCTTCTAAAACATGATTTGATTTCACCCTTTGTGCATGAGTAGGTCTGGCTCAGGTGGCTCCTGAAGTTGCAGATATGCTGTTGGTTGAACTGAGGTCTCATCTGAAGGCTCGCCTGGGGAAGGATCTGCTGTGAACCTCACTCACGTAGCTATCATCAGAGTTTAGCTCCCCGTGGGCTGCTGGGATTAGGCCTCGGCTCCTCACTGGTGGGCTATTGGCTAGAGGTGTCCCTCAGCTCTGTCACATGTGGACTTCTCCATAGAGTGGCTCCCATCATGGCCCTCTTAGGAAAGAGAGAGGGCACCTGAGGCAGAACAAAAGCACAGTCTTTTTACAGCCTAATATTGGAAGTGACAGGGCTTCCCTGATAGCTCAGTTGGTAAAGAATCCACCTGCAATGCAGGAGACCCCAGTTCAATTCCCCAGGGGAAAGATCCCCTGGAGAAGGAATAGGCTACCCACTCCAGTATTCTTGGATTTCCCTGGTGGCTCAGTTGGTGAAGAATCTGGCTGCAAAGTGGGAGTCCTGGGTTCAATCTGTGAGTTGGGAAGATCCCCTGGAGAAGAGAACAGCTACCCACTCCAGTATTCTGGCCTGGAGAATTCCATGGACTGTATAGTCTAAGTGACTTTCCCTTTCACTTTTCATTGGCAGTGACAGCTCAGTGTTTCTGCCATAGTCTATTCATTAGCAGAGATCACACAAGAGTGAGAACCCCAGGAGGCGGGAATCAGAGGGCCTGTCTTCAAGATGGCCCAACACCCTGGGTGAGGGGAAAGGAGCAAAGAGAAAATGTGGGGGCTGCTCAGAGAGGGCCTCGTAAGTCTTCATACAAATTTTAGGTTTTATTGTGACAGTTACTGAAGTGTCAAGTGACCCCTCCATAAGGATTTTTCATTCTAAAAGATTATAAGAGGAAAAGATTGGAAGTAGGTCCAAATGTCCATCAAATAATGGCACATCTCTGCAAATAGCACATTACATCTATTCATTAAAAAATAGTCAAAAGTTGATTCCAGGCCCCAGACTGGGAAACAGAAGATGACCCAAAGCATCCCCTGCCAGAAAGTAAACACGTTGTCAGACAAACAGAATCATAGAGGTGTTTTGGAAGGTTCCAGGGGCCAGCCCCAAAGAACTTCCTGTGACCAAAGTTGAAACAACTTGAACAACAAATTAAATAATAATAGGATTGGATTCAAGTTCAGAGAGCGAAATGAATATTCACGAGTCCATCTGATGTAAATAAATAATCAAGTAAATAAATAAATGAAAGGAAGGGGCAACCTTCCTTCTAGAAAAATTCCAATTAATGAATGTAGAAGGCAGGAGAGAAAGAGAAAATCACCATCAGGATAACACAATAATAACTTGCTGCAGGCAAAATCCAGGAGGAATGCTAAAATTAATGGGTGGACATTTAAGCAGAAATAGGATATTTGCATAGTTTCAAAGGATCTCATCCAGATATTAATTAACTACAAAAGGAAAAAGTAGTAACTTAATAACGTAGAGTCTCCATGGCTAGCACCTTACATTAATCAGATGGTCATGGTTGACAGACAGTCAATACACAGCAGGCATCCCCAGATGAAACACACTGAGAAGGACCCATTACTTCTGTGATATTCTTCCTAATAATGGATGTAACTACGAGGCCTCTTCAAAAGTGTCAGGGTTGTGAAAGATAAAGAAAGACTGAGAAAGTGTCACAGGTTCACAGAGTCCAATGCAGTGTGGGATTCTGGGCTGGATGCTAGGATAGAAAAAGGACATTAGTGGGGAAATCTGGGAAGATCTGAATAAATCCTGTCATTTAGTTAATAGAATTGTTCCAAGGTCAATTCTTAGTTGTGACAGTCATCCTGTGATTAGTAAAGGTGTTCAAATTAGGGAAAACTGTATGTGGGATATATGGGCACTCTATTTTTGTAACTCCCCTATAAATCTAAACTGATCTCAAAATTAAAAATTTTCTTGAAAACATGTAGTGAGTGCTGTACAGGTATTTATTGAATAGGCAAAATGGTACTTGGCTTTTAAAAAATTATGTGTGATATGGTTCATTAAGTGAAAAAAATTTTAATTGCCATAGTGTTCAAAATAATAGATATTTGCTAATGTATGCCTGAACTATTTCTGGAAGTCTGCACACACATACACACACATTGATACACACACACACAACACTTAGTGTGGTTGTGTCTGGGGAGGGGAATGCGGTGGCTTGGAGACAGGGGAAACAGACTGACTTTTCTCTTACAAATCCTCCCTTTCTAAAAAATATTTATTTATTTGGCTGTGCCGCATCTTAGTTACAGCACGTGAGACATTTATTTGTGGCATGTAGGAACTAGTTCCCTGACTGGGATTGAACTGTAGCCCCCTTCCTTGGGAGCATGGAGTCTTAGCCACTGGACTAAGAGGGGAGTCCCTACAAATTCTTTCTTACCTGTTCAATTTGGAGTGTAAGCGTTAGTTGTTCAGTTGTGTCTGACTCTTTGTGACTTCATGGACTGTAGCCCACCAGGCTCCTGTCCATGGGATTTTCTGGGCAAGAATATTGGAGTGGGTTACCATTCTCTTCTCCAGGAGATCTTTCCAACCCAGGGATCAAATCCAGGTCTCCTGCATTGCAGGAAGATTCTTTACTGTCTGAGCGAGAAGATGTATGGTTGAGTTTGGAATCATGTATCTATTGCTTATTTAAAAAAATAAATGTTAAAAAAATCTATGCAGGCATGGTAGTGCTGAGGACCCAAGGGTTCCTGTTCATTACCCAATATCTCCCACCCTATAGCTGTGCCCAGAATCTCCTGGCACTCAGGCTGGCCCAACGTTCAGTAAACGGTTAATGAATAAGCAGGTGCCCTTGGCCATCGGCCCATTACAGGATTCATTTTTATGCCACATCGGTCCTTATGGACCCTCTTATTCCTCTTTCTAAGGAGGCCAGCTCGGGCTCTCTGTCAGTGACAGAAGCTTTGATATCTCCCCTTGCTTGTTTTAACACAGCTCCATTAATGTTTTAAAATGCTTGCCCGAGCTCTCCGGCCTTGTCTTTGGTGTCTGGAGAGCGTTTGACAAAGATACATGGATTCTAAAATGACCCTAGGGATACGTGGTGATTATTTCCTCTTTAAAGATTCAGGCAGGTAACGGAATCCTCCACTGCCTCAGACCTTGTAAGTTACTCATTTATTATGGAAGAGCCAAGTTCAGAGACCCACTGCCTAGGAAACCATCAGGTTTTGGCATGAAGCCTCCAGCACCTCGTCTTAGAGAACGTTAAAACCTCCAGCCAGCCTTTGTCTCAGGAAACATAGATACGTGCCATCCAACCATCTCTTAGAAGACAGGATTGCATGGTCAGGGAAAGCTACCTGACCACCCAGGAAGGTAGAGGTGGCAGACAGCAGACAGATTTATAACCATTCAAGGCTTTTCATATCCAAGATTGAGGCCAAGCTTGCCATTTCCTGTAGGACCATTTCATTTGCTCACTTCTATTTTGGAAGGAATGATGCTTAAGCTGAAACTCCAGTACTTTGGCCACCTCATGCGAAGAGCTGACTCATTGGAAAAGACTCTGATGCTGGGAGGGATTGGGGGCAGGAGGAGAAGGGGACGACAGAGGATGAGATGGCTGGATGGCATCACCGACTCGATGGACGTTGAGTCTGAGTGAACTCCGGGAGTTGGTGATGGACAGGGAGGCCTGGCATGCTGCGATTCATGGGGTCATAAAGAGTCGGACACGACTGAGCGACTGAACTGAACTGAACTGACTGATGGACAATGCAAAGCAAGAGCTGGTGAAGGCCCAGCTGGGGAGGGGTGTGCTTGGTTTCTTCCTTTTTAGTTATTGATTTTGTCATTCACTGTCTGTAATGGATGCAATCGTCATGTCATGATTGCCACATCTGGGGTATTATAGTAACTTCCCCAAAAGACTGTGTGCTGGTTAACAGCAGCCGGTATTTCTCTTAGCTCCTTGATTATTGCAATATTGATCTGCTCCAGGATTCAAACTTAGACTTGTGTGGCCAGACAGTTAATATTTTAGGTTTTGAAGCTTGTCAGAGTTGTGTACTTCAGGCTTGTGGCACAAAAGCAGATGTGTACAGTATATAAATGAACATTTATGTACCAATAAAGCTTTATTTATAAAATTAAAAAAGCAGGCTGTGGATCAGACTTCATTGACCCCTGAGCTAGAGCCTGATAAATAACTCAAGATCAGGTTGTGGAACAGTTGAGGGCCAGATCAGAGAGGCTTCTCTGGGCCATTGTTAGAAGGCTGGGTTTTTTACTTCAGGGAGCAGCCATCTTATTTAGTTCCTAAAAAGAGCTTTCTGGGTGCTGTGTGGAAAATGGATTGGAGAGGAAAATGGAGAGGAGGCAGGGTAGAAATTGGGAAGCCAGCTAGGAAGTTCTTGTGGTAATCCATGCCACAGATAATGCCAGTTATTCCCATAATTTGGAAGCAGAATTAGCAAGACCTGCCCTTGGACACGAGTTGTTCGTGAATGGAAAAGGGTTGGACAAGAATGGAAAACAAATGGCAAAGACAGAGCTGATGCTGGGACTTCCCCCTCAGGGTGGCTGGGGATGCCCTTGTGGGGTTGTAATTGATATTTAATAGTATTTGTTTTCTCAGCCCCACACTAATGAGACTTTATCTGCAATGATGATGGCATGCCTGAGATAGAATTTTCCTCTCCCTGGCTTTTAGGGTTAGCTTTTCCCAGCAATGCTATTTGTTTACATTCCCCCGGCACTCAGAAACTGATCAGAGCTTCCCACTGGAGTTAGCAGTATTCCGCTCTGGCCGCTGACCCTGCAGGCTCAATAAACCATTGTATTGCTGCGCGCCAAGCCTTATTACCAGACCAGAAACCAACTGACCATCGAGTTCAAAGAATGTCTGCTAAGCATTTAGTTTTGCAGCTGCCACCAACCACTCCAGGTAAATAGATAAAGCAAGCAATAGAAATAGTAATTCTGTGCAGCCTTCCTTATTCAGCAAATTCCAGGAGGCACTTATATCCATTTTAAGCACATTGCCTCCCGGAGCAGCCCAGAATGTCATATGCAGGAGCCTGGCTTGGCTAAAGCTACTTGTACACAAGAGAGAGGGGCCCCTTCGATGGTTAGAATGATTAGAACATTGATCCCAATGTTGCATGCCTGTTGCCTGCCAGCTCCCATTGGCTTTTGCTTTTCGTGGTCTGCATGGAACCGCAGTTCCCACTCACTGCCCTCTTCTGTTGACATTTGTTAAAGCCATGGCACGATTGAGCAGAGTTCTAAAAAGGCCACTGGGGGGCCTAGCTCCCAATTACCCTCATTACCGAGTTTTGGTAGTAATCTGAATTTCTATTTTCACAAAAGCCCTTTTCTGGCTTAAATAGCCAGTTAAGTTCCTTACCCTCTAGCCAGTTGTGTGTTACGGCCCTGGGCCTGCTTCTTAGCAAAGAAGCCGTTTACCACCACCTCACTCACCGGTTAATCACTTTTGTCCTTCCTCGTCAAAGACAAAGAACCAGCTCTGAGCTTGCACAGCAGCTTTTGTCAGGTTTCTAAGAGCCTTGGATCCTGGAAGGAGCTTTCCTTCACACCAAGCCGCCCTCCTCATGGTGAGCAGCTTGTCCATTAGAAGCTATGGGTAAGAGTTGGCTGTTGAAAATGCAGGGCCTCTTAGGGACACTTCCTGTCCCCTCTGCTCAAATGTGAGAGGTGGAAAGGACAAGAATCCCTGGGCCCTCTTGGAATAAGAACCACTAGAATTCTCGGGGAGATGGGCCCTCATTCTTTCTCCAGTCTTAAAACTTTCTCTTCTCTTTTTCCTCTCTCCCATCTTGAATGTAATCTTAATGTGTTTGTCTCCTGGCTCTCAATGATCTCAAAGCCCTAGTTCCCTCCTAGCAGATGGATCCCGTCTCTGATGTCCTTCTGGCTCGAAGCCAGGATGCCTCCTGCTGTGGTCCAGCTGACGCTGGGCAGGCTGGAAGCAAGGATTTTCCCATCACCCTCCTCTCGGTTAATTTTAGAAACTCGCGTTGCCATGGTAATGGTTCAGTGGGGTTTTCATGGTTCTCTTTTGATTCAGTCATTTGCCAGTCTGCCCTTTAAATTAAACTTTTTCAGTCCGCATCTAAATTGGGACAGGAGATGTGCTCGGAATAGAGATCCATAAAGGCGCAGCAGCCGCATGGGATGTTTTTTGAAAAACAGGACAAAGTCCAGGGGGATGTTGGGATGTCCTTGGTTTACAGTGGCCAAGACAGCTCCTGGAAGCTCCCCTGCTTGAGAGGATGTGGCTGAAGGTTGGTAGAGGTGATCCTGGGGGAGCCTGGAGAGAAGCAGGGGCCTAGGGCCTCTCCCATGTGAGCATCCCCAGGGTCAGGTCTCTGCCATTTGGGTGCTGGAATCCCCAGCTCTGAGCCCAGGGCCTGACCATCAATCTGGGCTCCATAAGTGATAAATGAACATGGCCTCAACCAGGTGTCCTTCCTTAACTCTTATATAAGCTTTGGAAGGCCTCAATCTCCCTCTCCCTAAAATCCTGGCTCTTCTCCCACTTCTTCTTCTCTGCCAGTCAGCTCAGGTGTGAAGGGATCAGTGTCTTTGCACAGACAAGAGGAAGTCACAGCAGCCAGCTCACAGTCCGTTCACTTGGCTTAAATTGAAAACAACAGTCTTTAATGTTCCTGTCACCTCTGCTGAGGCAGGCAGGTTTTTAATCCTGACATTACAGATGAGGCTTCGAAAGTTGCAGGAAATTGCTCAGCATCACTCATGAGGTCTGTAGCTGAACTAGAGCCCTGAGCCTGTCCACCAGACTCCCAAATGTCAGCTGACCATCATGCATGCCATTTGTGGTTCATTGGTTGGACCTGTCCTCATTCACACTACACCTCACTTCCCTGCGTGAGCAGCCAGGTACCCGATGACCTTAGACTCACCGCTGCAGGGTGGGGACGTCACATGTGTCAGCTCTAAGCCCCATAGAGACGCTGCATGCTGGGTGTTTACTGCGCCTACTTTACAAATGAGGAGAATGAGCAATAGCCTGACCAGGATGTCATGGGGACACAGGCAGAAGTGGGATTTGGGCCAAACCCGGGGGTATGATTGGGATAGTCTGCAAGAAACAGAATATACAGATGGACATTGGCCATACCACGTGTCAAAGCAGAACTCTGACCCCCCACCTCCAACATCACCCCAGGGAGCCAATCATTAACTCCTGTAACTGAACCCAAAGCATCCAAGATTTGATTAGTAATTGAGAGCTTCCCTAAATTTTGTCCTCATTTCCAGCTTTAGGACCAACCAGAGAAAACTAAATATGATCCCTCCCCAGCCACTCAGATCAGATGTCCACACCTAGTCTGCCCGCCTCCAGCCTCCCCAGGCCAGCAGCCTCTGGTCAGAGCTCACTCCATCCTTCCCATTTGTCCTCTAGGTGTGGTCAGAAACCTGGGCTCCAGTCTCAGCTCTGTCTCTTCCTGGCTGTGTCATCTGGGGCAAGTGACCTTACTTCTCTGAGACTTATTTTCTCATCTGTGTAGCTAACTGAGCTCATAGCCATGAAGCACTTGGCTCGTAGGGTGCTTAGTCTCACATGAAAGATGTCGGTGCTTCTGGCGGGAGTGCAGTGTGCTGAGACTGACAGAGCCGCAGAGCTGGAGACACTGCTCATTTCCACCAACGCATTTTTACAGAGCACTGTATTGGGCATCAGGGATGCAGCCATGAGTGGGCGGAATCCAGGTATGCCCACAGAAAGTTACATTCCAGCAGGAGAGAGATGATTTGGTACAAATGCACTGAACAGTGACAGGTGGTCGTGGATGCCGTGGAGACATATAAAGCAGGGTAGGAGTGGAAATGGATGCCAGTGGCCCAGGAAGCCACCCCATGACACTGACCTAGGAGCAGAGACTTGAGTGGGATCTGGTGTAAATGATGAGGATGCCCAGGGAGGCCTGTCCTGGGCAGATGGTACAACAAGAGCAAAGGCCCTGCAGCAGGCATGTGCCCGGTGTGTCATAGAAACAGCAAGGAGGCCAGTGGGTCTGCAGCAGACAGAGCCAGAGAAGGGGCAGGAGTGAATGTCGGAGTGATATCAGAGGCAAGATCATTTAGGACCGGGAGGCCATGGTGAGGACTTCAGGGTCTTATACCGACTATCTTGAGTGTCACTTGGACAACAAGGAGATCAAACCAGTCAATCCTAAAGAAAATCAACCCTGAGTATTCATTGGAAGGACTGATGCTGAAGCTGAAGCTCCAATACTTTGGCCACCTGATGTGGAGAGCCGACTCATTGGAAAAGACTGATGCTGGGAAAGATTGAGGGCAGGAGGAGAAGGGGACGACAGAGGATGAGATGGTTGGACGGCATCACTGGCTCAATAGGCATGAGTTTGAGCAAACTCTGGGAGATAGTGAAGGACGGGGAAGCCTGGAGCACTGCAGTCCACGGGGTCGCAGAGTCAGACACGACTGAGCGACTGAACAGCAACAACCGAGTATGTGGGAAGCCACTAAGGGGTTTTGAGTAGAGGAGTGAAATAAACATGAGCGAATGAATTTAGGGTTTAGAAGGAGCACCCCACAGCTCAGGAAAAAGAGAGTGGGGGCAGGGTGGAGGTGACATGGCTCCTACGATGGCAGCAGCCATGGTGGGTATGGGATGCGGGCATGAGGACTGGGGCTTGTGGGCAGAGTCCTGCTTGGGATCAGATGTGTCCGAGCTCCCCTTTGAGGACTCTGTGTCCTGCCAGCCCTGGGACCGAAGCACAAGACCCAGTGCGTGCAAAGCGAATAGCCCTTCCCTCTGGGGTGCAGCGGCCCTAGTCATCATGTTAAGATTTTCTGAAATTCCAGAAGCCATGTATGTGTTCATGGTCAATAACACTCCCCCTGGGGAGCCCCACTTGTAATCTTCTGTTACCAACCCTTTCCCCTAAATTATTCAGCAAGCTCTCTGCGCTCAAAGCTCCCAGTGTGCTCACTCAGCATTTCCCTGGGTAATAAGGTTTAACAGACAGATGGAGCACTGAGGAACTGATTATGCAGGGACCACGATGAACTCAAGCTTCCAGAGAACAGACCCAGGGTAGCCTTGGGCTCTTTGCATGTTTAAACAGGACCAGCTCCTGCCTACTTGGTCTTGTTCGGTGCCAAGATGGCGGGGTGTGGGACAACCTTCCCAGTGATGGAATCTCTTATCTAATTCACAGGAGCTGCCGCGCGGGCTGGGCTCCTGGTGCTTGGCCGACTTAAGTCAGTGATGGGGATGCTGGGTGTGGCCTGGGAGACGGGTGCCACTGCTGCTCAGAGGGGGAGGGGTGCTAGGCAGCTGCTTCTCACCTTCTGCCTCTTAGGTTTGCAGCTACAGCCACAGAGCTTCCTCCAACAACATACCTGAAGGCCAGGGATGCCCCTATGATCTGTGAAAAGATGACTTCCAGAATGTTGGGAATATGCTTATTTAGAATGTAATTTATGTTCTGTCCAGGGCTTCCCCAATGGCTCAGCGGTAAAGAATCTGCCTACAATGCAGGAGCCTCAGGAGGCGCCAGTTCAATCCTCAATCAATGGAGGAGGGCATGGCAACCCACTCCAGGATTCTTTCCTAGAGTATCCCATGGACAGAGGAGCCTGATGGACTACAGTCCGTTGGGTCGCAAAGAGTCTGACACGACTGAAGCAACTTAGTATGTGTGTTCTGTCCGAAAAGCAACAGGTTGATGAAATAGCCATATTCTCCCATGAAGCATCACAGTATATCAGTTCAGTTCAGCCGCTCAGTCGTGTCCAACTTTTTGCAACCCCATGGACTGCAGCACGCCAGGCCTCCTTGTCCATCGCCAACTCCCAGAGTTTACTCAAATTCATGTCCATTGAGTCAGTGATGCCATCCGACCATCTCATCCTCTGTCATGCCCTTCTCCTCCTGCCTTTAATCTTTCCCAGCATCAGGGTCTTTTCAAATGAGTCAGTTCTTCGCATCAGGTGGCCAAAGTATTGGAGCTTCAGCTTCAGCATCAGTCCTTGCAATGAATATTCAGGACTGATTTCCTTTAGGATGGACTTTAGGATCACAGTATACAGTTGCCTAATAAAGACTCTGAAAAATCCTATAATGATAGCTATTAATATTAGCTAGGCTTTGTTGAGTATTTCCTGTGTACCAAAGTTCTAAACTCTTTTTTATGTATGTTCTCATTTTATCCATAAAACAACCCCATGGGGGAAGTTCTGCTGTTATCCTGTTTCACAGATGAGGCTTTTTAGGCACAGAGAGGTAGAGTAACTTGCTGTAGGTCACACAGCTAGTAGGTGGCGAAGCCAAGGATTGAATCTAGACAGTTTGGTTCCAGAGCTTGTGGTCTGAACAGCTACAAAGAAAGTGGCTTAATTTGTCTAATCCACTTTTTCTCATACCTCTTTGACCAAGGCACCCTTTTTCATTAAATATCTCTTACCATTTCACCAAAGACATTTGAGAATATATTGATCAGAGTCAATGGAGTTACTGGAGAAAGGACTCCATTGTAAGAACAATAAGATGGGGTCACAGCTGGACAGGAGAAGCAGAAAGGGGGAGGGGAGGGCACAGAGAACCGCCTGGGACCATGTGGCGGCTTCCGGCATCAGACTCCTGGGCGCCAATACCAGTTGTATCGTGTGATCGCTTTGTGACCTTCCGTAAGTTACTTAACCTCTCTGGGCTTCAGTTTCCCTGTCTGTAAAGCAGGGTTATTGTAAGGATGAAGTGAAATTGTGCATACGGGATGGAGATTAGCAGTAGGGGGCCTACTCGCCTCAGCTTCAAGGTTGCCCTCGTCAAGGTCACCTTATTCAGTGTTTGACTCTTTCTGTAAATGGAGAGGTTGTGGATTCCCATGTTTCAAAGGCAGTTTACAGATATCAAAAAGTACTTGCAGGAATTCTGCTGGTGGTCCAGTGGTTAAGAACCCACCTTCCAATGCAGGGGTCGTGGTTTCAATCCCTGGTCAGGGAACTAAGATCCCACGTGCCATGGGGCAAGGAAGCCTGAGTGCTGCAATAAGAGAAGGCCACGCACCACAACAGAGAGCCCATGCATCCAAAACAAAAAAGTGCTTGCCGAATACCTGCTGTATTTCCATGGCTGTGTTTGGCCCTGAGTAGGACTCCAATGGGAGAGTCCAGCCTTTGCCCACTGAAACTCCTCTTCATGGTGAAGGACAGGTGAACGTGAAAGAAAGTCATGCGTGAAGAGCAAGGATTCTGGAGCCAGACTGGCCGGGTTCCTCCCAGTTCCCTCTCTAATCAGCTCTAACATCAGCTAGTTGTTATTATTATTACTATTATTATTAACAGAGTGTCTGGAGGATTTGGGCAAGTGACTAAACCTCCCTGTCCCTCCATTTCCTCCTCTGTAAAGTGGTCGATGTCATAGGATGGTGTATCCGGTTCCCAGGGCTGCCAAAACAAACCGCTACTACCTCGGTGGCTTAAAACAACAGCACAGTTATTCTCTCACAATTCTAGAGACCGGAAGTCTGAAATGCTGGTACTGGCAGGGTTAGTTCTTTGTGGAGGTTCTAAGGAGAGTCAGGCCTCCCTCCTCTCCTCTAAGCTTTAGTGTCCTTTGCTTGGGGGCTGCAACCTCTGCCTCCGTCTCTGCGTGACTGTTCCCTTGTCTGTTTCTGGGCCTTCTCCTTTTCTGTCTCTCGTAAGGACACTCTGAGAGTTCACCCTAATTCATCTCAAAGTCTTTACCTTAATTATTTCTTCAGAGATCATTATTTCAAGGAAAGTCACATTCTGAGGTTCCTAGTTGGATGGAGGGACATCGTCCAACTCACTGCAGGTGGCTTAAGGATTACAAAATCAGAATTCATATGTCAACACATAAGATATTGCTGATAGAATGAGAGCTTCAGTGATCATTAAGATGGTGATAACATTATTATTACTGTTTCTGAGTTCAAAGTAAACATGGGTGGTGGTGGTTGGTATTATTTGTACTATTTCAGTGGGGGACAGGTCACAAAGAAATAGCCATGCAGCACTCCAACACCCTCCAGGGTTGGTACTGAGAAGCCGAGGCAGGGAAGGCTGCAGAATCTGAATGTGTGGCTGGGGAGGGTGATATGAGCCATTCAGAGCCCTGGACCTGAAGAACTTTACAAGAATGCCATAGCTACAGAGCTGGGTCTTGTTCAAACGGATGAGGATATTGCAGAAAGATTAGAGGACAAAGAGGCTAAAGCTAGTAGACCACAAGGAGGTTTCTCTTCCTGTCCTGCACCTATTGGAGACCAGAAGCAGAGGCTGGAGAAGCCCTGCATAGCAGCAGTTGACCGTGCCTGGTGGCTCAGTGTGGTCAGAGAAAAGGAGAGTGTTCAGGACAGCCCCAGAGACTAGATGGCCTGGGAAACAACCAGCATCCAGAGTCCATCCTAAGAAATCGCTGTATCAGTGACCAAAGACTAATGTATTTATCCTTTGTCTGGGGCAGTGAGTATAGAAGGTAGACCAGTAAACCCAGCCCTCCCCTCATGGCTGTCATAGTCTCGTTGGTCTGCCTGAATATTATTGTAGCATTGTTTATATTAGTGTCCTCCCCAAAAAACAACCAAAATGTACGTAAGTCAGGGACTGGTGAAATAAATTGTGAGGTACGTAGGTAGTGGGATTCTACATAGCTCCTTAACAAATGTGTGTGGAGCTGAGGAAAGATGTCCATTTGTAGAAATGTCTGTATAACCTGAAGAAAAGTACATGTGTATATACACAAAGAGTTTTGAGGGATCTCTACGTAATGGGTCAGCAAACTAAGGCCAGGGGGCTGAATCTGATCTGTTGCCTGTTTTTTGTTTGGCTGGTTTTATCTTTCTAATCTTCTATTGTATTTGACTCTACAGTTTTTGAAACTATATCTATATGATTTTTTAAATAACTTTCGACATATGAAAATTATATATAATAACATGATTATTCAGGCTTAATAAAGATACTCAGGTATTTTTACACATTAAAGACCTCAAAAAGTACAATCTTTCTGAAGCTAAATTAAAAGAACACTTAGAATGAAATCAGTTGTAAAATGTAATAATTGTTTTCTCTGCCTTAACTGGAAATTTTAAGAACTATTATCTCTTCTCCTAAAGGATTATTTAGCTGAAGTTGATAAATTCCTGAAAAAACTTTTTTCCTGTTAAAATCTAATACCTGGTCACATACATACATGTAATACACCCATAAGTCTCACAATGCTGCTGCTGCTAAGTCGCTTCAGTCGTGTCTGACTCTGTGCGACACCATAGACGGCAGCCCACCAGGCTCCCCCGTCCCTGGGATTCTCCAGGCAAGAACACTGGAGTGGGTTGCCATTTCCTTCTCCAATGCATGAAAGTGAAAAGTGAAAGTGAAGTCGCTCAGTTATGTCCGACTCTAGCGACCCCATGGACTGCAGCCTACCAGGCTCCTCCGTCCATGGGATTTTCCAGGCAAGAGTACTGGAGTGGGGTGCCATCGCCTTCTCCGAATTCTCACGGTAAGAGAATATAAATAATGGCTTGGAGAAATCTATGAAATGATAGTTCTCAGTGGTTGCTCCAGCTGCCTGTCATTGTAAATCAGATCTGGAACACAGATACACTCATTCACTGATGTACTGTTTGTAACTGCTTTGCACTACAGAGGGCTTCCCTCGTAGCTCAGTTGGTAAAGAATCTGCCTGCAATGCAGGAGACCCAGGTTCGATTCCTGGGTCAGGAAGATCCCCTGGAGAAGGAAATGGGAACCCAGCCCAGTATTCTTGCCTGGAAAATACCAAGAAAGAGGAGCCTGGCAGACTACAGCCCATGGGGTCGCAAGAACTGGACACAACTTAGCAACTAAACCACCACCACTTCAGAGACAGAGTTGAGTGGTTGTGGCTGAACCTATACGACACACTGTCTGACTCTTGACAGAAGTTTCCAACCCCTAGTCTACACCAGACTGTGAACTCCTTTTTCTAGTAGAGAGAGGGAGGGAGAGGGTGTCTGTCATGAACATTTCTATATCACTCTAAATTTTAATTGTAATGTATTTTTATAATCAGAAAAATTCCATTTGGAAGAAAAGAACACAGGATTCACACTACCCGATTTTGAGACTTGCTATAAAGCTGTAGTTCTCAGTACACTTGCTGGCATAAGGATTGGCATGTAATTCAATCAAACAGAATAGATCATTTAGAAATAGACCCAGCCTTGTATGCCCAATTGATTTTCAACAAAGGTGCCAAGGTAATTAAATAAAAAAGGATAGACTTTTCAACAAATGGTCCTGGAACAATAGGATATCCAAAGGGAGGGGAAAAAAGAACATTAAACTTCACCTTGTACCATAAACAAAAATTAACTTGCAATGGATCATAGATGTAAATGTAAGAGCTAAAGCTATAAAACGTCTTCTGGGCAAAGATTTCTTGGATAGAGTACAAAATGCACAAAACACGAGAGAAATAATTAATACAATGGACTTCATAAGAAAATTTTGAACACTTATCTTCAAAAAGATCCTGTAAAGTAGGTGAAAAGCCAAGCCACATTCTGGGAGAAAATATTTGTGAGACACACATCTGGAAAAGAATTTGTCTCCCAGAACGTCTATCAGACTCTTACTACTGAATAAGTAGTCAAACAAGCCAGTTTTGAAATGGGCAAGAGATTTAAATAGATGTTTCACCAAAGAAGATATACAGATGGCAAATCAGCACATGAACAGATGCTCAACATCATTAGTCACTGAGAAATGCAACTCCAAACCTCAGTGAGGTAACACTACACACCTGTGCGCCTGGCTGAACTTGAAAAGGCTAGCTGTGTTATGTGCTATGAGGTTGCAGAGCGACTAGGGAAAGGCTTAGTGCTACAGCCACCTTGAACAGTGTGATAGTTTCTAATAAAGTTAAGCGTACACCTTCCATATGACCCAGCAGCCTCAGTTCAGTTCAGTTGCTCAGTCGTGTCTGACTCTTTGCGACCCCATGAATTGCAGCACGCCAGGCCTTCCTGTCCATCACCAATTCCTGGACTTCACTCAGACTCACGTCCATCAAGTCAGTGATGCCATCCAGCCATCTCATCCTCTGTCGTCCCCTTCTCCTCCTGCCCCCAATGCCTCCCAGCATCAGAGTCTTTTCCAATGAGTCAGCTCTTCGCATGAGGTGGCCAAAGTACTGGAGTTTCAGCTTTAGCGTCATTCCTTCCAAAGAACACCCAGGACTAATCTCCTTTAGGATGGACTGATTGGATCTCCTTGCAGTCCAAGGGACTCTCAAGAGTCTTCTCCAACACCACAGTTCAAAAGCATCAATTCTTCGGCGCTCAGCTTTGTTCACAGTCCAACTCTCACATCCATTCATGACCACAGGAAGAACCATAGCCTTGACTAGACGGACCTTTGTTGGCAAAGTAATGTCTCTGCTTTTGAATATGCTATCTAGGTTGGTCATAACTTTCCTTCCAAGGAGTAAGCGTCTTTTAATTTCATGGCTGCAGTCACCATCTGCAGTGATTTTGGAGCCCAAAAAATAAAGTCTGACACTGTTTCCACTGTTTCCCCATCTATTTCCCATGAAGTGATGGGACCAGATGCCATGATCTTAGTTTTCTGAATTTTGAGCTTTAAGCCAACTTTTTCACTCTCCTCTTTCACTTTCATCAAGGGGCTTTTGAGTTCCTCTTCACTTTCTGCCATAAGGGTGGTGTCATCTGCATATCTGAGGTTATTGATATTTCTCCCGGCAATCTTGATTCCAGCTTGTGTTTCTTCCAGCCCAGCGTTTCTCATGATGTACTCTGCATATAAGTTAAATAAGCAGGGTGACAATATACAGCCTTGACGTACTCCTTTTCCTATTTGGAACCAGTCTGTTGTTCCATGTCCAGTTCTAACTACTGCTTCCTGACCTGCATATAGGTTTCTCAAGAGGCAGGTCAGGTGTTCTGGTATTCCCATCTCTTTCAGAATTTTCCACAGTTTATTGTGATCCACACAGTCAAAGGCTTATACTCCCTAAAGAAGAAAATATATGTCAGCGTAAAGATCTGCACTCCAGAAACTAGAAGCAACCACTTCCTTCCATTAACTGGGTGGAGGGATAAACAAGTTGTGAGTATCCACACAAGGAACACTGTACTCAGAGAAACAAGTTGTGAGTATCCACACAAGGAACACTGTACTCAGAGGAGCCCGGGCGCATCTCAGAGGCATTATGCTGCGTGAAAGAAGCCACGCACAACAGGCTACTTACCGAAGGATTCCCTTCCCTGACTTTCTGGAAATGATAAGTCTATCTGGACAGAAAACAGACCAAGGGCTTCCAGCGGCTGCTAACAAGGGGAGGGATGGAAAGGGTTGATATCTTGCTTGTGGTGATGCTTATGCAACTGTTGCATTTAGTTGCGCATGTGTGCTAAGTCGCTTCAGTCGCGTCCAACTCTTTGCAACCCTGTGGACAGTAGCCCCCCAGACCCCTCTGTCATGGGATTCTCCAGGCAAGAATGCTGGAGTGGGTTGCTGTGCCTCCTTCAGGGGATCTTCCTTATAGCTCATCTAACGGTACATTTTAAAAGGGCGAGTTTAATTGTGTGTCAGTTATCCTTCAATAAACTTGGCCTTTAAAAATACTTAATCTAGAGGAAAATTAACTTTAAAAATAATGTTTTTAAAGAAGCAGTGGAGTTTTCAGGATAATGGTGAGGCATCCATTTGAACAGGGCAGTGTCCCTTCTAGAACAGGAACTCTGGACTCAGGGATTTTGAGTGAGTGAGTGACAGTGAAACATGAACCCCAGGAGCCCTCACACGACAGGGAGAGAAGGAAGGAAAACCTCTGCACACCTCAGCCTAGGCAGAGCCAGAAGAATAGACAAGATGCTTATTTTTTGACTGGATAATACAGTATAAATAATGAAGAGTAGAAAAGAGTAAATAATGGAAAGTACTGGGAAAGTTCTCTCCCAGTCGTACTAGTTCTGTGTCCTTCTAGAAAATTCAAAACATTCTCTACTGAACTTCCCCCCACCCCACACAACTTAGCATGATATCTTTCAGACTATTTCATATCAGTTTATACTTAAATAGGTGTGATACTGTCTGGATGCACCATAATTTATTTAGCCAGTCCATAAATGATGGACATTTAGATCTTTTCTTGATATATCTTTCTCGATATATTTGCTATTGTAAACAATACTTCCATGAATACTTGTATTAAAGAGTTGTTTCTCATTTGCGTGAATATATCTGTTGTTAGATTCATAAGAGTGGAAAGGCTGGGTCAAATGATATGTACTTTCTCTGTTTAAATGTATATCGTTAATGTACATTTGTTTAGATATATATTGTTAATGTACATTTGTTATTTTGATCTATATTGTTAACCCCATCACTGCCCTAGTTTGTACCAATTTACCCTCCTACCAGTCATGCATGAATAATTATATCTGTTTTCCTGGCAAGATGTGAACTCATACTTCACCTTTGCCTAGTCTGAAAGTAGTGAAACTGTTAGTCTCTTGGTCGTGCCCGACTCTTTGCAACCCCATGGACTGTAGCCCATGAAGCTCCTCTCTCCATGGAATTCTCCAAGCAAGCATTCTGGAGTGGGTAGCCACTCCCTTCTCCAGGGGATCTTCCCGACCCAGGGATCAAACCCAGGTCTCCCGCATTGCAGACAGATTCTTTACTGTCCGAGCTACTAGAGAAGCCCAGTCTGAGAGGTGAATAATTGTATGCTAAGAGGAAATACAATTTGAATCTGGAGGAGGGAATGTTTTAGAAGCAAAGGAACTCCAAGTCACAAGTGTCCACTGCTTTAGTCCCTCTGTCTGTCCGGACAGTGCCTCTGTATGAATTAGAAAAAGGCCCTCCTCCTCCCCAGGACATCTACCGTCTGCTGGAAAACTGTCACGGTAACTACACAAAGCTGTGACTGAGGTGATGAGAGACCTGGGGCACGGCCGTCTCCACCATGCACAGCAGCCAGCGCCCCGGAAGCTTTGAGGACACAGTGGACCCTGGTGGTAACCAGATCGCTTGGAATTAATGCAGCAGAAGCCACAGATGCAGGACAGGAGTTCAAGCTGTTTGACGGTGGAGTAGGAGGGCATGAGCTTGAGGGAAAGCCAGAACAAATGGAAACTTCATTATCCATGGATTATGCACTTGGAACTCAGGTCCCAGGCAACACTGATATTAGTAATTTGGCTCGCGGGCTCATTAAGCTCTTAAGAAAAGTGAGTCTAGTTAATGAATTAATGTAAGATGACATTTTACATACAGAGCGGAAACCAGGCACCCCTGAGTTATGTAACATCATAATTTCTCGAGCAAATGTGGTCACCACTTCTCGCCAGCAAGCATTTTACACTCCATTCATTAAGAGCTCCCTCCTGGATTCTTAAAACCTCAAGTGGTTACATGCAAGTCACTGTTTTAAGATCTCTGGAACCATTTGTTTTCCATGTGAAAATCCATCAACTTTTAAGAAGTCCAGCTCAGGGACTTTGCTGATGGTCTAGAATCTACCTGCCAATGTAAGGGACATGAGTTGGATCCCTGGTCCAGGAGCTAGGATCCCACAAGCCTCAGGGCAACCAAGCCCATGTGCAGCAGCTACTGAGTCTGCACACCTGGAGCCCATGCTCTGCAACAAGAGAGGCAACCGCAGTGAGAAAACCACACACCACAGCCAGACAGTAGCTTCTGCTCCTCACAGAGAAAGCCCGTGCGCAGCAGCAAAGACCCAGTGCAATCAGAAATAAAGAAGGAGGTGCATCTTCCTGGAGGGGACTCATCAGTTCTCTCCCCAACACCACCCCCCACCAAAAGGGGCTTTCCCAGCCATTCTCTCTGGTCTAGTGAAGCTGGTGAGGATAGCAGAAAGCATGCAAACACTAAGAATTCACATCACTAGTTTGCGATGATGAAAAAGTCTCGAGATGGATCATGGTTGCACAACAGTGTGAATGTAACTTCATGTCGCCGAACTGCTCATCTGAAATTGGTTAAAATGGTAAATTTTATGTTACATGTATTTTTACGACAATAGAAAAGAGGAAAAGGATTCCTCATGCACTGTTGAAGGGAATGCAAACTGGTGCAGTCACTATGGAAAACGGTATACAGGTTCCTCAGAAATGTAAAAATGGAAATACCGGGTGATCCAGCAACTCCACTTCTGAGTATTTATTCAAGGAATATGAAAATACTCGTTTGAAAAGATACGTGCACCCCTGTGTTCATTGCAGCATTATTTACGTAATCAAGATATGGAAACAACCTGAGTGTCCATCGACAGAAGAATGAATGGACAGAAAAGATGTGGTCTGTGTGTGTATACACACAAACATGCGCATATGCACACGTGTGGATTACTACTCAGCCATAAAAAATGAAATCTTGCCACGGTACCTGGAGAGTATGGTGCTAAGTGAGATGTCAGATAGAGAAAGACAAACACTGTGTGATTTCACGCATATGTGGAATATAAAATACAAACAAAATAAGGGAACAGACCAAATCAAACACAATACGGAGGTGCGGGGAAGAGAGTGGTGGTTACCAGAGGGGCGGGGGCGTGGGGGGAGGGTGGAATGGGTAAAGAGGGTCAACTGTATGGTGGTGATGAGTAGCAGTGGTTTAGTTGCTACGTCGTGTATGATTCTTGCGACCGCATGGACTGTCACCCACCAGGCTCCTCTGTCCATGGGATTCTCCAGGCAAGAATACTGGAATGGGTTGCCATTCCCTTCCTCAGGGGATCTTCCCAACTCAGGGATTGAACTCACATCCCCTGCATCGCAAGCAGATTCTTTACCACTGAGCCACCAGGGAAGCCCATGGTGATGAGTGAGAACCGAATTTTTGGTGGTGAGCACACTCTAATGTATACAGAAGGTGAAATACAACACTGTGCACATGGCTATCTAGTGACGAGGGTGTGGGAAAGCTTAGCCCGGGGCTGGACCTGCCAGCACAGTGCTGCTTCCACTTCAGAGCTCACACTGGCCGCTGAGGACCCACGCCGACCTCCGCACGGCTGCAGAGGCTGACCGGGCACGGGTTGTGGTCTCAGACTTGCTCACTTAGGCTCCATTTAGATGATTCTTGCGGCTGGGCCACAGCTGGGGGTAGTTGTGGATCTTCCAGCTTTCCACAAGGAAGGACCGCTCTGGTTTCCTGGGCCCTCCTGGACCTGGCCACCCTTGCCAGCTGTGTCCTGCTGGTGGGAAACCCTCCCCCTGCGTATGTGAAGTGGGGGCTGTTGCTCCAAGTGGAGAGGGGAGGACTGGCATCCTGCAGGGCTGGGGCAGGATTCAGGCTTTCATCCAAAAGCTTCTGAGCAAATGCCTGCTGGTTGCCTAGCGGGCCTTGTTAGGGGGCTGCGGGCAAAGTGTTAGGGGCGAGGCTCTGAAGTCAGACCTCTGGGGCTCAAATCAGGCACAGCCCATCACCTCCTGACCCTGTGACCCTGGTCAGGGGACCCAACCTCTCTAGAAAGAAGGCAGTTAAAACACCTACTTCCCGGAGTTGCTGTGAGTCACATAGATGTGATGAAGCACGTATATGTGCCTGGAACACCCACAGTGTGGCCACTGTTGTTCTAAGTGTTTGATAATGAGTCACTCATTTCCCACTGGGAACAGCCCAGTGCAGTGGGGACTAATACCATCCCCATTTCACAGATGAGCAAATTACAGCACAGAGAGGTTGGCCACTTTCCAAAGGGCACACAGCCAGTCAGTTGAATTGCTAGGGGTTGAATGGCTCCAGAGTCCATGATTTTAGCCTGTGCAATGCTGGCTTTTCATCTTGAAAGCTTGGCAAAGGGCCAGGCATGAAATAAGTACTTCACCAACATAAGGAACCCCAGACACACTGGTGTGCCTCATACATATAAACTTCCAGAGAAAAACTGTTTTCTGTCATAGTAATTATTAGTCCTGTTCCCTGGATATTATAGTCTCCTGGGCTGATTTTTTTTTAAATGACTTTATTGAGGTATAATTTACATTCTATATGGCTTCCCAGGTGGCACTAGTGGTAAAGAATCCACCTGCCTGTGCAGGAGACATAAGAGATGCGGGTTCCATCCCTGGGCTGAGAAGATCCCCTGGAGGAGGAAATGGCAACCCACTCCAGTATTTTGCCTGGGAAATCCCATGGACAGAGCCTGGCGGGCTACAGTCCATGGGGTCACAAAGAGCTGGACACGACTGAAATGACTTAGCGTGCATTACATAATATAAAATTTGCCCATTTTAACTGTACAATTCAATGAGTTTTAGTAAATGTATTAATTTGTGCGGCCATCACCATGTCCAGTTTTACAGCAGTCCCATCTCCCAGCAAGATCCCCAACACCCATCACCAGTGAGTCCCCATGCCCCAGGCAACCATTAATCAGCTTTTTGTCCTTATGAATTTGCTTTTCCTGAACATTTCATATAAATGGAATCATACAATATGTGGTCTCTTGTGTCTGGCTTATTTCGCTTAGTATAATGTTTTGAGGCCTCATTTGTATCATAGCATGCATCAGTAGTCTTTATGGCCTGATAATATTCCATGGCATGGACAGTCACGTTTTGTTTATCTATCCACCAGTCAGTGGACACTGGGGTGGTTTCCACTTTTCGGCTACTGCACATGGTGCTACTGGAACACTGCACGCCCTTCCTGGGGCTGACTTCGAGGCACGTGAGTGAAGCAACCTGGTAACCTCTCTCCTTTTCTCTCCCCTCTGGGGTTTCCCAGAACCAGGCAGCGGGCAGGTGTTTGTGACCTCGGAGAACCAGCTCGTGTACTACCCCAGCATCACCTACGCCATCATCGGCAGCTCCGTCATCTTCGTGCTGGTGGTGGCCCTGCTGGCGCTGGTCCTGCACCACCAGCGGAAGCGCAACCACCTCATGACGCTGCCGGTGCAGCGGCTGCAGCACCCCGTGCTGCTCTCCCGCCTGGTGGTCCTGGACCACCCCCACCGCTGCAACGTCACCTACAACGTCAACAACGGCATCCAGTACGTGGCCAGCCAGGCCGAGCAGAACGCGTCGGAAGTGGGCTCCCCGCCCTCCTACTCAGAGGCCCTGCTGGACCAAAGGTGTGTGCTGGATGGGAGACCCTGGGGCGGCCAGGGAGGGAGGTCATCCCACTTAGGGGCAGAGTCTGTGCACACGCCCGGGATCCTGGTCTTGCCAGGAGCCTGCATGCAGCTGCAAAGGCATCGCAGCGTCTGACTTGTACTGAGTCTTTGCAAAACCGTTCACAGGTATCATCTCACTTAATCCCCATAGCGACTCACCAAGCAAGGTTATATTTGCCTCAGTTTTGCAGGTGAGAAAACTGAGTTTTTCAGTTACTCATCTGAGGACAAACAGCTAGGATCCTAGCCAGTTCAGATCCCTCCTGCTCCCTGGTAATGCCACATGGACACATGTGCCCAGCTCTGGGGACTCACCTGCTACCACGAAACAGTGCCCATGTTGGAGGTTTGATTTCTAATTGAATAAATGAATGAATGAGTGGGTGAATAAGTAAGTTCTTTAACATTGCATGGCATCATCTATAAGATAAAGGAGATGAACTAGAACATTCTCAAGCTTAGAACCCTCATTGCAGATGGAACTGTACAAGAAACCCCAACACACCAAGTCAAATGCAGAATTCTGTAGTTGGAGCAGGTAGTGGACCTCAGTCCCGCATACTCAGCCTTCTTCTGTCCTTTGGTGACCTCCAGCGTATCCCAGAAACCCCACTTTGAAGTCCCAGAACCAGAGCTACCTGAGCCCCCTGTTCTCAGCATCCCCTATCCTGCAGGATCCCTCTTCTATAAGCCTGGGACTCATTGGTGAGGCATTTTGCAGGCAGTGTTCCTGGACTAACTGGGCTCTTCCTTGAGCCCGTCCAGTGACAGCTCTTGTATTATCTTCATTTTTCCTCCTCGTAAAAGATAAACAAAGCTCCAGGGCCTGGTGCTTAAGGACATCTTTGCAAATAAGCACTAAGAACACAGAACCTCACTCATTTGGACCATCAGATGTAGAGCGAGGTTAAAATTGCTGCATCTGGAAACAGAGCTCCTGGGTTCAAATCCTAGCACTGCTGCTTACTAGCTCTTTGTGATCCCGTGCAAGCTGTCTAATGCCCCTTCGCCTCAGTTTCCTCCCCAGTACAATGGGCATACAAGTAATGGCTCCCTCTAGCATTCTTCTGAATGCTAAATAAAATAAAATAAAGGATATAAGGTGGGTGGCGCAATGCCTGACTCACAATAAGCCTTCTGTAGATGAGAGCTGGAAAATAAAATGCCTTTGAAGTTACCTCAGTGCAAGCAAGGTATCATTATTATGCCCTTCTACAGATAAGGACGCTATCTGTAGAGGGTTTGAGAGGAGGTCCTCTCACTTACCCAAGTCCAGAAAACCAGGAAGAGTTGGCTTTCAGTAAGGACCCCCAATTCTGTGGATCGTTAAGGTCTCCATGAAGACCTCAGGCCAGCTGCATCCCTGCTGAACCACCCAGGATGAGCTGGGGGCTTCTTAGAATTCCCCCTCCCAAAGGTTATGTCTTTGGCACTGTCCAATTGGCACAAGCCAGCCAGAGCACACTGACCTTTGATCCCTTCCCTTCATCTTATTGCTCATCACTGGTTCGCCTAGTACTAGGATTGCCTTTCTCCTCAGAGGGAAAAATCTTGATCCTGACATCATCATCCACTCAAAAACAGACAGAAGTCAGCATTGCCTGCCATGCCTGGGCTCCTAATGTGTTCTCTTCTCTCCCTTCCCCCCAACCCTGCTCCTCACCCCACCCTGCTCTCTTCATCGCAGACCCGCCTGGTACGACCTTCCTCCGCCACCCTACTCTTCAGACACTGAGTCTCTGAACCAAGCCGACCTGCCCCCTTACCGCTCCCGGTCCGGCAGTGCCAACAGCGCCAGCTCCCAGGCAGCCAGCAGCCTCCTGAGCGTGGAGGACACCAGCCACAGCCCGGGGCAGCCTGGCCCGCAGGAGGGCACCGCTGAGCCCAGGGACTCCGCGCGCAGCCAGGGCACCGAAGACGTATAAACTCCGGCTCTTCCAAAGTCTCTATGGGTTCATCTGCTCTGACCTTGGCTGTCCTAACAACTTGCGCTTACGGGAGGCTCCTCGGGGTCCCTCAAGGAGTGATTTGGAGTGTCAGCTGTCTCTCCAGTCACCTCCTTGCCCAGATTTCAGGAATGTTCTTTGGAGGGTGACGTGCCTTGTTCTGGCTCTCAGTTGACGTGTTTTTTGGTGCATCTTTTCTGGGCACTTACTCTTCCCTCGAGGCCGAGGATCACAGCCTCGCTCTCCAAGTCGTTCTTCTGTTACTGCTGGAATCGTGCTGAGGCGGTGGCGTAAGTTTGCAGGTGGCGGGTGAATGTGGTACTCAGGTACTGAGAAAGCAGTGTTTGTGTCATATGGGACGTTCAGAGGGGCAGAGGAGACTGGACCAAATTCTGTGTGGGCTGTCACTTAGAGCTCCACCTGGGGATTCGGGTTGGGTGATCCTCCCAGGAGGCCGTCACTGGATGTTGCATTAGGCTGCACGTTGCTCTTGGGTCAGCAGAGCCTGGGGCCAAAGAAAACTGTTGCTGTGAGTAACGCCCTTCAGAAGTCAGTGGTGTTGTTTTGGTTTTCTGAAGGACTCTGAAACCATCAATTCTGGAGAGATTCTGGATTTAACAATTTGCCCAAGAGTCCTCATCTTGAGAGCTTTTTCCAGCGTCATATACCATCAGCCTCATCCCAGAATAAGCAGGGAGCCCCCACCACGAGTTTATCCAAGTTCTCAGCTCCTAAAATACAGGCTGGCAAGAACCCAGGTCTGCTTTGGTCCACAGTCCTTTCCCTGGTTTCTGATTGTCACCCTCCCAGCTGTGACTTGCCTTAGCCAAAAGATGAGGACTAAACCTGAATTGGCCAGAAATCTGATCTGGTCCTTCTGTCCCCGTAAACCACGCCCAGCCTGCCTTGCCCATTCACGCAGCTTCAACCCTCACCTCCCAAGTGCCCCCAGACACTCAGAAGTCATTCTACCTGTGCAGTTGGGCATGAGGACACTGTGGGTTTCTAACTCACATGAAAACCTAATTCAGTACCTGCCACAAGAGCTCCCCATTCTTGGGCTGCACTCACCCCCCACTTCCCGAGGCCTAGCCAGATACCAGCACCAAGATTTAGGATTAGGGTCAGAGCAAGAATCAGACCTCTCCAGACATCCCATAGTTTCTTCTCTGAGAGACGTGGATCACAGACAGTTTGGAGTCAAGATTTGCCATTCGGACTTTTTGTTTTATAATCTCTTAGAAATGCATTTGAAACAGTGTGTTTGTTTTTTCCCTTCTAGTTAAGGGACTATTTATATGTGTATAGGAGAGCTGTCTTTTGTTTTTCCATTCGCGAGGTCCAAGCAAAGATGCAAAAGATCACGCTTTGTCCCGCTGAGCTCTAATAACCAGTCCCCCCGCCCCCAGACTGCCCTGTGTGCCAGGCATCTGTGCGTTGTTGCACTTTGAGTTTTTATTTATCGAGTTCGTGAAGGATGCAGAAAGACCAATGCCCTTTCTCCCTCAGTTCATGGTCTCTGTGTTCAGGCTCACCTTCCTCTTTCTCCGTGCCCAGCCAGCCACAGCGCCCACCCCCTCAGGAAGTCATGGGTGGAAATGTAGATGTTATTTGTCAAGAAACCACACTGACTAATGGGGGGAACAAAACTGAAACCAGGCGGAGCCTGGGGCAGCTGTCATGCCTACCGGCTTCCCACATGCTCAGTAACTTCTTTGATGCTAATTTAAACAGAGCCTGCAGGAGGGGGGACGAAGTGGCATTCAGTGATCCTGTTCTGTAGACTTTTTTTTTTAACCAAATTGAAAGTGTGCTACAGGAAAGCTAGCCACTTGGTGATTTTCAAGTTAAGAAAAGAAACCTAGTTGCTTACGTCTTTTCGTTTTTAAAATAACATGCGTTATTTTCTGAGTAGTCCAGTGAAGAGAGAACTTTAGGTGGCAGCCGGAGTGTGTGAGGAACTCTGGCCGAATATTTCCTATCATGTGAGTCAGAGTGGCTTCGTTTCTCCCCTTGGTGGGCCCCTGCTTCTTTCTGGTGCTCTGGAAATTGTTTAGAGGAAAGGATTCTAATTTTAATTAATTGTGCAGTGAATTAATTTCACACATCCTTCAGCTTCCAGGCATCTTAGGAAAGACAAATGGTCTTAGTCGATAAGGAGAGCCTATTAATGTTGTTTTTTCAAATAAACACAGGGACATTTTTATTATAGATTTGATTTTTTTAAATGGTGGGTTTTTAAAAAAGATATAAATAGGACACCAAAGCAGCAGAGTTTTGTTTTTTCCCCTACTTAAGATAGCAAATAAGTGGCCAGCATTATTTCTTTAACTCATTCCAACCAGGATATTTTTTTAATACATGGCATAAATGTGTGCCAACCAGAAAATCATCTTTGCTCCCTTTTCTCAAATAAGATCAGCATTTATTTTAGCATTGAAATCGTTCCACTGTGATCAGTCACTTATCACCTGCCCTCAATCCCTTTACTTTGAAATTGACATTTTTAAAAAACACAAGGAAGTGGTTAATAAATAGCATGTGATGTTCAAAGTTGATGTAAACTGGAAAGGTTATGTGTGGTTGCTTTTTTGATTAGGTTTTTTTTTTTTAATTTTTATACTTTCAAATAAATTTGCAGTTTCATTCTTTCTGTTGGTGTAAATGATTCTTAACCCCCTTTATCGCTCAGTGGACAGCTGCTTCTGTCATGCCTTCTGCAATGAGTGTATACCCTAATAAAATGAGAAGAGGAGAGAATATTGATGGGCCCTCAAAATATGATGGGTGTGTAAGAATTCCACAACTGGCATGGTTGGAATTCGGAGTTAAGTCATGGACACCAGTCCATTATGGAGGGATCTGGGATGTCAGTTCAGAAGATGGACATTAACTATGCCCGGAGTGACTTCAGTGTTTGAGGGAAACGGGCACGTGGCTGTGATACTGAACAGGTTCTGACCACATACTCAGGACATGAGCTGACTCTGCCACAGGTGTGCCGGTGAACAGCTTTGAACCACAGATGGCTCTGAAGGGTCCACCAGTGATGGGAGCATCTTTGTGCTCTTGTAAGTCTCGTTTTATGCTACAGGGACGGTTGCACAGGAAGTCAGGATACCCATGAGGTCACCACCACCACTCATGAACAGTAGTAAACTTGGTCTTGACCAAAATCAAAATCTGTGGGAGTCAAAACACAGGACCTACAAAATCAAGGTGTAGATCATGTGTCAGTACCCAGAGGTGTTGGCAAGAAGACTAGTAGTATCCCAAGCATATTCCAGGTCATGTCCTGCCCCAAGTGCTCTAGAGAGACCTTCCAGAACAATGTGCCCCCAAAAGCTTATCAAGATGTGAGCTCCTTCATCTCTTACAGTATCATTTTTATGGGTACTAAGCTGAGAAAACAGTTGAGAAACACTAATCTAGAGCAGAGATCAGTAAACTTTTTATGTAAAGAGTCAGATAATACAATACTGGCTTTGCAGCCATAGGGTTTCTGTAGCAACTACAAAAACAGCCATAGACAATACATAAATTCATAGATGTGCCTGTGTTCCAGGAACTACCAAAATGGGCTGGATCTGGCTTTGTCATTTGCCCACCCCTAATTTAATGGCTCATTCCTACATCGTGTTCATAGATCTGAAGCTCATGAAAAGAAAAGAAACAGCCCAGTAATGGTTGGCCTTGGATACTGGAACCCTCAAAACGGCACCAACCTCCAAAAAAATTAAAAATGGAAGAACATAGGAAGAAGGCAGTTCAAGGGCCTGTGAAATTCATTTTAATTGACCCTCTTAGCTCTTTTCACGTGAATAAAGAAATACAGGTTTATGATGAGTAGAGACTTTCCCAGCGAGGCCCTAAAACAGTGAGTTGAATGCCACGGTCTTGGTTGAAAATCTACTCTCGGTAAGGATTCTCTAAGATAAAGTATCACAACAGTCTGTCTCGTAGAGAAAAGTTCATGGGGATAAATGAGCTGGGAGGTAGTGTTCATCTTCTCAGTTTAACTTGCTACCCTCAAGCAAGGCAGTAGATTCAAAGAATGAACAGTATAAGGAAGAAGGAGCTTCAGACGGCTGCAGTGGAGGTGTGGTACATGTTCACAGGAGAAGAAATGCATCCAGTGAGAAAATACCCAGACTCTCTTGACATCCTGTAGTTATAACAAGTGAATGGGAATGTTAATAGAATCCCTGGTTGTAAGTGATAGTTGTAAGTAATCCCACTCACACAAGCTAATTGTGTTAAATTTTAGAAGCTGTATTGGCTAAATGCAATCATAATCAAATGTATGGAAATCAGTTTGTGGCAGGGCTGAATTCTTTTGTTTAACAGCTGTTAGGGATCTGTTTTGCCCTCTCTGACTTCTGTGTCCTGCTTTATCCATGTCAAGCCATGACTTCTTGGCTTTATAAAATGTGGTGGAAAAATCAGATCAGATCAGATCAGTCGCTCAGTCGTGTCCGACTCTTTGCGACCCCATGAATCGCAGCACGCCAGGCCTCCCTGTCCATCACCAACTCCCAGAGTTCACTGAGACTCACGTCCATCGAGTCAGTGATGCCATCCAGCCATCTCATCCTCTGTCGTCCCCTTCTCCTCCTGCCCCCAATCCCTCCCAGCATCAGAGTCTTTTCCAATGAGTCAACTCTTCGCATGAGGTGGCCAAAGTACTGGAGTTTCGGTGGAAAAATAGGGTCCCAGAATATCCAGGTTCATGATCTAAGAAAAAGAGATTCTCTCTGAGCTGAGTCCCTTCACTGTTCACCTGAAACGATCACAGTTAACTATTGTTGATAAGCTATACCCCAATACAAAATAAAAAGTTCTAAAGAAAAACAAAAGATACTCTCTCTCTGAGAACTAAACGAAACTGCCTTCAGTGAACTCCCTAGCACCACAGATCCTGTCTGGAGAGGATGATATCCCCAGTTCAGAGATGAGGAACTGACACCGTGTTCAAGCAGGGAAATGAGTTTTCGGGATATTATAGAAAGAGAAGAAGGGGTTAGTTTCCTTGTAAGTGACAAACTATTTAAATAACTCATCTCTCTAGTTGGAATCAGTTGCCAGAAAGTGATGGAATGTGAGTATCTTGACCTAGTTGCTATCTTGTCTTACATGTAATAAGTGCCTCTTCGTGAAAATGCTGTTTATCTTTTCCCGGTGTTTCAGCTGGGATCAGTCAGAGACACTGCAAGTGTTACAGGAATAAGGAACTGAAGATGGAGATAAGGAATTATGCTGACCCTGAAAGAGCTGGCAGAGCAATGCCTAGAAGGCTGCAGCGGGAGGATCCCAGACATAATTACCAATGACACCAGCCTAAGCCTAGGACAGATGGGCAACCAGGAGCTTGCAAGGGTGAACAGGAAGGCACTATAATAAGTCCAAGATGGTACTTCAGTGACTTAGCTCATGGAGAGGACTTGAATCACATGGCCACTCACCCCAGTCCAGAGTAGTGACTTACTTCACTTCTGCCTTCAAGTCTCACGTGAGCCCCTTTCATTGACACACTTGCCCCCTAGAACCACGGGGGAAAGGGGATTCCAGGAAGTATGATTCCCAGCCTGAGATGAGAGTGAAGACAACAGGCATTCATCCCCCCTGGGAACCATGATCTTGATCCAAGCAGTAGTTTTCAGAACAGATACTCTCTCCTCCCAGTGAGAGGGTTCTTGTTATGTATTATAGCAAATTGGACTCGACAAATATTGAACATTAATTTCTTTGTATTTAATAAGAAAGTGAAAGGTTGTTGTTGAATCATGCGAATACACCGGGATTCTTGGCCCCTGGAGAAGAATTCATTCTGGGGCCAGAGACGAGGCTTGATCGCTCAGAGCTTTTGTGTAATAAAGTTTTATTAAAGTATAAAGGAGATAGAGAAAGCTTCTGACATAGGCATCAGAAGGGGGCAGAAAGAGTACCCGCTTGCTAGTGTTAACAATGAGGTTATATAATCCAAAGAAGGTCTGGAGGTTGTAAAGACCTCATCAGACCTACTCCCATAATTTACATTTTAAGATAACACTGTTCTCAGGTAAGATACATCCTTGTAAAGACTAGGTCTACTCCCATAATTTACATTTTAAGATAACAGAAGGTTTAATCCAAAGACTGTCCTCAGGCAGGATACATTATTGTTATATAATCCTAAGGAATGTAGAGAAGGAAAAAAATTTGTGCTTTCTTCCTCCTTGAGAATTCCAGACCCCTCTCTCCTTGGGGACCCCTAGACTCCCTATCAACCTGCCTAGGAACTGACTCTCTCAAAAGGAGAATTTCATTTTTGACCTTTAATTTTTTTTCTAGGTGTATCTAATAACTGGAGTTCACAGTTTTCAAACAAGAATGATTCTATTATTTACTTTAGTCTCCAATAAGATGTTTAGACAACCTGTGTTGGGAAATGCAAAAGCATGGTGTTGGAGAGACTTTTATTAATGATCTGTGTTGACTTCCTAGTGTCCACTGAGGGTCCCTGGGAGACTCATCAAGGGCCAGGTGTGGGTGATGGGTGAGCAACTTCATGAAGATGGGAGTAAGATGCTCGTCTCCTGCCCTGAGAGAAAACACCAGCGTGTTTACCACAGGTTTGGCCGTCAAACCAAATGAGTTATTAGAAGGGAAAATGGAGAAGCTTCCCGGCCCCTCTCCAGAATGGTTTCCCTCTCCCCTGCTTCCTGATACCTTCTCACAGAAGCAAATTTACTAGGCAAGAGTCAAACCAAGTGAATGTATCAATTATTTTTCAGTAGCTAAGTCACATCCAACTCTTTGCAACCCCATGGACTGCAGCACGCCAGGCTCCCCTATCCTTCACTATTTCTCAGGGTTTGCTCAAATTGGGCCACGTCAACCAGAGAACGCGTTGCTCCAGGTGGAAACAGGCATTTCAGAGACTCCAGAAGAAGGAGTTGGCCTTGAGAAAAGGCTGAAAACCCGTTCTGCATCCTCCCCTTTTCCTTCCATCCTACCCTGTCCTCTTCGCGTCTGTGTCTCCATCCTGCCCACTCTGTCTCACTCTCTCACTCTGCATTCTCTGGTTCATGAGTTTCAGAGGCAGAGCTCTTCCTGCCCCTTGAACAGGCAGGGTGACTGAGTTCCCTTGGAGTTTAATCCTCAGTCCCAACTCTGCCCCAGAAAATCCGAGAATTTAGCGTGGGAAGTCGAATGTACTATGAGACCCTTATTTTGATTTTAGCTCATAGCTATGTTTTCCTTAGCATTCTTTCCTGGGGGATGTCTGAGCATCAACTATTAAAACCGACATCTTGATGTTATCTTTGGCCCTGGCCTCTAGTCTCAAACAGATTTCACAAACCAGCAGCCCAAGGGTGGCATTCAACCCAGAGAGAGATTTCATCCCAGCCTGCAGTCTCTCATATTATTTGAATCTGTTGCCAATGATTAAAGTTTGGGAGATTTCACATAAATATCTGGACGTCTGGCTTCTTTTTAAGAGCCAGGAGATGGAGCAGCATGGGGCTTCCCGCCCATGTGTCAAACTTGCCCAAACCGAGGAGCAGCTGCCCTGCTGGGATGGAACTTTTATTCCTCAAAGCATCACAGTCTCCCCTTCTCCTCGCTGTCTCCCATCCAGCCCACTCAGCTCGCTGGGTCGCTTGCCTGGCAGAGCAAGGCTAAGGAGCTGGCACCTTACTTCTAATGGTCCCAACAGTTTCTTTCTGGAAGGAGCAAGTACTCAAGACTGACAGTCGCCCACGTTGCCACTGATTAGTCACTTTCTGGGCCTCCAGTGCCTCTTCTCGAAAATGAAATCTTAAGTTGTCAGCGTGGATATGTGTCATGCTCGGCACCTTTATTTTTACGATAAATATACATAATGTACAATTTACCATTTCGGCCATTTTTAACTGTCTAGTTCAGTGGCATTAAGTGCACTCATGTGGTCGTGTAACCACCACCACCATCCATCTCCAGAACTCTTTCATCTTCCCAAACTGAAACTCTGCACCCACTAAAAATAACTCCTCATTCCCCCTCCTCCCAACCCCTGTAACCTCCACTCTACTTTCTGTCTTTGTGTATTGGACTATTCCAAAAACCTCATATGAGTGGAATCATGGACAAATATGATTTGTCCTATATCTAATTTTATTTCTAATTATACTTGGCATAATGTTGTCAGGGCTCATCCGTGTTGTAGCCTGTGTCAGAATTTCCTTCCTCTTTAAAGCAGAGTGATGCTCCATTGTAGAGACATACCACACATTTGTCCATTTAGCAATTGACAGACATCTGAGTTGCTTCTACCTTTTTGCTATTGTGAATCATGCTTCTCTGAACATGGGTGTACAGGTATCTCTTTGAGTCCTTCCCTTCATTTCTTTGGGGTCTGTACCCCAAAGTAAAGTTGGCTCAGCATCCTTGGCACACTCTTCCTGGGCTTGGGAAATCCCTCTCCTATGAGCCCTGCCCCCCACCCCAGGACAGTCAGTAACTCTTTTGGGAACTAGGGCCCAGACACATGAGAAGGTTCAGCCCATAGGACCCTCTCTTGAAGACTTGCATTTGAAAGATTGATGGGAAGAAGGAAGCAGAGTGCAAGATTGGTTCTAAGGCGGCAGAAGAAATTGCACTTCAGGCCACAGCAGGGGCAGGCATCTTAAAGGCCACAGGCATTGGTGGGGCCAGCTGTGGTTCCTGGATCTGAAGCATCTGCAACTTAGCATCAGGCATTCTCACTGGGATCTATTTCTCCCCTCATAGCCTCCCACATGACTCTCTGTACTTCTCAGAGTTTCTCCAAGCCACTGACAATGAATTCCTTTTCTGCTTAAACCAGCAAGTCTATTGTTGGCAGCAAAGATCCTGACTGATCCAGTACTCCATGGAGCTGTAGCATGGAGGCATGAGCACTGGATTTGGAGTCCATAGACCTTTTGAACTGTGGTGCTGGAGAAGACTCTTGAGAGTCCCTTGGACTTCAAGGAGATCCAACCAGTCAATCCTAAAGGAAATCAGTCCTGAATATTCATTGGAAGAAACGATGCTGAAGCTGAAACTCAAACACTTTGGCCACCTGATGCAAAGAGCTGACTCATTTGAAAAGACCCTGATGCTGGGAAAGATTGAAGGCTGGAAGAGAAGGGGACAACAGAGGATAAGATGGTTGGATGGCATCACCAATGTGATGGACATGAGTTTGAGTAAACTCCAGGAGTGGGGGATGGACAGGGAAGCCTGGCCTGCTGTACTCCATAGGGTCCTAAAGAGTTGGACACAACTGAGCGACTAAACTGAACTGAGATGAGATCAAGTGTCCGCTCAGCTCCTGATTCTCAATCTGACTTCACACAAGTCAAGATGTCTTCCCAAAGCTCAATTCCTTGCCGGCAAGATTGTTGTAATCGTCTTTACTTCTTCAAGCAGCTGTGAGAAATCCATGCTATATTACAGAGGAAATCCCTTGTGACGGGCAATGGAAACTTCTAATGGGGAGTCACATCCCTGTTACTTCACTGGGGATCCAAACTCCCTTGCTTTTAAATGCTAAGAGATTTGAGAGTCCGCATTATGAAGGCCACTTCAGGGCAAAATCCTGAATGTACTTGCATCCAGGAGTTTGAAGGAACTCAAGCAAGTGCAGTTTTTGGAAATTTAACAAGTCAGTGAAGGCAGAGAGATGGGGAGCAGAGGTATTTATTAGGCAGCACCTGATGCTTCAAATGGCCTTCCTGGTGGCTCAATAGGTAAAGAGTCTGCCTGCAGCGCAGGGGACCCAGGTTGGATCCCTGTGCTAGGATGATCCCCTGCAGAAGGAAATGGCAACTCACTCCAGTATTCTTGCCTGGGAAATCCCATGGACCAAGGAGCCATGCAGCCAAATGCAGAGGAGTGATGCCAATAATGAAGAGGGTGAGGATGTCAGTCATATTTATTGGTTAGCTTTTGTGACAAACAGTTTGCTATCCTTTGCATTGTCTCATGTAATCCTCTGAAACAGGGGTTGGCAAACTTTGACTCTCAGGCCAAGTCAGACCCACCACCTGTTTTGTAAATCAAGTTTAACTGGGACACAGCTATGTCCATTCATTTACTGATTCTACAGCTGTTTTCATTCCAACAACCATAGAGTTGGAGTAGTTGCAACAGATTTCACATGACCTCCAAAGCCTATGTATTTGCTATCTGACCCTTTATAGAAAAAGTTCCTGATTTTTGTTCTAAATGAAGCTTGAGAGATGGATACCATTGTTCTATCCACTCTCCAGATTGGAAAACCGAAGGCCACAGATGTAAAGAGATTGTTCTAAGAGCTAAATCTTGAAAAGCCTCAATTTCAGATTTTCGCTCAGCGACCATGCTCCAACCACTTGGTTTTAACCTTCCCATCGTTTTACAACAGTGATGTCCCCTCCTTTTCATTCCTCTTGGCCTTTTGGGGAATTGGCATTAAACCCACAGTTACCGCTCTGCAGCTTCAAATGATGGCATCAGCCCTGGACTGAAATGTCCACTTCCTGCCTCCAGGGTCTCCATCAGAACTAGACGTTGCTTCCTGAGGGGTTATTTGTTAACCTGATGCTCTCAAAATTGACCCCCGAAGCCACGGTGCTGTCTGTCTGGTAAATGCTGGAAATCTGTGCCAGTTTGGGAGCTGAGTCCAGGGACCCTGGAGAACTAAGGCTTTGCCAGGCAGGGCTGGCTTTGGAGACATTTCCCCGGGAGCACACGTGTCCAGGGCTCCAGCTCTTGTCACTTCAGTGTCCCTGTGCCCCATCCCCCACATTATGGTACCCTGAGTCCCAGAGGAAGTGTTGGCATTTTGCTCTGCTTCTCATCTGAGTCTAAGGCTTACTTGAGACAGATTAGTCTCTGACAGTAAACAGCCACAGACCACGGAGAGGGGCTCCCGGGGCTGGGCACCCACATACTACCTGCCGCATGGTGAACCGAGATAGGAGGGAGCCAGAGGGCGGCCACTTGAGAGAACATGCAGCTCCAGCCGTGTTGCCTTTCTGGTTCCATAGTTTTCTCACCTCTGTGGTTTTCAATCAACTTTGCCATCTTAATGCTGTTGTCTGTGATTCGGAAAACGTTTCAGGACTGGGGAAAACAGGTGGCAGGAACCAGTCTGCAAGCCCCTGGCAGGTGAATCTGCCAGGAAGGAGCTGGCACATTGATATGAAGCCTGAGAGAGTGAGTTTGTGCCTGGGCTCTGCTTAGAAGCCTCATTCAGGCAAATGAATGCTGATAGAAGGATTCTGATTTGCAAAATGAAATGCCTGCAGCCCTTACTACACCCAGAATGGTCTCATTTGTCATTTCAGGATGTGCCAGAGAGATGCTTTGTCACATTTAGTTTCCAAAGACAGACTAGGCCACACCAGTCCTGGTCTCGGTTTTCCCAGGACTATTTCCATGTGTTAGACCCTTTTTTTTACCTCAGTAAATCCATCTGTAAAATGGGAAAGCAGTGGGACAGCAGCCCAGGCAGAATCCTCATTCCAGAGAGCCTTGGCCCCAGGAGACAAGCTTGGGGTCTGGCAGCACTGGCAGCAGGAATGTTCTGCCTCCAGAGGGAAGGCAGAGGTTTCTGCATAATCTCTCAATAGTCCTCATCTCTTGGATAAATTGCATGCTGGATTTAATTTTGAATCCCTGTTGTTTCCTTCACCTTTGACCTCAACACAGACCCCATTACCTCTTGACCCCTGACAACAGACCTTTGACCTCGGTCTTTTGACTCCATGATCATCAATCTTTGATCTCTGACCTCTCACTCCAGACCCTTTGATTGCCCTCTGATCATTGACTTCTGATCCTGGACCTGTGACCTCCTGCAATTAGGGTGATGAAGCAGGCTGCTGCCGCTCCTCGAAGGAGTAATCTGTCTGAGCAAGGAGAAAGGGGACAGGCACTTGGCAGGTGGCTTGTAGACTCTTGCTGGGCATGTTCTCTGCACCTTCCCTGGGGAGAAAGACCCTCAGGGGAGGAGGGCTGTCTACGGTAACCTCAGCTCCAGGGGCAGGGTGGAGGAAGGGTTTGGAGGAGGACTTCCTTGGTTTGCATCCATGACTCATGGCCCACTACAATCCCTGCTAATGCTCTGTGGGACAGCTGATTTAGCGCCTTCTTGCATCTCAGAATCCCACCTCCTCCACCATCCCTGGGTGGAGGGACGCAAGCCGCTATTGACCACATGCTATGGGCTTTCACTTAGGCCACATGCTCTCAAGCATTAGCCCATCTGACCCACTAATCAGCTCCATGAGATCGGCACACTCATGTTGGCCAGTGCTGGGACGCAGGGAGCCCACTAGAGCCCTGTGGTTGCATGGATGACGGTGACCAATGATAGTGCTGGTGGTGGGGAAAGCCATAGTTGTATGACTTAAATTCTGTTATTACTATTGCCATGTTACAGACAAGGAGACTGGGGCTTGGAAACATTGCACAGCCTCTCAAAGTGATACCATTACTAAGAGCCTAAGTTTTTTGATCACCGTGCCATACCACCTCCTGGAATTCACATTCTAGGACCTTAAGACCAAAAGGAAGCAAATCTCCAAGAACTGCAAAAGCCACAGGACGAATGTTCCAAGATTAATGATCCAAGTGATTCTGCTAGTATCCGAAATCCATTGCACATATAACAACAGTGGAGTCAAAACGTGACCTGGAGAGGCGGCAGGCACACCACACACACTTAACTTTATCCCACAGCTCGTTAATCACCCTCAATTCAAAAGCATTTATCATGATTAGATCCAGCCCAGTGTCTGTGGTAATGGATTTTTTTTTTTTTTTTTGTAAGTAATTCAAATAGAAAACCATATCTTCCCTGAAAGATTCTACAGGTCAAGATCTGGAGGTCAGGATTATTCATTCATTGAACAAATATTTGTTGTATACCTACTGTGTGCCAGAGGACTTCCACAGTGGCTCAGTGGTAAAGAATCTGCCTGCAATGCAGGAGCCGCAGGAGACACGGGTTCCATCCCTGGGTGGGGAAGATCCCCTAGAGAAGGGCATGGCAACCCACTCCAGTATTCTTGCCTGGAGAATCCCGTGGACAGAGGAGCCTGGTGGGGTACAGTCCATGGGATCGCAAAGAGTCAGACACGACTGAAGCGACCCAGCACGCATGCACTGTGTGCCAGACACTTCTAGACGCTGGAAATCCAGTAAGGGTCAAAATGAGTAAAAATCTCTGTCTCTCTGGAGTGTATCTGTCTCCTCGAGGTAAGAGATACTCAATAAACAAAATAAAAGATATAAAGATCATTCGTTACATGGTGGTTTCACACTCCTAGGAAAGGACTGATTATTCTATAGTCATGGGTTCAAGTATCCATCAGAACTAGTTTTCAACCTGTCTAATCCATCAATGATAATTCTTTACTTGATGAATCGATGAGTGACAACTCATTTCAATGAACACAGCTCTGAAAGCCAAGCTGTCAGTGACAGTCACCATGGTGTGGAAGCCAGCCAACTGCTGGTGGACTGCCTTCTGTGAACACACTTCTAAGGCTGACACCAACCCATCCTGCCTCTAAAACCAACCCAACCCCAAATACACTCTTCCCAACCATCTATAAAAGATCAGCAGTTTGCTTTGCTTAGAGAAATTTGCGTGATCAATATGGCTCTTCCTTTACTTAAGAAATATTTTCAGGACTTCCCTGGTGGCCTAGTGGTTAAGAATCTGCCTGCAAATGCAGGGGACATGGGTTCTATCCCTGGTTCGGGAGGATCCCACATGCCACGAGGCAACTAAGCCCATGTGCTGTAACTACTGAGCCTGAGACCATGAACCTCAACAAGAGAAGCGACTACAATGAGGAGCCCACGTGCCACAACTAAAGAAAACCCGTGCACACCAACGAAGATCCAGCACAGCCAAAAATAAAAAAATAAATAAGAAAGATTTTCCAATTTTGAGCAGTGGTCTTCTCCTTTGGTAAGTCTGGAGGTTCCAATGAAATTATTTGAAAGCCCTCAATCCAACAGACAGAGAAGGCAATGGCACCCACTCCAGTATTCTTGCCTGGAAAATCCCATGGACGGAGGAGCCTGGTAGGCTGCAGTCCATGGGGTCGCTAAGAGTCGGACACGACTGAGCGACTTCACTTTCACTTTTCACTTTCATGCATTGGAGAAGGAAATGGCAACGCACTCCAGTGTTCTTGCCTGGAGAATCCCAGGGATGGGGGAGCCTGGTGGGCTGCCATCTATGGGGTCGCAGAGTCGGACATGACTGAAGTGACTTAGCAGCAGCAATCCAACAGAGGCATGCACCTGGTCCTTTGTGCCCAAGAGTGGTTACTTCTATAGATTCCCCTGATGCATTCCATTAATGTCTTTGCTGAATTTATTATCTTGGGATTTGTAACCAAATGGTTCTTTGAACAAGAAAATTAGGTCTCAGTCATGACATAATGAGAACTATTTGGAGCTGTACCATTTGGTAAATATTTTTGCCATTAATCTGCTTATTCTTTTCCTGCTTGCTTTGCTTTTGATTCTGTTTGACTGTTTCTGAGGAGGCAGGCCATGGACCTGGTGCCAGAATTGGGCTTCCCATGTGGCGCTAGTGATGTAAGGGATGTAAGAGATGCGGGTTCGATCCCTGGGTCAGGAAGATCCCCCGGAGGAGGCCATGGCAACCCACTCCAGCATTCTTACCTGGAAAATCCCATGGACAGAGGAACCTGGCAGGCCACAGTCCATGGGGTCACAGAGTCAGACACGACTGAAGCAACTTAGCACGACTATTTGTAAAGCCTTGTCGTGTGTGTCTTTGTTTTGACTTGGATTGACTTGCATCTGTTGAATACATAGAGAAGGCTCCATGGGGAGAGTTGGAGGCATAGGCTCCAATTCAATTCACACCAGTCCTGAGGACTACAAGCTGGAGGTTTGGAGACCAGCAAACAATTCATGCAAAAGTGGTGCATTAAATTCTGCTCTGGGTCCCCTTCAAAATTTTGTGAGGATACTCCCTGTCTTATCAATTTGTAAAAGAAGGTCACTTTGCTCGATCTATTCTAAGGTCAATAATTGTTGGACTAATGATTATCTGGCTCCCTCCTAACATGTTCTTGGTTGAGGAATCTGAAAAAAATATTCATAAACACACATACTTTTTGACCAACCGTATTGGTTGGTCTCTTTGTCATGGGTTTGGCTATATTAAAGCCTCAACATCCTCCTGGCAGAATTCCTGTTCCTCATATGAATTTGCATTTAATTAGGTAAATGGCAAAACATTTTTCTTCTTGGTATATTAGTTTGTGAGGACTGCCATAACAAAGTATCACAGACTAGGCTGTTTAAAATACAGAAATGTATTTTCCCACAGCTCTGGAAGCTTGAAGTTCAAGACCAAGGTGTCAGCAAGTTTGGTTTCTTCTAAGGCCTCTCTCCTTGGCCTGTGGTTAGCTGTTGCCTCTCTGGGTCTTCACATGGCCTTCCCACTGTGTCTGTGTTCTAACCTCTTCTTCTTAGAAAAGCAGTCATACCAGAGAAAGGCCCAGCCTAATTCTCTCATTTAAACTTAATCACCTCTTTAAAAACCCTGTCTCTGAATATAATCACACTTTGAGGTACCGGGAGCTAAGACTTCAACAGATGATTTTTATGGGAACACAATCCAGCCCATAAAACTTGGGACGATTGACTGTCGGGAGCCGCGTTAGGCATTACTGACAAAATGGAGGCACGGTCCCCAGCCCCCTCTCCTCATTCCACAGGCACGGATCCCGGGATGAAGGAGTTAGGCCTTGTAATTCTGACTTGTCTTTTCCTCTCCTCGGCTGAGTTGACTGAAAAGGAATATTAAGGTGCTTATTGTTCTTGAGAGGAGCATGAGAAGGCACAAAGCCTTCTGCAGCATTGCTCAGAAAATAATTCATAAAGTTAATCATTGACATTTGTTCAAGGACTTTTAGAAAAGAGTGTTCCAGGATGAGCACATAGGCCGTAGCTTGAGGCCATGGGAGGGATTGATATCTGAAGCCTATTTGTGAGGAGAATGTTTATGGCAAAGGAATTTAGTGAATTTAGGGCTTAGAAATAAAATAGTTAGAAGTTAAAGATTTAAGGAATGTTGTCAAGTTAGCATATTTTACTATAGCTTATAGAAGTTAGGAATTTTTTAGAGACACTATAGCTAGAAGCCTTTTTAAGAGATAGTGAGCTCAGGATGTTAGGGGCAAACAGGATTTAGGAAGATAAGTAGTAAACTGAGGAATGTAGCATGAGTTACAATGTAATCACAAGTTAACTATAGGACACATTAGTTCAGTTCGGTCCAGTCGCTCAGTCGTGTCCGACTCTTTGCGACTCCATGAATCGCAGCACGCCAGGCCTCCCTGTTCATCAGCAACTCCCGGAGTTCACCCAGACTCACATCCATCGAGTCAGTGATGCCATCCAGCCATCTCATCCTCTGTCATCCCCTTCTCCTTCTGCCCCCAGTCCCTCCCAGAATTAGAGTCTTTTCCAATGAGTCAACTCTTCGCATGAGGTGGCCAAAGTACTGGAGTTTCAGCTTTAGCATCATTCCTTCCAAAGAAATCCCAGGGCTGATCTCCTTCAGAATGGACTGGTTGGATCTCCTTGCAGTCCAAGGGATTCTCAAGAGTCTTCTCCAACACCACAGTTCAAAAGCATCAATTCTTCAGCGCTCAGCCTTCAACACATTAGAAGAGGTACATAATAGATGATAAGGCTGATTCCCAGAGAATCACTGAAGCAGGAACTCTGTTTGAAGAGCAACAATGATTTATGGAGATGATAAATCTGGGACAGGGGAAACTGAAAATGTCAAACCTCTGGCCTAATGTTTTTGTAAAAGTATAAAAGAAAATCTTAAACTTGGAATAAACAGGCAGTCCATAGAGAAATGAAAGGCTGTCTCATTGCCGACACCGTCCATCTCTTCAGGTTGAATCCCTGGTTGCTGGAGTTGGACTCCGGCAATTGACCACTTGGAGGAAGTGAGACATGTCAAAGTGAGGGAATTAACTCATTTAACAATAGTTTTATAAAATTATGAGACAATATATTAAAACTTCAATAGTCAGCAACTTTGTACGGGGACAGATGGTTCCTAAACTTACTGTGAAGATCATTTCATAATGTATGCCTGTATTATGTAATATATCTAAAACTCACATAATACTACACATCAGCTATATTTCAATTTTAAAAATTCAGTTATCAGCTTCTTTGATTGATACACTAAGGACTCAGAAGAAAACCCTGACTCTTAAGAGTCTGTCTCAAGGTCTTTCTATTTCACTCCTGTCCAAGCTCTCATATTTCTGCTCTTTGCTTCATTCTTTTGACTTTATGGTCCCCACTCACTTAGGTCCCTCTTTTTCTTCTGCTTTTTCTCCTGACTTTCTAAGTGAGTTTGTCTCAGGAAAAACATAATAACATTGCAAAGTATCCCCATAAAACTACTAGACCAGAAGGCACATCTATAGCAGCTGGAATTTAACCACGGTCTAGGGCTAAATTGAAGGTTATAATTATAGTATTTTTGTAAACCTCAGGAAGACAGAAATTTGCTGTAGAAATTAGGATTTTTGCTAGACTGATTGTCCTGGACTATCAGATTTTTACTTGCTAGTTTACTTAATTGTTAGTACCCCAATGAGGAGATAATACTAAAACTAGTACGGAGGTGAGAAAAAGAGAGAAACTAAAGAATCCAGCTATGTCACAATTTTTTCAAAGGCCCTGAAAGGGCAAGAAAAATAAGAAAGTTACTAAAATATGGTCATTTGAGAAGTCTTTTCCTTAGAGGCAGTGGTATGCTGGTATATATTTAACCACCAGCTCTCAACCTGGAAGCGAAGCCATGAACTACGGCATTTGTATATTTCATGGTATAACTGACTTCCCTGGTGGCTTAGATGGTAAAGTGTCTGCCTTCAATGCAGGAGACCCGGGTTTGATCCCTGGATCGGGAAGATCCTCTGGAGCAGGAAATGGCAACCCACCCAAGTGTTATACCCTGGAGAATCCCCTGGACGGAGGAGACTGGTTGGCTACAGTCCATGGGGTCTCAAAGAGTCGGACACGACTGAGGGATTTCACTTTGGTATAAATACTCCCACCCTGGCCAGTTCCAAGAGAACAACATGACGTCATCGAATGCGGTACTGAGTAGGGAGGCTTTCAAGAGCTGGTGCGAGTCTCCACCACAAGACTCTGCTTCAGGATGGTTTGGCTAGATTTGCAAACAAAATTAGACATCAACAGGGACTCCAGGAAACCTCCAGCGATATTCTGGGGGATACCTACAGTCAAGGTCAAGGGAATCTATTTCCTTTGTTAATGTCCTCTGACCTGAAATAAAAGAACTGGAAAACAATAAATGAGAATGAATTGCCAATTTAGACATTTTTCAACAAATAATCCTATAGAAATAAATAAGTTAAAAATGGAAACAAACATCTGGCTTTCGGCTTAAGCTGCTGGTCCAGAGTCCAAAAGGCACTCTGTGCACTCAGAATGCAGAGCTGGCTGAAAGGACCGCCTGTAGGTGTTGCAAACCTCAGAAGGTCAAATGCCCCATGATGCACAGAAACCAAAGAGCAGATTACAAAATCTGTCCAGCGGTGCCTCTCAGGCAGACATCAATACCCAACAAGTCCACCCCTTCCTTCCCCTAAACTCCATGTATAGCACACAGCTGTTGTTTTTGTCTACCTTGGTAGCTCTGGAGTCTTTTCATGTGGTTTAAGTAAAGTTGACCTCAGCTCTGTCCCCCTCCTCCTTCAGACTAGCAGGTGACTCAGAGGTGGGCTGATCAGAACTCTGGCCCCTAGGTTCAATGACAGGCAAACGACTCAGTCTGTGACCTTGATCTCCAAAATTTTTAGGAAAGATGGTATCTCTTTAGTGGAGTTAAGCCGCTTGCTAAGCTAGTAAACAGAATGCATTTCTCCTTTTACCTGGGCTTGCCCTGGGGAGGCTCACCTGTGTTTGTGCCTCTGGTTCTGTTTCCCTGCATTATTTTCCCCTTCTCCCTCTTCTCACAACCCCATGGATGCTGCTTTTTCATGGCCACTGATGCTTCCTCATTCTTGCCTTTGCCTTGTGCATCTCTCCACTTCTCCCTGTTTCACGCCAGGAAGCAAAGACTATGTCCATCTCATGCATTATTGTGTACCCAGTGCCTAGAATTCCTTTAGAATAAGGAATGATTATTGCCTTTCTCTGAGTCTTCCATTCAAACTACCTGAATCACGGCATCTAATAGGGCTGAGCCCCAGGCATCACTCTGGTCCGGTCTATTATGGCCAGTGTCTCGCAGGGCCATGGGCAGGTAATTAAAGGCATCTGGAAAGATGGAAGTATAACTTGTTCACTGCAAACCAGCTATGACGGGCAGCTTCTGACATGGCTCCAGTGGTCGCTGCCTCCAGGTATTCCTGCCCTTGTGTAATCCTCTCCCCTTGAGTGTTGGCTGGGGCTTGGTTGCTCCTAACCAAGAGAATACAGTAAAAGTGGTCAGGTTATCGAAGATTTTGTGACTTTTGTCTTGCTGGTATTCTCCCTCTGTATCTCTTATATGCCTGTCCTGTTGGAGAGGACCGTCTATCGAGGGAGTGTTGGTGACCTTCAGCCAACAGCTGAAAACCGAATGCTACCAACAGTCATGTGAGCTGAGAAGTGTATCAATCCCAGAAAAGCCTTCAGATTAGACCATAGCTGACGCCAAGATTTCAGTCTTCTAAGAGACCCTGAGGCAGAGGACCCAGTGAATCTGTTCCTAAATTTCAGACCTACACAAGTTGTAGCATTATAAATGTTTTAAGTTCAAGGGTAAGTCACTGATGCAGCATTACATAACCGTCTTCAAGCCAAATGCTTTCTCATCTCAATGCCGTTTTTACCATTATTTCTTGTGTGTGGGTGTGTGTGTGCTAGTCGCTCAGTCGTGTCCAGCTCTTTGTGAACACATGGACTGTAGCCCACCAGGTTCCTCTGTCCATGGGATTCTCCAGGCAAGAATCCTGGAGTGGGTTGCCATTTCCTCCTCCAGGGGGACCTTCCCGACCCAGGGATCAAAGCCAGGTCTCTCACATTTCAGGTAGATTCTTTACCATCTGAGCCACCAGGGAAACCCACCGTTATTTCTAATTGCTGCCCCTTTCTTAATTCTGGTCCTCCTGGCTGAGCATTTGCAGTGCTGTGTTTCAAAGGCCAGAGGCAGTGGGAGGAGACTGATTGTCCACTGAAGAGCCCCCAGCGTGGGTCCAGATCCAAGGAGGAGACTGCACCTCCCAGAACCGCAGGCCCCCCGTGCCCTGTAGCAGCAGTGCTGGGAGCTGCAGCTTCATTGCCAGGGTCAGCGTCACTGACCCTTGCAAAGGCGCCTGGGGCCAGCAGATGCCAATGACAGTGAATGGATGGCTTACGTTGGGGCTGAGTCCTCCTTCCTTCCCAGAGAATGGTTTATATTTTGGCCTGAGATGCCCATGGGAGCCCCACGTTCTCCTCTGGGCCTCTGAAGCAAACATGAACCGCCCATGGGTTAGAAGACTTTGGCTGTTCTTTTTGGTACATTCCCAGGCTCCTATTAGTGCTCAAGTGATCCCTGTCGCTCAGAGCCCAAGAGACTTGATCTCAGAGCCCTGTGATCCTCAGCCAGAGCCAGGACATGGATGTGTCCCATCAGGGACAGGCCAGAGGCCAAGCCTGTTCCTATTCTTCCCCAGATTGGCCATCTCCTTGGGGACATGGCACACCCAGCTGAGGCCTCGAACAGGAGACAGAGAAAGCATCCCTGTTGAAAGAGTTCCTCTACAGCTTCCATCCAGTAGACTATCTATCTGGCTTCTCAGAGAGCTGCGGGGGAACCCAGCACCCTAGGCTGCTGGGTGAGTAGGTGACAGGACCCATTGCTGCTGCTTCAGCACCTTCAGTGGGAAGGGGGCTCCTTTGGGGCCTTTATGGTTTGAGGGGCTGCTCCCCCTTTTACCTCTGTGCTGCAGGGCTAGGTGCCTGGTGGGGCTGCAGAATCTGTGCCTACACTGTGCTCACTTGGTACAGTGGAGTCCCAAGGTGGGTTTCTGGCCATCTCTGGAGGGCAGTTCTGAGAGCAGAGAAGTCCAGTCTGAGAACCACCTTCCTCCTGTGGGCACACGCCTAGGTGACCGAGGAGGTGCTCCAGGGGCAGATTGGAGTGATGGGAAAAACAGAGGCACTGGAGTCAGACAAGTCTGGGACTGAATCCAGCCCAAGTCACCTGCAGCATGACCTCAAGTAAATCACACCCCCTCCCAGCCTCAGCATACCCATGTGTAATCAGGCAGTAATGTATTCACAATGTGCCAGTCCTCACCTTGAAAGCCTCATCTAGAGAATTCCCTGGTCCAGTGGTTAAAACTCCAAGCTTTCACTGCTAAGGGCCCAGGTTCGATCCCTGGTTGGGGAGCTAAGACTCCATAAGAGAGGCCCATCAAGACATGAACTGCTGCTGCTGCTGCTAAGTCGCTTCAGTCGTGTCCGACTCTGTGCGATCCCATAGATGGCAGCCCACCAGGCTTCGCCATCCCTGGGATTCTCCAGGCAAGAACACTGGAGTGGGTTGCCATTTCCTTCTCCAATGCATGAAAGTGAAAAGTGAAAGTGAATTCGCTCAGTTGTGTCTGACTCTAGTGACCCCCGTGGACTGCAGCCTACCAGGCTCCTCCATCCATGGGATTTTCTAGGCGAAAGTACTGGAGTGGGGTGCCATTGCCTTCTCCAAGACATGAACTAGGGTGAGGCAAATGGGACACTTGTCTTGGGCACATAATTTAAGAGGGTGTCATTCTGTTTATTGTTTCTTTTGCTATGCAAAAGCTTTTGAGTTTAATTAGATCCCATTTGTTTATTTTTGTGTTTTTTTTTCCATTACCCTAGGAGATGACTTGGAAAAGGTATTGCTGTGATTTATGTCAAGTGTCCTGCTTTTCCTCTTAGAGTTTTATAGTATCCTGTCTTACATCTAGGTCTTTAATTAATTTTGAGCTTATTTTTGTGTATGGTGTTAAGGAGTCTTCTAATTTCATTTCTTTATATGTACCTATCTGGTTTTCCCAGCAAGAGCCAAAAATGGGAGAAGATATTTGCAAATGATGCAACTGACAACAGATTAATCTCCAAATTTACAAACAGTTCATGCAGCTTAATATAAAAAAAAACAAAACAAACAATCCACTCAAAAAATGGGCAGAAAATCTAAATATACATTTCTCCAAAGAAGTTATATAGGTGGTCAAGAGGCACATGAAAAGATGCTCAATATCAACATCGCTAATTATTAGAGAAATGCAAACAAAACCACAAAGAGATATCACCTCACAGTCGAACAGGCCATAATCAAAAAATTTACAAACAATAAATACTGGAGAGGGTGTGGAGAAAAGAGAACCCTCACACATTGTTGATGGGAATGTAAACTGGTAGAACCACCATCAATAACAGTATGGAGGTTCCTTAAGAAACTAAAAATGGAGTTACCATATGACCCAGCAATCCCCTCCTGGGTATATATCTGGAGAAAAATATGGTTCAAAAGGTTAGATGTACCCCAGTGTTCTTTGAAGCACTGTTTACAAAAGCCAAGACCTGGAAGCAACTTAAATGTCCATTAATAGAGGAATGAATAAAGAAGATGTCGTACATATAGTGTATTATTGTATGCATGTCAGTCACTCAGTCATGTTCAACTCTTTGTGACCTTATGGACAATATCCTGCCAGGCTTCTCTGTCCCTGGGATTCTCCAGGCAAAAATATTGAGTGGGTGGCCATTTCATCCTCTAGGAGGTCTTCCCAATCCAGGGATTGAACTTGCATCTTCTATGTCTCCTGCATTGGCATGCAGATTCTTTACCACTGGGACCTGGGAAGCCCATAATGGAATATTACTCAGACATTAAAAAGAATGAAATAATGCCATTTGCAGCAACATGGATGAAGCTAGATAGTATCATACTAAGTGAAGTACTTCAGACAGAGAAAGAAAAATATCATACGTTATTGCTTATATGTGGAATCTAAATATATATATATATATACACATATGTACATATATATATACACACATATGTGTGTGTGTATATATATATATATACAATGAACTTATTTATAGAACAGAAACAGACTCACAGACTCAGAGAATGAACTTATGGTTATCAGGAAAGAAGGGTGGCAGGTAGAGATAGTTAGGGAATTTGAGATTGACACATACACACTAATATATCTAAAATTGATAACCAACAAGGACCTACTGTAAAGCACAGGGAATTCTACTCCATGTTCTGCAGCAGCCTATATGGGGAAAGAATCGTAAAGAAGAGTAGATATATGTATATTTATAACGGAACCACTCTTCTGTACACCTGAAACTAACACACCATTGCTAGTCATCTGTGCTTCATAAAATAAATTTTTTAAAAGGAGTCAGAAAGCTGAGTCACCAGCATCAATACTATTTTAATGCAATATTCTACATCAAATTTAATGCAAAAAAGTCATGGGGAACAAAACAGCACAATTCTAAACAAAGATAGGACCTATCAACATTAGCAGCCTTTGTGAGGTGCTCCTGGGAGGCTGGAGAGATGGGTCAGAGCCTCATGAGGGGCTCCTGTCAGCAGCTCAGTGCTAAGTTCAAGTGCACTCTGCTGGTTTCCTCCGTCTAGTGCAGGGGTTAGCTGTACAGGGGCGGGGGATGGGGCATCCCACAAACCCAGGTATGAGTCCTGTTTTTACTACTTATAGGTTGGAGGCCTCAAATAACGTTACTTCACCACTCTAAGCCTCAGTATCCTGACATGCGCGTGCTAAGTCGCTTCAGTCATGTCCAATTCTTTGCAACTCCATGGACCAAAGCTCACCAGGCTTCTCTGTCCATGGGATTCTCCAGGCAATAACACTGGAAGAGGTCGCCCTGCCCTCCTCCAGAGGATCTTCCCCATCCAGGGATAGAGCTTGTGTCCCTTATGTCTCCTGCATTGGCAGACGGGTTCTTTACCACTAGGGCCACCTGGGAAACCCTGTTCCTGACATGTGAAGCTTCATAATAAACAGAATGATGATAACAACACTATCTCCACCAGGCTTCCCTGGTGGCTCAGACAGTTAAGTGTCTGCCTGCAATGCAGGAGACCCAGGTTCGATCCCTGGGTGGGGAAGATCCCCTGGAGAAGGAAATGGCATCCCTGTCCAGTATTCTTGCCTGGAAAATTCCATGAGCCGGGTAGGCTACAGTCCATGGGGTTGCAAAGAGTCAGACATGACTGAGCCACTTCATTTCACTTCACATCTCCACCAAAGGGTGGTTGGAACACAGGACGCCTTACACTAAGTGCTCAATCAAGTGGCTGTCGTTATAACATCATTGAACATCCTTTGGAATCAACACAGAAAACTCACTTGGCTGGGCTGAGGATAAAACCCGCCGGCGTTTTGTGGCTGGCCTGTGCGCTGCCTTGGTGAGCCCTCCAGATAGGCTGTGTCTGCTGGGCTTTCTGCTTAATCAGACACACCATTGGCCTGGGAGCTGCCTGACTGAAGCCGCCTTTACTGCTGCGTCTGCTGCCATCTGGATATCAGAGGGTGCACGAGAAGGGGCTGGTTGCTGCGGCAGGAACAGCTGGGGTGGACAGCCCGGAGAGTCCTGAGCTGCAATCTGTTGGCTGCACGCTCTTTGGAGATGCATGGTTTGGGGCAAGGGATAACATAGCATCTCTGGGGTACAACCAGCCACTTCCAGCCTTGGCATGCTGGAAGCATGGGGCTTTGGCCCAGTTCTGATGGCTTCATTGTCCAGTTTGAGAGCTGGACAGTGAGAGCTGGAAAGCTCAGGGTGCAGGGAACCCCAACAGGACAAAGGAAGGCATTCACCATCGTGGGTGGATTTTTTCCTTCTGATGCTTCGGATGTCAGGAATTCAGGGGTGATCCATCAGGCATTCCCCGTCAAGGTGTCTCATGAAGGCACAGTCAGATATTGGCCATCTCTGCGACATCTGAAGGCTCCAGTGGCGCTGGAGGGTCTGTGTCCAGGATGGTACACTCTTGGGCTGTTGGTCTGAGGCCTCAGCTCCTTTCCAAGACACCAAAGAGGAAGCTGTGATGCCTTCACACACTGCCACTTCCACCATATAAATGTCCTAGTCACACAGGTCAGCCCTGATTCAATGCAGGAGGGACCTCAACAAGGGTAAGAATGTCAGGAGGCAAGGATCAGTAGGGGCCACATGCCAGGCAGGACAGCATCAAATGATGCCTGCGTGTGATTAGCACTCAACGAACATCACTTATTTTTATTACTAACTGAGTGATCAATAAGCTGTAGCTTGGAGGGCTTCCCTGGTGGTCCGCTGGTTAAGACTCTGTGCTTCTAACGCACGTGCTCAGGTTCGATCTCTGGTCAGGGAACTAAGATGACACATGCCTCCCAGTGCGGCCAAAAAAAAGAGAGAGAGAGAGATTAAAAGGAAAACTCTAGCTTGGAGCTCTAGCTCCTCCATCATCTTACTGTTCTTCACTCATTCCCCAGCAGCTCTCCTGGGTGGCATCTAACTGAATAGCATCTGTGTAGCTGTGTGCTGGGCACTGGGGTCCCATCCAGGTCCCTTGGTATCCCTGGGATAGAAATACTGTGAGAAACATGGGAAGATGCTAAGAGCCAGGGGAAAGCAGGTTGCTAAATAATAAATTCTTAAATGGGGGTCTCACATGTAATAGGACTTATTCATGTTGATTATCTTGCTTGAGAACCATGGGGTGTAAAGAGCAGAAAGTCGGGAATGAGACTGCCTGGAGCAAAGTCTCATTTTTACTGGCTGTGTGACCTCGGGCGAGTTACTTAACTTTGCTGGAACCGAGTTTTCTTATCTGTCACGAATGGAAATAATGACAGTTCTTACTTCACAAGGTGGTTAGAATATTAAATGGGTGAATTCCACATTCTGAGCATCTAAAAGGCTCAGAATAGTGCCTGGCTTGTAATAAATATTCAGAAAGATGAGCTATTATTATTCCTCCTTCTCAAATCATCCAGAGATGGAAGTCAAGGAGGAGATAAAGAAACAAGGAAATAAAAAGATTTGTGGCCCCGCACTCAACAATTCCAAGGCAGAAAGTGAAAGACACGCTCAGTCGTGTTTGACTCCTTGCGACCCTACGGACTGTAGCCTCCCAGGCTCCTCTGTCCATGGGATTCTCCAGGCAAGAATACTGGAGTGGACAGTCATTCTCTTCTCCAGGGGAATCTTCCTGACCCAGGGATCAAACCCAGGTCTCCTGCATTGCAGGCAGATTCTTCACCGCCTGAACCATAAGAGAAGCCCAAGGCAGAGCTGGTGTTAAATGTCACGTTCCTTCCAGGACTTTCCCCCAGACTCTCTAGCTCGGTTGAGAGTGTGGTCACACGGGGTAAGCTTGACCCAGACTGTCTGTGATGCTGTGAGTCACCAAGCCAGCTGGGTACCCTGGGAGCCGCCCATAAGGACAAGCCTCAGCTGACTTAGTCTCGGGAGCTCTGTTCTCCTTCCCCTTACGCTGCTCTCTGTCTGTGTCTCCCTTCCTGGCTCCTTTTGTTTGGTGCAGACAAGCTCAGGAGTTCCTTACTGGATCTTGCCTTCCTTTGATAGGTGAGTGGCAAGGGAGGTGGGGCTGGGGCTGAGGAGGCTGGCGTAGAAGCAGATGGATTGAGGCGGGGAGCAGGAAGGTAGAGGAAATCAAAGGCTCCACATCAAAGGCAAGAGGAACGATCAGCAGAGGATTCTCCATCCTCTGAGACCGGATCTGCACTCTAATTCACGCATCTTAGTTAAATTTCAGGAACTAAGGGGTTGCTGGAGCTCCTGCCTACAATGATGCTTGTTGAAAGGATTCAGGAATGTGACCAAGATACAGCTCCCGTGGGTGGAGCTCTGCAGAGAGGGGAGGTCAAGTGCTAGAAGGCGGGACACATCATTGGAAACGATGAGGTTCAGGCTCTCCTGGAGCGTGGCTTCCAGGGGAGGAGACAGACCAAGCAAGATCATTTCAGCAAGTGTGACAGGAGACAAAGAGAACACCGCACAAGGTGCCTGGGGCTGCCTTGTTCTAGGCTGTCAAGGAGGCCTCTCTGAGCAGCGTGTTTGGACTGAGCCCTGAGCAACCATGCATGGATCTAGGGGCAGAGCATTCCTTTAAGAGCTAGCACAAAGGGCTTAAGCAGAAAGAACCTGAACGTGGCTGCGGGGATATGGTGCGGGGGAGGGGTCAGCAGGGCTGGAGCAGAGTGAACACAGGACAGGGGGCCCCCAGGGAGGGGGTGGGGACTCAGGGCTGGGACATGCTCTGCGGAGGTTTAGGGCTGGAATGATGACCCTTGATGGGTTTAAAGTGATGACTTGGCCCTCAGGTAAAGAATGGATGTCAGGGGCAACAGTAGAAGTGGCGGTGTGGGTTGGGGGGATGTCTGGAGTCCCTGTGAAAGGTGCTGGTCTCGCCAACTAGGGTCCACAGTAACACTGAGGGAAGTGAGCGGTTGGGGCCGTGACCTTACTATGAGACAGAGAACTTGCTTCTCTACCTATAGGGGGCAAGGAAAAACTGAGTCACTTATTTGTATTGGAGGATAATTGTTTCACAATATTGTGTTGGTTTCTCTGGCACAATGAAGTGAATCAGCTATTCAGTCCAGTTCAGTTCAGTCACTCAGTCATGTCTGACTCTCTGCGACCCCATGGACTGCAGCACGCCAGGCCTTCCTGTCCATTACCAACTCCCGGAGTTTACTCAAACTCACGTCCATCGTGTCGGTAATGCCATCCAACCATCTCATCCTCTGTCATCCCCTTCTCCTCCTGCCTTCAATCTTCCCCAGCATCAGGGTCTTCTCAGATGAGTCAGTTCTTCTCATCAGGTGGCCAAAGTATTGGAGTTTCAGCTTCAGCATCAGTCCTTCCAATGGATATTCAGGACTGATTTCCTTTAGGATGGACTGGTTGGATGTCCTTGCAGTCCGAGGGACTCTCAAGAGTCTTCTCCAACACCACAGTTCAAAAGCATCAATTCTTCAGCACTCAGCTTTTTTTTATAGTCTAACTCTCACAGCCATACATAACCACTGGAAAAACCATAGCTTTGACTAGACAGACCTTTGTTGGCAAAGTAATGTCTCTATTTTTGAATATGCTATCTAGGTTGGTCATAACTTTCCTTCCAAGGACCAAGTATCTTTTAATTTCATGGCTGCAATATGTATACCTGTATCTCATCCTTCTTGAAGTTCCCTCCCTCCCACCCCCAGCCCCACCCTCCAGGTCACCGCAGAGCTCTGAGCTGAGCTCCCTGAGCTACGGAGCAGCTTCCCACCAGCGCTCTGCTTTACACATGGCAGTGTATATACATCATTGCTTCTCTCTCAAGTGGTCCCATCCTCCCCTTCTCCCCCTGTTCCCCCATGAAAGATGAGTCACTTAGGTTCTGAGGTTGGGGCTGAGTCCAGGGAGTGTCTGCTGGCACAGGGTCTGCCTCTGAGTCATTCTCCACCACTCAAGCCAAGGAAGCAGTTGGAGACCCAGCGCTACAGTGAAGGGAGCCTCTCCTTAAGACTCCCAGGGTGGAGGGGTGGTGGACCCCAAAAACCACTGGCCTGATGACGGCACAGGCAGGGCTCTGAGGAGAGGGGGATGCTCGTGGCTGGTCCTGCCCTGTCCAGGAAAGAAAGGGGTTGGGGAAAGTCCCTGGCCACAGCCCTGTCTGCAGCATCTGGGGACTTGGCAGTAAGGAGGACTGGCCTTCTTCCTGCACAAGTGGCCCTCTCAATAGTTCAGAGTGTGGAAGAGAGGAGCTTTGGGAGGTTTAGAAAAGGGAAGTGCCTTGGATCAGGCCAGGAAACATGTGTCATGGGAACCCGAGTTCAGGGCCATTGTAGCCTCTGGACCCTGGCAGCTCCAGCCCTGGGGAGGGTTATCCATGAGGCTTCAGCCCCCGGTCCAGAAAGAGCACAGAGATACCCGAGGGAACTGGTCACCTGCAGCAGGGTCCAGAGGGGCCCAGTACCCAGAGGATGCCTGAAGGAAGAGCAGGTCACCTGGCAACATCTTTCTTGCCAATCTGCCCTCCTCATAACCCTCTACCTGTGGGCCAGGCTCTGCCTCCTGCAGGGGGAGCAGCAGAGGGGCTGCTGAGGACTACGTGGAGGTCCTGGAACACTCCCTGGGGAACCCCTGGGTTGGAGGAGAGGATGAGAGAGGGAAGAAGGATCTCTATGACTGATGCTGACCACCCCAGACTTGGTTCTCACTGGGGCAGCAGACCCCAGACCCCAAACCTCCTCCCCAGATACACATCTGTTCACTCCCTCACTCACTCAACCAGCAATATTGGGGGTGCCCGCTGGCAGGAGTGTTGAGTAGCTACTGGAGGACACAGGAGCTTATGTGAGGACCCTCAGAAGGAGACCTTAGAGAAACCTACAAAAGCCCCTCAAAGGAAGTGAAAGTGAAGTCGCTTAGTCATGTCCAACTCTTTGCAACCTCATGGACTGTAGCCTACCAGGCTCCTCTGTCCATGGGATTTTCCAAGCAAAAGTACTGGAGTGGGTTGCCATTTCCTTCTCCAGGGGATCTTCCCGACCCAGGGATCGAACCTGGGTCTCCCACGTTGTAGGTGGATGCTTTTACCATCTGAGCCACCAGGGAAGTCCCCTCAAAGGAAAGCATGGCTTTAAACCTCCCCCAGAGCCAGAGAATGTTCCCACCAAGCCAGCAGCATTTCCTCTCTTCCCACCTTCCTCCTGGCCCCAACCTTGCCTCTGCTGCCCGGAATAGCACGCATTCCAGGAGCTAGCACTTGGACACTGGTCCTCATCCCCACCTCCAGCGTTCCTCTTTGTTTCCACGCTCTATTGCCAGCAGCTCCCACTCCCAAGGTCACAAGGTCCCTCTGACCCTCGGGTCTCTCTGCTCCCGTCTCAACAAGGAGAGTCAGCCTGGAGCTCCGAGCTTCCATCACTGGCACCTCCAGCCCCGCCCCTAGGAAACGTCTTTTTGATTTTGACTCCCATCCTCTCAGGATGATCCTTCTCTCACTGTAAATTCCTGCACCTCAATTTTTCCAGCAGTGGGAAACCACCTGACTTGGGACCCCCAGTGAGTTATTTCATGTCTCCTGGCCTCTGTTTCCTGACCTGGCTTCATGCACACACTGGCCAGAGGCCTTATGTGGCAAAGTCTGGTGTCCAGCGTGAAAGTGGGGTCACTCCATCCTCTCGGCAGATCCATCCCAGTGGGTTGATGAGAAATACAGAACAGTTTCTGAGTTTGCTAGGAAGAAGCTCAGGCTGCTTGGACTGGTTGTATCAGTGGAAAAGCACCTGGAATCCCCCAGCTCCTGCTCTTAACGCCACTTCCAGCCCCCAGCCTACTCCCACCATGGAGGCTGGATCCATACCGACAGTCAGAGCTGAGCCTGGAGATTCATACCCAGAGCTGCACGCCGGGCGCAGAGGAGATGTGTTCTTGGGGCCTCTGAGCTGGAGGCTCAATCCTGCAGCTGTCTGGCACTGGGTGTGGAGGCTGGAGCAAGCCACCTTGGCTCAGAGCCCCTTTGCCAGGAGCCAACAGAGATAAGTTTAATCTGCTGGATAATTGTTTTAGGGCAGGGAGCAGAGCAGAGCCTGGGCCAGAAGGACACCTTCGCCTGGGGCCTGAGGTTCAGTCAAGGTCTGGAATGGTTCAGGGGAGGGGGGCCAATAGCCCCTCCCTCCTCTCCCGAGAGGCTCGTCATTCACGGGGGACCTTGGCCCCCAGGGGCTTTTTTGCAGTCTCGGTGCACCTTAGTTATGACACCACTGGAACAGGCCCTCTGGCCCCCCCCACACACGCCTTCACTTAGCTTGTCACCCAGGGCATCCGGTGCCAGGTCCCTCACTAAGCGTCGAGGATGCAGTGTGAAGCAGTGGGCGTGGCCCCTGCTCCTATATCTGCTCATTTCAGAGGGACTTTAGAACTCTTGCTCCCTGGCCTCAGTCAGTGCTTGGGGGTTGGGCATCTGCACACCCCTCCCCAGCCACCCAGAGTGGTCCCTGCTGATCTCAAGTTGCTCCCTTGGCTACTTGGTCCAGAGTTTCATTCTTGCTATGGTTAAAAAAGAAATTCAGACATCACACAATTGAAGCACTGCCTAGGATCATGAAGGTCATTTTCACCTCCCAGGTCACTTCTCTGCAGTGAGGCACAACCACCTTTTGGCTCAACCGCTTCCATGCTGATTCCCCATAGGCCTGACGAGGGAGCTGGGAAAGGTGAGCCCGAGGAGGTGGTAAAGAAACTGTCATGGGGCCCATGGAGTTTGGCACATATACTGAGGACAACGGGAAGCACTGACAGTCCAAAGCAGGCCAGTAACTGAAGGATCTGCAAGGATCACTGAGCACACACTTGGTGCAGGCCTGTGCTGGGCTCTGGGGGTGGAGTGAACGAGACAGACAAGCTTCTCACCCTTACAGTGCTTTCCAGTGGGGGGGAGGGCTGGGGGGGCGTGACAAATTATGTACACACATACATTCATTAAATGAATAGAATTTATTGGGGAGTGGGAAGGAAATAAACAGGATTCTGGGACTGGGAGTACAAGGAGGAATCCTCTTTAGAGAGTATAGCTGGAGAAAAAGTCTCTCTAAGGAAGCGACTTTCTCATTGAGCCCTAAAAGTTGAGAAGGAGCCAGCCTTGTGAAAACCAGGAGAAAGAGTGTTCTGGGCAGGTGGGTGGGGATAGGGGTGAGTGAGCAGTGTGTGCAAAGGCCCTGAGGCAGGAACCACTTAGAGGACCCCTGGAACTGATGGTTGGTGTCATGAGCAAAGTAATCGGAGATCTGGAGGCAAACTGACAGACAGATGTCTCCGTGCTTAGGAGCTCCTGAAAAATGACGGCCCCGTGAGTGCAGAGATGAAGAGATATGGAACAATGTGAATACGTTTCAGAGACAAAACCAGCAGGACTTGCTAGTGGGTTACATGGGGGGAGAGTGGGGGACAGTGATGTCCCCCACATTTCTGGTTGGAGCTGGTATTTGCTGAGATGGGGAAGCCTGGGGAAAGGGGGATCTGGTCTGGAGGATAAAACAAGGGCAGATTTACTTTCTGGAATGCATTATGAAGGCCAGATATGGGGAAGGCAACAAGCCCAGGACAGGGAGCCCAGTTTCAGGCTGATGATGAGGAGATCTAGGGCGGGGACCATGTGGATGTGGGAAAAATCCACATCCCTGCTGAACAAGCCGACAAAGTGCTCTGGGTGTCTGCCCCAGGTGGCTGAGCAGGCTGACCAGAGGGAGAACACTGAAGTGAAACCACAGTATGGAGACGACGGAAGGCAAGTGAAGGGGAAACTGGGTCACGAGAGAGACCAGGACGAGGCTGAGGCAACGTGACATCTTGGCAGCCGGCTGTGCGCCATGGACGGGGGAGGGCTGGACACAAGCATCTGTGCAGGGACCAAGCTGTCCCGGAACAGCTGGCCAGACAGCCACGCCCATGCCCTTGGCCAACCAAGGGGTTCACGGAGGGAAAGCAGGGTAACCTTGCTACGAGGTTCAGGATGGAGCGCTGAGAGAGGCTGCAGGCAGAGCAGGCTTTCTGCCCTCAACACCTCCACTACTTCCCCTCGAACTGGGTCCCAGGCTGCACCGTTGAGACAATGCCTCTTCTCCTTGGCCTCACTGCCCTCCTGCACTGCCCATTCCGATCTCGAAGGCCCATCAAGGCAGCAGTGAGGGGCCAGCCCAGCAGGTGGAGGAAAATGAGGTATAGTCCTTTATAGACCAAAATCAGTGGCTGCTGGACACAGGAAATGTCAGTCATGCAGGCATTCATTCATTCATTCACTCATTCATTCATGCCTGCGGGCATTCAGCAAACACTGACCCAGCGTCTCTGATGTCAGGCCGTGCCCCAGGTGCTGGGCACCCAGGCTCTGTCCTTGGAAAAAGACAGATCAAGGCCTGGACATTGCTGGCCATCAAGACCTCTCGCCCTTTTCTTCCTCTCTCTGTCCCCACTCCCTCCCTTCCTGGTGCCCAGAGTTGTCCTGAATCATCACCCAGTGCTCACTCCTGCCCCTAGACCTCACGCAGTTTATTCTGATTGAAGCCCATTTCTTTAATCTTGTTTCATGGAACTAAAATGTAGGGAGAAATCAGATTGTAAAGAGCAGCAAATGACATTTTTTCTGAATTTGGCCTTTGTGCTGAGAGCACGGAGGGCGTTGAAGTATTTTAGGTGAGGGATGGCATTAGGTTTCCATTTAGAAAACGCAGCGGCGAGGTGGCGGGGTGGGAGGCCAGGAGAGGAGGACAGCGAGATGGGAGGCGGGGAAAGCTCTCAGGAGGCTCCTCGCCACCCCCACCCCACCCATCACATCCCCCTGCTGGCAGAAAGGGCTTCCCTTGTGGCTCAGCTGATAAAGAGTCTGCCTGCAATGCGGGAGACCTGGGTTTGATTCCTGGGTTGGGAAGATCTCCTGGAGAAGGGCAAGGCTACCCACTCCGGTATTCTGGTCTGGAGAATTTCTTGTACTCTATAGTCCATGGGCTGGCAGAAAGGAACTGAAAAGTCCCCTGATTTGTAGGGGGCTCTGCTCCAGAAAGGTGTCTCTGTGTGAAGTTTAACCATCACGGATTGGGCAGCCTCCATTTCTCAGATTCCTTCATCTATAATTAATCCCCTCCAAGCGGCCTTGTCAGGAAAAATTACACTTAATCTCTCTTATCTGGAGATGAAGAAACCGAGACTTGACTCCAAGACGACCTGGACTTGAATCCTGGCTCTACCACCTGCCCAAGGATTTAGGTAGGAAGTGAGGCAGTTACAAGGTCTGTGGGCTTTGCCACTAAAAAAACCTTACTGAGAAGAGTTGCATCTTTCGGGCCCCAGGAGCTGGATTTCTGGCGCCCACCAGCCTGCGGTGGAAGTGACCAGTGCTTCCAACCTCAGCCCTGGGAATAGCCTTGAATCGGCTCCCAGTGGGGACATGGGCTCCCAGTCCTGCCCCCACCCCCCTGCTTCTCTCCCATCTGTCGCTCTGCGCCTGAGGGGGAGAGTTCTGTAAGGGCGGGGCCTGGGTCCTAGCCAGGGTCCGAGGAGAGGCCTGCCCACCGCCCCACCTGCCCTACTCTGGACCGGTCTTTGTTTTCGGTATTAGCCCGGGTGGGGCGATAAGGAGAGCAACTGCGCCACCTGCTGGGCATATTGGGGAAGCTCCAGCTGCGCTTGGGTGAGGCGTGGGTGGGAAATGACCCTGCGGGTGTGGCTTTTGGGCCCAAGACTCTTGGGTCAACAAAGGGGATGTAACAAGTGACAAGTGAGCTCTGCTATAGGAGTAACCCTGGGGACAGAGCCCCATTTCATCCAGAGGCAGGAAATCCAGTGCCAAAGGAGGTGCCTATTACCTGTGCACGGAGGTGATGGGGATACAGTGAACAGTGCGGGGGGCACAGGGGAGGAAAAGGGTGGGAGAGGCAAATGTATCGATGATTAAAATGCAGTGTTTCTAAGACCAATGAGGGGCTTCCCAGGTGGCACTAGTGGTAGAGTCCGCCTCCAGGAGACTATAAGAGACGTAGATTCTATCCCTATGTCAGGAAGATCCCCTGGAGGGCCTGGCAACCCACTCCAGTATTCTTGCCTAGAGAATCCCCATGGACAGAGGAGCCTGGTGGGCTACAGTCCATAGAGTCGCAAAGAGTCAGACACGACTGAAGCGACTTAAGCACAGGACAAGACCAATGATGGGAGAAATACAGGCAGACCAGACAGGCAGTTAAATTGACTTAATAGTTTCTATTAGGTGCTGCTCCTGAATCCAGAGGGATAAATATTAATAGGAATTCAGCCAGGATAAAGGAAGACATGCCAGAGAGAGGGCGCAGCAAGGCCTGGACCGTGTGGCCATCCTACTCAGGCCCAGGGCTAGTCTCTTCCTTTCTGTGCACCGCGCGCCCTCCCCGCCACGGACCCACCCCCAGCAGCCGGAATGAACTCAGAGCTTCCCTTGGAAACGCTGTCCCTGACCTCTGTCATAGTGGCAGGAGCTCAGAGTTCTGCCCTCCACCAACCCCCGGCCAGCAGACTCCCCCCTCCTATCCCCCACGGCTCCAATGGCTTCCTCCTCCAACACAAGCAAAACTAGAAACTAGCATGGTTGGGAGACTGCTATGCGACCACCCCGTGCCCACAGATCTGAGGTTAGCCTAGGCCAGAAAGCTTGGTGGCAGGAGGGGAGAATGGCCCCAGTTGGGCCCACTCGCCACAGCTCGGGGCTTCCCTGGTGGCTCAGCTGGTAAAGAATCCACCTGCAATGTGGGAGACCTGGGTTCGATCCCTGTATTGGGAAGATCCAGTATTCTGGCCTGGAGAATTCCATGGACTGTATAGGCCATAGGGTCGCAAAGAGTCCAACAGGACTAAGGGACTTTCACTTTCACCACAGCTTCCTCTGCAGGTGCTTGGATGAACTGATCTGGGGTGAAAGTGGGCACTGCAGAGGTAGATTTAGGAAGAGAAATTCACATCTACATTCATTCCACGAGTCTGCCATTTTGATCAATAAGTCAACCATCATTTACTAACAGGTGTCAAATCGTGTGTGTCTGTGGAGGAAGGTGGGACACCAATGACCGTTTCCTGGGGCATCTACTGCCTGAAGTGGGAACTTGATCAGAGTTTCCGAAATTCTAACCAGAGGCCAACTCCTGAGCTGTGATCCAGTGTATGTTTATACTGACCCCAGAGTCTTATGATATCCCAAAGCATCTCTGAATTCATTTATGATTCAACTTGTTGGGACAGGATTGTTTTCACTGTGTGGTATGTGTCAGAGGTCACATGGCTAGTGCAACATTGACAGGAAGAGCCAAGGCAGGCCCGCTCTTCAGCCAAGGGGTCTACTTCGGAGTTTACTGTGAATCTGTGAGGTGCATTTCTCTAGTTATCTTCACTTACAGACGAGGCATAAAAACCAATCAGAGTCTTTCCCAAGAGCCCAGGGTGAGTAGAAGCTCAGCTTTCCAGACTTATCTGTAAGAGCTCTTGACATTTCCTCAAGTGAAGACTGGTTCTCTCTCCTTGGAGATCAGGGTCCTCTGATAGCAGCCAGGAAATTGTTGCTCAGTCATGTCTGACTCTTTGAGACCCCATGGACTGTAGCCCACCAGGCTCCTCTGTCAGTGGCTTTTTCCAGGCAAGAATACTGGAGTGGGTTGCCATTTCCTTCTCCAGGGGATCTTTCCAACTCAGGGATTGAATACCCATCTTCTGCATTGCAGGCAGATTCTTTACCATTGGGCCACCAAGGAAGCCCACCATCCAGGAACTACTACTAAGAAATCTTTTTTCTCTCTTTCTTAAAAGTAGTTCTAAAAAGGGCAATTAAAGCCCAGAAATGTGAGCACTAAATAATGAAGGAAGTTGTACCAAAGTCAGCATCACGCAAATGAGAGAATGTTTAGGAATGATCAGTATTTGAAAGTCAGCAGCTACAGGTTCAAAATAGTTCTTGTAAATGTCCAACCACTGGAAAACTTTCAAAATGCCAGGGAGCCAATGGTTTCCAAATGAAAATAGTTTTAAAATGTAATAAAAGCTCACTCTCATTTCTGGTAACATCTCAGTTTACTGAACAAAATAACCAAGAGCCTCTAGATCACGCCGGGCTTACTTTCTGGAAATCTGTAACTACCAGAGCACAGAGCTTGACTAACAACCGTTGGACATGGCGCCCAACACGCGTGTTTAGAGAACTGGCTTGTGTCGGAAAGACTCGCACGTCTGGTCCCCAGGCCAATCACGGTCTTTGAAACTGATAATCAGCAGAATCAGGAAATGGGAAAGCAGAACTGATTTCTGCTTTCTGAGTGAGGGAGCGGAATGTCGTCTGATTAAGGGTCAAGTTTCACCATCTGTAAAGAACCCAGGTTTTCTTTTTCCAAAATCAAGGTAAGAAAGAGCACAGACCTTTGAGCTGAAAGACCCAGATTGGAGTTCTAACTCAGCCCTGGCTGTCTCTGAACTGACTCTTCCTCAGTAAATGCCCGGATTCTCAAGGAACCACGCTCCACTGACTTCAGGAGGTCAAGGTGAACAGGCACTAAGGTATCTGGGAAAATGTTTCACACGCTTCTAGTGTCACACGGGTGATGAGGTTTATCATGAGAAAAGGTGCTGAGATGACATGTGTGTTCTTACAATTCTTTTGATTCTAAGTACAAATGAGTTTAGGCAAAATGGAGTCTTTGGTTCTGCTGTTGGGGAGCAGTAGTTCAGATCTGATTGCAAATATCCCATTTCTTTCTTCCTGGTACATGGAAGGACTGACATTCTCTGCCATCTTCAAAGTCTGGTGTGACCATATGACTACCCTTGCCATCTGGACAGAACTTTAACAGCAGGCATGCAATCTGTCACAGTTCCCTGCCCTGCCTCGGTGACTGGGGAGGGATGTGTTGAGATGAAGTTTCCATGTCCTTGGCCCCTTAGTGACTAAAGTTGAACAGAGTCCCCAACCTGCATTGACTGTGTAGCAAAAAATAAACTTCTGTTGTGTAAAAGTCACTGCGACCTTGGGATTGTTTGTTACTACAACATAACTGCATTACTTTCTGTATTTGTGATGCTCAGACATTTTGACCCTAGAGAGACTGACCTTCTAGGGCTAGCTAATCCCTAGAGAGAGCAAACAGCTCCCTGAGAACACACCTTTGATACACAGGCCAATCAATCCCCACCCACAATCCCAACTACGTCTTCTCTCAAACTCTCACACCCAAGCCAGTATTCTCCCTGCCCTGAGTCACCCCCAGACCAGGTACTAAACAGCAAGGGCCACACCTGTAGCCCAGAGCCTACCCAAATTATCCAACCTAGCCAATCCTATGCTTACACCTCCATTTCTTCCTGTGAAAACCCCAATAAAGGCTCTGCATGCCTGCTCTTATCACCACTCCCGTCCCCCACCCTATTGCCCTCACAGAGTGTTAGTCACATCCGATTCTTTGGGACCCTATGGACTGTAGTCCACCAGGCTCCTCTGTCCATGGGATTCTCCAGACAAGAATACTGGAGTGGGTCGCCATGCTCTCCTCTAGGGGATCTTCCTGACCCAGGGATCGAACCTACATCTCTTGGGGCTCCTGCATTGGCAGGCAGGTTCTTTACCACTGAGCCACCTGGGAAACCCAATAAAGGCTCTGGACCATGCTATTCTGCCTCCAGGCCAACTGATTCTTCCCCGTTAGCCCTGCAAGACATTCCATGCCTCCAGTTTCTAAGGCTATGTGAGTAGAAACGTCTTCCTTTGTGACAATCATTTGTGTGTCTGTGTGTCTTGCCATCCTGGATAAAAATGCATCCCAGGCCATTTTAACACAAACCCGACCCATCCTGATGGATACAGTAGGAGGAAGACTGGGACTTGCTTCATTGGATTTTCTCATCTTCTTCCCAACTTTGGGGTTCTGCTTTGCTCCAGGCGAGCCTCTCCTTCTGTAGATGGGCTTTCTCTGTGTGGGGGAACAGGGACCCAAGCATGGCTTTACTATCAGAGCTGAGAGGCAGGAGGTGGTCTTTGTTGCCAATTTCAGCAAAAAAAGAGTCATAGGGAAAGATCAGATTGGCCTAACCTGAGTCATGTACAATCTCCCTGGGACACAGGATTGAGCCATCTGCTCACCCCTGTGGCTGGCTGGGTGGACAGTACTGGGCAGCCAGAGCCAGGGGTGGCCATCACTGAGATCTACCATGGCCCTTTCATGAATGGAGCCTGGACACCCAAAGCTTGCTGCAACCTAAGGAAAGGACAGTCTGCAGGTAACTAACTGCTCATTAGTACTACTGGGAAACCAGACAAGCAATGAAGCAACTTCCTTTGATGTAGAGCTGGGAGGTTTATTCTGAGATAGGGTCAGGCCAACGATTGATATGGTAGTTACAAACAGTCCATGCTAACAATGGGAAAACCACCCCCTTAAATGAGCATGAGCAGCGAAGGGTAGCAAACACTTTTATCATTTTTTGCCTGCAGCACGTGGCACGTGGGATCTTAGATCGTTGATCAGGGACGGAACCCACATCCCCTGCACTGGAAGCGCAGAGACTTAAGCACTGGGCCTCCAGGAAGTTCCTCAATGTTATCTCTTGAATGCTCTCACTGTCACACACCCAGTTTTGTTCAGGTGGATCTGGCTAAAGGAATGTCCAGCTGTCCAGACACCTCTGCCGGGCTTCCTGCTTCAAGTCAATTTCTTGCTGATTCATGTCAATGTATGTAAAAAAATCACTACAATATTGTAATTAGCCTCCAATTAAAATAAATAAATTAATTAAAAATTTCTTATGAAACCCCACGGCAAACCCAGCAAACAGGTTATTTGGAGATCTCTATGGGTCACAGGGAGTGGCAGGAAAAAAGAGAGGGATGAAGTCACGACAAGGCTGAACTCCACCTGAGGCTGAGACTAGGGGCTCTCAACCTGGAGATACTGGGCTGGCCACCAGGATCCATGAACACTTGTCCTTGAATATAAAAAATTTAGTGTTCATTTCCTACAGAAAGGATTCAGGGTTTTCATTAGGTTCTCAATGGATATAGCCCCAAATGGGTCAAGAACTGCCATTTTAACAGAAGGTAGCTCGGCTTCCAGGGAACGGCAGAAAGGGGTCTGGGGATATTTTTCTTGACTTCCCTAGTATTTCACTGGCGAGGGCAGAAGATTTCTTATCTCTACTTCAGTTCTAGTATTTTCCAAATGGAGCTAAAGTCACAGAACTCTAAGCCCCTTGCAGAGTCCTGTGGGGTAGAGAGACCTGGGCCCAAGATCTGATGAGGCAACTTACAGCAGGTGACTTTACCTGGATGAGCTGACTTTGTTGTTGATGAAGAGAGGACAGTCACTCATAGTCATACGAACCCCATTACAGTAGATCAGACAATGAGCACAGAGCGCTGTCTACTCTCCATCCCATTAATAACCAAAGCTAATAGTATCCAGCCCTCATTTGTCGTAATAGCGCCAAGTGCTTTTCAGGTTCGTTATACCGCTTAAATCTTCACAAAAATTCTACAGAGCAGATGCAATTATTATTCCAATTACAAAAAAAAAAAAAAGTAAAAACTCAGGGTGGGCAGGAATTGAGCTCAAGTGGATCCTCTTAACCTGAGGCCCCACCTCCTCCATCCATCTTCCCAAGCACGCCATCCACACACATCACCCGAGAAGTCGCCAGAACAAAGCACTCAGAGCAGGCTGCAGGCTCTTGCTACTGAGGGATATGGATAAGGGGCACCTCTGACACTGAGCCCCTGGGACGTGTCAGGCACGTGACAGTGACAATTCCACCCAGTTAAACTCCTTGAGGAGTACTTTTTTTTTCACTATTTGGCTGGAATGGGTACTAGTTGCAGCACGTGGGATCTAGTTCCCTGACCAGGCATCGAACCCAGGCCCCCTGCATCGGAAGCATGGAGTCTTAGCTAGTGGACCACCGGGGAAGTCCTGAGGAGTGCGTTCATCACAGCTCTCGTGAGAAGCACCTGCTGATGTCAACTCTGCTTTTGCTCTATGCGACAAGACTATATGGAAGGTGGGCCAGTTCACAGGACCGGTTTCAGGTCACACTATGATCATGAGATAAGCCAGGAAGGACAATGTGCAGACAGATCATCTTTACGAATGAGAGGAAGCACTGGTCCAAGGTAACAACTCAAGCCAAGGACAAGCTACAAAAGCGACTGGAATCACAAAGTTTTTACAACTGGTATTTATTTACAATCACTCCCACTTCTTCACCCTGAGTGGTCCCATTACATCAAGGAAGGGGCACTGGCTCCATGAAGAAGGGAATGAATTCCCACTTTCTACAGTCCAGCAGGGATGAGGGGCTTGGGGAGGCTCTGGGCTCAGGGAGACGGGCACACTGCGGGGACCCTGCCCTGTGGGGTCGGTCTGGCTCCTCTGACAGAGCAGAACTGTGGACATCACCTGCCTGACTCCCTGCACGTGTTCCACAGCAGAAGCGAGCTCAGCCAGCAGAGTGAACGCTGGACAGGGATGTACTAAGATGAGCACCACAACCTGGGCCTGAATCCCCACTCTGTCAGGTAGAGGCAGCTGGCCCAGAAACACTCCCTCCCTCTCCCGCCACGGCTGTCACAAAGTCCCCCCAGGAGCCTTGTGGGGACAGTGGCTTCTGCCCACCAGCTTCAGAGAGAGCAAAAGGAAGATGAGTGAGAAGAGTGTGGGGGCCCGGATGCCACCTCCCGACCCAGCTGCTGTGCCTTCTGGATGCCAGCCCCCTTCTGTGCCGGCCCCCCACCCCTGCGGTGGGCGCTGCGGGGGCCTCCACGTGCTGGGGGGTGGCGGGCAGGGCGCCGGGGCCCGCGGGCCACCTCACTTGCTGGCCACGGCGGACAGCTGGTCCCGGATGCGGCCCAGCCCATCTAACATCGTGTCCAGCGTCTCCTTACTCAGCTCCACGGTGATGGCCGACACGGAGGGCCTGTCCCCACAGAGACTGGGATCTTCCTGGATCTGAGAAGAGAACATTTTCCCAGAGTCAAGGCTGCCTCTCTTCAACCCGCAGGCCTTACCTGGTTCTGGTGAAGCTCTGAGGAGAGGCTCTTTGCTCAGAGTCACGAGTGCTAGTCCTGGAGTTACCCAGCAAATGGGGGCAGGGCGGGAGCCGTCTTAGGGGCTCCGAACAGGAATCGGAGAAGCCCAGGCTCCCTCACCCTCCCGCCCCCAACTCAGCGCTCGAGTGAAAAATACCGCCTAGGTGTATGCTGGCACTTTAGGCTGGGGCTCCACGGGTATGTAAGAATCCGCCAGGATGCAGGAAAAATATTACAACCTCTAGTTATATGTGTTTGCATCTTTTTTTAAGTGAGTCTTACACTAACAGTTAAAAACTTAAGTTGTCAGCGGCACCCTTTGTTTTCATTTTCTCACCGGTGTTGAGTTTCTGGCTGTCTGGTGGTTAACCAAATACAGCATTACCTTATCTAGTTTTAACTAAAACCTGAAAAAAAAACAACAAACTGAAACTGTTAGTCGCTCAGTCGTGTTCAACTCTTTGCGACCCCATGGACTATAGCCCACCAGGCTCCTCTGTCCGTGGGATTTTCCAGGCAAGAATACTGGAGTGGGTTGCCAGTTCCTTCTCCAGGGGATCTTCCTGACCCAGCGATCGAACCTGGATCTTCTGCATTGCAGGCAGATTCTTTATCATCTGAGCCCCCAGGGAAGCCCAGGTTTTAACTAAACAAACCCTAAAAATAGGTATGTGACTTAACAAGATTCCTGAAAATAACTGTGAAGATACCACCAACGAGGCAACTGCATGTGAACAATCAAATGAAGAACTGACACTTCTCCAACTGCTAACAGGCGCCCCTGTTCAGCGCGGTAGAAACAGCGACAGCCCCCTTAGTTTGGACAAGAATCCAGTCAAGTATACCAAACCTATCAAGAAGACAATTTGAAATTTGAGTGCGTGCTCCTATCGTTAAAGCCAAACCTTCCTGTTTAAGTGTTGAAGGTAACCTTTAGGTTCAACAAATTATTTTTAAAATTTGTATCTCATGTCTGTCTTATTTTTTAAAAAATATTTCTACTTTCGGTATAGGTTTTATTATGACTGTACTATGCTAATTCATGTATACTTTCTAAATAAACACTCTGCACTTTAGGGGTGCTACAGCTTCTTAATTTATGGGGCTAGGGGCTTCCCTGATGGCTCAGCAGGTAAAGAATCTGCCTGCAATGCAGGAGACACAGGAGATGCAAGTTTGATCCCTGGGTCAGGAAGATCCCCTGGAGAAGGGAATGGCTACCCACTTCAGTATTACTGCCTGGTAAAATTCCATGGACAAATGAGCCTGGAGGGCTACTGTCCAAAGGGTTGCAAAGAGTCGGACATGACTGAGCGACTAAATACACACACAGAGATCCTATGATTTTGGAGACCGGCATTTCCACTGGTCTGTGGGACACAGATCCTGCATGCCCTGCCCCCTGCCTTCTAGTGAGCATGACGGTGGACATACCTTCATCTGGAGCAAACAGGTGGGGACGGCCATGCGGCTGATGCTGTCTGAGGAGGTTTTGATGTCCACCCTCCAGTCCAGGTCCACCAGGCGCGGCAGAGAGACTGCGGGGATACAGCTCAGCTCAGCCCTCGCACCACCGAGTAACCAAGCCTTTATGACGGGCAGCTCTAAGGGCTGCACGCTTGTAAGGCCCTTAGTCCACACCGCAAGCCTCTGAGGGAGACAGAGAGATGGGGCCCGAGACCCCACAGCAAGCCCTGGGCCTTCCTTACCACTGCTCGTGGCCCCCGCACTTATTATAGTGTGGACTCCTGGTGGACAGCACCTCCAGGCTTCTGCCCGAACACCTAGCCCTCCAGACATCAAGGGAAAATGAGGAATGAATGACACAGGTAGAGAAGATGAGGCCGTGGCCTGAGTCTTAGGAAATGTGTAGCTTTGCCAACAGCAGAAAGAGCTTTTGTTTGAGAGACACACAGGCTTGGCTTCAATATTCCTGTTTAACCTCTGAGCCTCTGTTTGCTCATCTGTAAAATGGGGATGATCCCCACCCCGTTTACAAGGTTGCTTGGAGGACTAAATGAGCTAATGCAGGCCAAGTTCTGCAGCACTGTGACCGAGTTTAGTGACCATTTATCAAGCACCCAGTTTTATTCACTCTTTCACAATAATTTCAATTATCATTAATTTGTTTCCTAATGGAAACATAGTCACTGTAAGTACTTTCTGCTTTGGACAGAAAGTTTTGTTTTTTTTTAACAACATGCCTTATAATCAGAAACAATATTAAAAAGTAGGATTAAAAAGAAATGCAGAACAACCACTAAGTGGGTTAATTCACTTTGGTTTTAGTTAAAAACTCCAGCAGATTCAGGGTTAGGGCTGGGGAGGAAGTGGGGTGGGGAAAGAGGCAGGTTCCTTGATACTCACTCTGATTCGCTTGGGCTTCAGCTCTCCAAGTAGATCTGTTTAGGGAAAGATGAGAAAAACAGAATGGAAAAGGGATGCCAACTGAGTCTTCCAATAATGAGGCCTGTGGGCCTGGGCCTCCGCTCCTTCAGTAATCTTCAAACCTACAATCCCCTCCTGACAGGAGAGGACCACAGAAATGCCCCCCTCCAAGGAGCAACTGTTTGTTTTACAGAATCGAGTGATGTAGAGGCCACAGCTGTTCAGTTTTCAGCTTAGGAAAAACAAGAGAAGGCTAAATGCCCTGTAATCACATTGTACTGCTGTTCTCAGAGACAAAACAGAAAAGGTCAACTCATCCTTTGTCACTAGGCATCTCCTACACAATGCTGGCACCTTACATAAACCACACCCAAGCAGGCCTAATGCTACAGCAAATCCCGCCACGGCGAGGTGCAGAGTCAGAGTAAAACGTGGCTGCCCATGAGAAGGTTTCTACACAAGCAACAAAACCCTTGGTAAGTAACGTTATCCGTTGGGATTATCACAGAGGTCTGTTGAAGCCTGCTGCTAACCAGCAGTTAATCAGTTCTGCTTAAATTATATGTACTGAAAAGGATTTTCCCAGGTAGAAAATGTACAGATAATTCACAAAAGAAATAAAAATGACCAATAACATGAAAAAGATATCTGACATCACTAGTACCAAAGATTCATGCGAGCATGCTACGGCACTTCAGTCATGCCCAACTCTTTGCAACCCTGTGGACTGTAACTCGCCAGGCTCCTCTGTCCATTGGATTCTCCAGGCGAGAATGCTGGAGTGGGCTGCCATGCCCTCCCCGAGGGGATCTTCCTGACCCAGGGATCGAACTCGGGTCTCTTGTGTTTCCTGAACTGGCAGGTGTGTTCTTTACCACCAGCACCACCTGGGAAACCCAGTAGCAAAGATACGTAAATTGAAATGAGGTACCGTTTGCCATGTGTAAAACTCGGAAGTAAAAAAAAAAACATTCCCCCAGTGCAGGTGATGGTGTGGGGAGAGTGGCACTCCCACGTCCTATTGATGGAGAAATAGTTGGGGCAGTCTTTCCAATGGCTGACTGGATAATAAAAAGCCAAACGTCAATATCACCATTTACCAGCAAGGAGATAGTTAAGCACAATGTGAGCAAAGGTTCCCCAATCAAGTGTTCACTGAAGTGAAAACTGCCAACAGCCTAAATGTCTAACACTAAGGTATCTATTAACTAAATTATACATAATTTCTTCATATAATGAAATACAGTTAGCCATTAAAAATAATACTGAAGGTAAATATTTATCACCCTGGAATATCATTCATATTAATACTGTGAACTGAAAACAAACAAGTTATAAAACGGCACGACATCACTGTGTTAAACACAAAAGCAAAACAAAAATCCCTCTCTCTCTGTGAAAATGGAAAAAGTACACCCCTCGAAAAAGGTTTTCTGTTAAGGAGTGAACACTGCTAACCCTCTGGGGGGTGGATTTAATGGTTTTCTTCTTTTTTGCTGACTTGTGCCTGCCTTTCAAGAATGAGCATATTTTATTTAGAAGAGAAATTGAAACATAACAGCATTATAAGAAACTCTCAAGAAATGAGCACTTACATGTGTTCCAGGATGATTTTTGTCAGCAGGTTTTTGAGGTTTTGGTGGAAATTTTCAGGAAAGAGTGCCAGAATCGCCTCGGCGGAGGAGAGGTCACGGAACACAGCCAGCCTGGTGAGGCGGTGCAGGGCTTGGAGCAGCTGCGGGGTAGACGGGGAGCCTGGGTGGTGAGGGGCACTGGCACAGGGGACAGGGCGCCATCCCCTGCTGGCAAGAGGGCCTGCCGCACGCTGCCACTGTCACTCACGCGGGGCCTCAGAAGTCCAGAGGCCCTGGGGGCCCAGCCACTGATGCCCACGTGCCTCGGCCTGCCTCCAAGTTCACCTGTTGCTTAGAGGACACGCAGCTGCCCGACCAAGCATGCTATCAACCTGCCAGAAAGTCTCTCTGCTAGTGGGCAAACGGCTAATAAAGCCCGTGTTTTTCCTGGTGCACGCACTCTGACCTTAAGCTAACTTTCTAGCCTGTTCCCCTGGTAATGTGAGTGAAGCAGCAAGTCAGCTGTGTTACTAGGCAATGCTGCACTGGTCCCTGCCGCTGGACCGGGAGGCCTGAGGAGACACCAGAGCCCACAGTTTGGGCTTCCCCGAGTGTGGCCACACGGTCCCTGCCAGCACCCGAAGCTGTGCTTACTGCAGAGGTACTGGCTCCGGGGGAGTCTCGGGTTTTCATCCAGAGTAGCTGGAACGTCACCTCCTTACCCCTAGCTGTCACCAGGGAGGGCGAGGAGAGCAAAGAGCTCCAGGCTGGCTGTGCAGAGCCCCCTGCGGAAGGAGTGGCTGACACTGCCCTGCTAGGACACTGTCCAGGTTCCACCCCGGGTCATTCCAAGTGCGTGTGTAGCCAAGTGTGGCCTGTCCTCGTCTTGTGAGTATCACACTGCTTAGCTGAACCTAACAAGATGCCCCGGAGGTAGTTTTCTCTGCCTTAGGGCTTTCTCAGATGCCATGGGAGGTGGCTCAGCTCAGAGAAGCACAAGTGTGGCTTTCGTGCACACCGTCTAGGTAACAAATCTGAAAGTGAAATGGTCAAGAGCTCTGATTCTGGGTATAGTCTTCCCATCCATGCCTCATTTATCATAACGATGTGAAGGTTCAATGACAACAGCTATTTTGGGGGGTGGAGGGCATAGTTGCTTTACAATACTATGTTAGATTCTGTTGCACAACAGAGGGTATCAGGAGAAGGAAATGGCAACCCACTCCAGTATTCTTGCCTAGAGAATTCCCACGGACAGAGGAGCCTGGCAGGCTACACTCCATAGGGCCACAGGAGACGGACACAACTTAGCAACTAAACCACACCAAAGTGTATCAGCTCTAAGTATACATATATCCCCTCCCTCTTGGGTCTCCCTCTCACCCCCTCATCCTACAGGGGTGCCTCTAGAGCACAGAGCTGAGCTCCCTGTGATACACAGCAGGTTCCCACTAAGTTCCCTAACATTAAAAAAAAACCATCTGTAATGTCAACAGACAATTCAGGGGAAAAATTCCCTTGGACGTGGCAGTGGCTGGGACGTCAATGAAGAGACTGATGAGCTGAGAAGCCAGTGGCCAGAGGTCATTTCTGACCACACTTACTTGCTCTGCCTCCTCCTGGGTCACGGACAAGCTGGAACACGTAACATCCAAGAGATTCTTGGAGCCAAGGGCTGAACTGGAAAAGCTCTCTTGGCACAGCTGTCTGACAACATCTTTCGAGGAGGCCTATAAATTAATTCACAGATGGAAAAAGACAAAACAAGAAACAAACTCAGACTCTGAAAATACATTTCTTAAGAACATAATACAGTCTCGGTCAAGGTGTAACACCTAAGAGGGGCATAGGACACTTCCATTTCTGGGAAGATGATGCAGATGTACTTTTTCTTATTTTTGCTGCTAAACATGGCTAAACTCCCCAGGCACTCTACAGAAATGTAAGATAATGCTGAAAACGGAGAGAAGGCAGACCTTCTAGGGACCTCATGACCAAGGAATGACACGGTCATATTATGTCCTGAGACTGCGGACCTTGTTTAAATCTTGTTTCAGCTGGCTTTCTCTTTCACTGCTCAGGTAGCACGGGGAGTGTGTGTGTGTGTGTGCTGGGGGGGAGGGTGCGGCTTCATGACTACCGAATGGAGATGAAAGCCCAGCTCCCCTGTTGGTTCCTGCTGACACTCTAACGTGGGGGCTCCTTGCTGCCACAGCACAGAGGTGGAAGTTCTGGCTCCGTGTAGTCTCCACTCATGCCAGGGGTGGTGGAACCCGCCGGTGGGGATGGGAGTCCAGCTCCCTACTTGGCTTTCTCTGACGCCAGCTGCCGGGGCTGCTGAAACACGGTGTTGCAACCTCACACGGCGGGAGTCTGTGCCCCCCAGCCTTTGCTGACACAGTGGGCAGCGGGGCCACGGTTTTTTCTGTGGTGCTTTGGTGGAGTAAACAATTACTATCTAACAGTTTTCTCTCTTCCCAAGCTATCCCTTTCTTGGTCTTCGGTAAGAGAAAGCAAGTATTTGCTGGAGTTTCTTTGTTTTCACTCACTGGGCTCCTGGGTGGCCCTCTTCTTCAGCTCAAAGTCTGGGACGTATGAGCAAAAAAGAAAAGCCACTGTCCGATGGTGGCCCTAACTGTATGTAGAGGAAGTATTTAAGATAACTATATCATAAATAAGGGACTACTTCACTCTACCTGGTAAAATGATGATACTAATATTGCCTCTGAGATTGTGATATTATGTAAATAAATGTAATAAGTTGAATAAGCACTATAAGAGTTATAAACAGAATTACATTTTAAAGCACTATAGATAAATCAAAATGGAATTCCCCCAAATAGTTAACTGGTCAAACAACCCACAGAAAGGCAGAAAAATTAAAGAAACAAAAAATAAAGGCTAAGTGGGTTAAAACAGGGGTCCCCAACCTCCAGGATCTAATACCTGATGATCTGAGGTAGAGGTGATATAATAATAACAGAAATAAAGTACACAATAAATGTAATGTATTTACATACCAAAACCATAGCCCCCAACCCAGTCTGTGGAAAAACTGTCTTCCACAAAAATGGTCCCTGGTCCCAAAAAGGTTGGGGACTGCTAGATTAAGAAATGTGATCAGTTAAATGCTGTCTACAAGGAACTCCCTTCAAATATAATGGCAGAAGCAGATTAAAAGTAAAAGAATGGAAAAGGAGATCATGCAAACAATCAGGAAACCAAGGTGGCTACACGACCATCAGATAAAGCAGACTTCACAGCAGAGAAAATTACCAGAGACAGAGAGGGACATTAAATAACGATAAAAAGTTCTGTTCACCATGAAGACATCCTGAGTGTAAGCACTCAGCAAGAGAGCTACTACATATGGGAAGCAAAAGCAGAAGTGAAAGGAGAAATCGACAAATCCATAAATACAGCTGGACTCCTTAACACCCCTCTTTCAACAATTGATACAACTAGACCAGACTCAACAAGGATACAGAAGAACTCTGCAACACCATCAATCAACCTAATTGACATTTATGGAACACTACCCAGTAACAACAGAATACACACTCTTTTCAAAAGCTCACTGAACAGGTACCAAGAGAGATGATATTCTGAGCCAAAAAACAAACCCTAATGAATTTAAAAGAACTGAAATCATACAGAGAGTGCTGTCAACTAACACAATAGAGTCAAACTAGCAATCAATAAGAAAGATCAAAGAAATGTGTCCAAACATTTGGAAACAATAATCCACAGACTAAAGGGACAGTCTCAAGGGAAAGCTTAAAAATATATGAAATAACTTATTTCATTTATTCAAGTGAATAAATGAAAATGAAATACAACACCCCAATTTTGGGGATACAGCCAAGATGGTGCTGAGAGAGAAATTTACAGCACTGAATGCATACATTAGAAAAGAGGAAAAATCTCAAAAAAAAATAACCCAAGCTCTCATCTCAAGGACCTAGAAACACATGAGCGTAATAAACCTAAAGGAAGAAGGAAGGAAATAACAAAGAGCAGACACCAAGAAAAATAAAAACAGGAAAAAAGGGGAATGGATGGAACAAAAACCTGGTTCTTTGAAAATATCAAACTTTAAAAAATTAATTAACTAAATTAAATAAATTAATTTAAAAAAATTAACAAACTTTTAGCAAGACTGACAAAGTTAAAAAGAAAGGGAACACTAATTACCATTATCAGGAAGGCAGTAGGGCATATCGCTACAGACCCTGCAGATATCAAAAAGAAAATAAGAGAATAACTAAATACAAACAACTATACACACGTAAATTTGACAGTTTAAATGAAATGGATCAATTTCTCAAAAAACACAAACTACCACAACTCTCTCAACATAACATTGAAAACTTGAACAGTCCTGTAACTATTAAGGCAACTGTATTTGTCATTTTAAAACCCCTAGAAAAGAAATCGCCAGACTCAGATGGTTTCACTGGAGAATTCTAACAAACATTCAAAGAAAGAATTAACTAATTCTACATAATATTTTTCTATAAAACAGAAAAGGAGGAAACACTTCCCAATTCATTTGACAAAGGTAGCATTACTCTGATACCAAAATCAGACAGAGAATATATGTAAAACCAACCAAACAAGCAATAAACCAATACCCCTCATCAAAAGAGATGCAAAGATCCTTAACAAAATACTACCAAATAGGATTTAGCAATATATAAAAAGCATTATTCACTATAACCAGGTCGAATTTACTCCAGGGATGCTAGCTAGGTCAATCCAGTATTTGAAAATCTATGTAGTCCATCATGTTAACAGGCTCAAGAAGAAGATCACAGGATATCAATCAATGTAGAAACAGCAGTAGATAAAATTCAACACCCATTCTTGATGGAAACTCTCATAAAATTAGGAATAAAGGGGAACTTCCACAACTTGATTTAAAGCATCTACCAAAAAACCTAGAGACAGCATACTTAACGATGAAAGACTAAAGTTGGGAACAAGACAAAGCTGTCTGCTCTCACTACTGTTACTCCACATAGTGCTGAAAATTCTAGCCACTAAAACAAGGCAAGGGGAAGAAAGAAAGGGTTTGCAGATCAGAACGGAAGAAATAAAACTGTTCCTATTTGCAGACAGCATGACAGTCTATGAGAAAGCCCAAAGAAATGTACAAAAAATTATTTGAATAAATGAGGTCAGCAGTTTGCAAATTCAAGAGACACATAGAAAAATCAGGTGTATTTCTACACACTAGCAATGAACATGTGGACACTGGAATTAAAAGTACAATATCATTTGCAACTGCTCAAAAAAAAAAAAAGAAGAAATACTTAGGAATCAATCTAACAAAGCATGTACAGGACTTGTATGCTGAAAATTACACAGCACAGATAAGAAAAATCAAAGATCTCAATCAATGGGGAGACACACCATGATCATGGATTGGAAGATCCAACACATCAAAATGATGTCAATTTGCTCCTACATGATAAACAGATTTAACCCAATTCCTATGAAAATCTCAGCAAGTTTTTTTTTTAAAGATATATCCAAGATCATTCTAAAATTGATACAGAAAGGCAAAAGAATTAGAATAGCTAAAGTAATTTTGATAAAGAATGAAGTAGGAGGAATCCATCTGCCTGATTTTAAGAGTTATTATATAGTGATGGTAATCAAGAATATATGGTATTTTCAGAGGGATTAACAAATAGATCAATGGAACAAACCAAAGACCTCTGAAGTAGACCTATGCAAATATGCCTGACTGATTCTTGACAAAATTGCAAAAGCAATTCAACAGAGGAAATAGACTTTTCAACAAAGAACTTGAACAACTGGATATTCATAGGCCAAAGGCGGAGGGGAACCTCAAAGTGTCTCACACACCTTATACAAAATTAAGGCAAAACTGGTCACGGACTTAAACGTTAAAACATACATAAATGGAATATATAAAACTATAAGCAAAAAATAGGGGAAATTTTTGAGAGCTGCTGCTGCATCGCTTTAGTTGTGTCCGACTCTGTGCGACCCCACAGACAGCAGCCCACCAGGCTCCCCCGTCCCTGGGATTCTCCAGGCATGAACACTGGAGTGGGTTGCCATTTCCTTCTCCAATGCATGAAAGTGAAAAGTGAAAGTGAAGTCGCTCAGTCGTGTCCGACCCTCAGCGACCCCATGGACTGCAGCCTACCAGGCTCCTCCATCCATGGGATTTTCTAGGCAAAAGTACTGGAGTGGGGTGCCTGCTAGGTTCTTCTGTCCATGGGGATTCTCCAGGCAAGAATATTGGAGTGGGTCCATGTCCTCCTCCAGGGGATCTTCCCAACCCAGGGATCGAACCCAGGTCTCCCATTTTGCAGGGAGATTCTTTACCATCTGAGCCACTAGGGAAGACCCAAGGAACACAGGGTGAACTCTAATCCAGTATGACTGAGCCGTAATTAAAAGGGAAATTTAGAAACAGACATGCCAACTGGGAGAACTCCATGTGAAAGTGAATGCAGAGACTACAAACATTAAATATTATCAGAAACCCACAGACGGTAGGAGGGAAGCACGGACAAACTATCCTTCAAAGCCCTTGCTGCTGCTGCTGTCGCTTCAGTCGTGTCCGACTCTGTGCGACCCCACAGATGGCAGCCCACCAGGCTCCCCCGTCACTGGGATTCTCCAGGCAAGAACACTGGAGTGGGTTGCCATTTCCTTCTCCAATGCATGAAAGTGAAAAGTGAAAGTGAAGTCGCTCAGTCATATCCGACTCTTAGCAACCCCATGGACTACAGCCTACCAGGCTCCTCCATCCATGGGATTTTCCAGGCAAGAGTACTGGAGTGGGGTGCCATTGCCTTCTCCAGTGCATGAAAGTGAAGTCGCTCAGTCCTGTCCGACCCTCAGCGACCCCATGGACTGCAGCCTATCAGGCTCCTCCTTCCATGGGATTTTCCAGGCAAGAGTACTGGAGTGGGGTGCCATTTAGAAGGAACCAATTTGACCGACATCTTGATCTCATACTTCTGGCCTCCAGAACTGGAAGACAATACATTTCTGCTGGGTGACCCACCAATTCTCTGTAGCTATACACTAGGAGAGAATATGTGCAAACCACATATATAACAAAGGACTGCTGCTGCTAAGTTACTTCAGTCGTGTCCGATTCTGTGCGACCCCATAGAAAGCAGCCCACCAGGCTTCCCCGTCCCTGGGATTCTCCAGGCAAGAACACTGGAGTGGGTTGCCATTTCCTTCAATGCATGAAAGTGAAAAGTGAAAGTGAAGTCGCTCAGTCGTGTCCGACTCTGTGCGACCCCATGGACTGCCGCCTACCATGCTCCTCCGTCCATGGGATTTTATAGGCAAGAGTCCTGGAGTGGGCTGCCATTGCCTTCTCCAAACAAAGGACTACACGCTCGAATATATAAAGAAACTCAAGAGTAAAAAGCAAACAATGCAATTAAGAGTATGAACAAAAAACATAAACAGATATTTCTCTGAAGAGATACAGATGGTAAGCACATGAAAAGAAGTCCAAAATCATTAACCATTAGAGAAATTCAAATTCAAACCACAATGAGGTAGAAAAACACGCCTATCAGAACAGCTCAAATAAAATATAGTGATGCCAATAAATGCTGGCGAGGATGGGGAGAAGCTGGATCATTCATGCACTGCTGTTGCAAATGTAAAGTGGTATAGCCATGCTGGAAATTTTGGCAGTTTCATAAAAACAAAACAAAAAAACCCCAAAACATGCAACTACTAAAAGATCCAGAATTGTGCTCCTAGGCATTCATTTCAGAGAACTAAAGACTTGTGCTCAATACAAAAAAACTGCATATAAGGGTTTACAGCAGCTTTATTTGTAATAGCAAAAAACCCTGCCGATGTCATACCATGGAATACTACTAAGCAACAAAAAAGAAAGAATTATTGATACATATGGCATGGATCAATCTCCAGAAAACTGGGCTCAGAGCCAGTCCCCAAAGGTTGTATATTGTATTGTTTCCTTTATAGAACATATTTGAAATGAGAAAATTATAGAAATGAAGAACAAATTAGTGAACAAATTAGTCAGAGTTCTGAGAGGGAGTGAAGGCTGAGGGCAAGTGGGTGTAGCTCTGTAAGGGGAACATGAAAAACCCTGTGGTGATGGAAAATGTTCTGCATCTTGACTATCAATGTCAATATCCTCGTTGTGGTATCATACCATAGGTTTGCAAAATGTTACCACTGGGGGAAACTGGGTAATGGCAAATAGGATCTCTCTGTATAGGGTGTTTTTTTGTTTTGTTTTGTTTTCTCTCAACTGACTGTTAATCAAGATCTCAAAATTAAAGTGCGTGGGGAACTGGTAAGGCGGATCTAGCGATTACTACCCCCAATGCACCAATCCCAAAAGCCAGCCCCAGAGACTTTTAGTAGGGCACCTTCGTACACCACCTTCGAGTCCATTGTCTTGTTTTCCCCACTATCCTGTCAAAGCGATGCTAATTTTGTTTCTACTATTAAAAAGCTCGGAAAGGCGCGACCACCTGCCAGGGGTCACAGTGAGAGGCAGTGGCAGAGTCGTGGCTCCAAATCAGGGTTGGTTTATTCTCAACTCCTGCTCTGTCCAAAGTCTTGGAGACAAAGGCGCGTCTTGCGCTGGCCCCAGCCCTCCCATTTACCTTCAGCAGGCTCTGGAGGGCTGCAAAGTTCTCCGCCGTCAGCGCGGCCATCTTCCCCGAGTCACGTGACCGAGGTAGGCGTAGAAGCGCGGTCACGTGGCTCCGATAGCCTCGCGGGGCGTACCGGGAGCGGTAGTCCTTCTGGGTGGCGGGAGCGGCCTGAGTTGCGGAGCGAGCGGGTGGGGAGGCGCGGAGCAGGGCGGGGAGGCGCCGAGCAGGGCGCGAAGGCGGGACTGCTCAAGCCGCGGGACTCGCGGACCGTGGGATTTGCAGGACGCAGGCGCTGGATAGTTTTCAGGGGAGGAAATTGGTTTCCCTGGTGGCTCAGGCGCTAAAAGCGTCTGCCTACAATGCGGGAGGCCCGGGTTCGATCCCTAGGTCGAGAAGATCCCTGGAGCAGGAAATGGCAACCCACTCCGGTACTCTTGCCTAGAAAATCCCATGGACAGAGGAGCTTGATAGGCTACAGTCCATGGGGTCGCAAAGAGTCGGACACTACTGAGCCACTTAACTTTGTCTACTCGCCAGGTCCCGAGAAACCTGATTTTCTCGGCTCGTGTGGATGTGCTGGCTGATTGGGGGGCTCCTTGGAAACGTAGCTGTTCTGGAGTGATTATCGTACCTGGCCGCTCGGAATTAAAATGTGGCTGTGCACGTCATTACAAATTCTTGGAATGTACCCCCCAACCCCCACCCCACCTGTCTGGAAGATTGCTTTCATGTGTACAGTTTCCTTTTTGTCCCTGGGGTAGGTAGGAGCTGGTAGTATTAACCTTATCCAAATGAGGTCTTGATGACTTTCCCTAGTCCTGGAGGAGATCCATTCTGATAAGCAGCTGGGGAAGTTTTAGGGAGAAGGAGTAGAAAGGGAATCCAATGAAAGATATTACCTAACTAGGTTCCTATGACACCTATAGCCGGGTTGGGAGGTGTGGTTCATGGAAATGATTTAATTCATTGATTTAACAAAATAATTGGAACAAATGTAAGGATGATTTTGGGTGGACAGTACTGGACTCTTTGATTTGCCCAGTGATTAGATCCCATCTTGGAACAGATTCAAATTGTAAAGTCCTGGAACTTGGTTTTGAAGAACCACCTACCTCCTCTGCCCTCCATCCGCCAACCTCTGACAGTTCCCTTATACATCTTTCCTGCAGATTCAAATTGTAAAGTCCTGGAACTTGGTTTTGAAGAACCACCTACCTCCTCTGCCCTCCATCCGCCAACCTCTGACAGTTCCCTTATACATCTTTCCTATCTAGTTGTCTTTCTTTTTCCATCCCCAGTGCCTTCATGAAATCTGGCTCAAAACAGGTTCTGATGAATTTAAGCCAGAGAAAGAATGTCTAACTGTGAATCCAGAAATTGGTCATTAGTTTTTCTGCCTTCTATTTTTTCCCGCCTCTTCACCACACAAATCTCTCCAGAGAACTTTTCATATCATGACAGCTTGTTTTCCTGGGACCAAGAGATTCAGCAAAAAGAAATCAGACCCCCCCCCCCCCCAAAAAAAAGAGTACTGAGAAGCTGTCTAGTTTATAACTAACCTTAAACTAAGTTAACTAAAAGTTTACAAGTAATCTTAGATGTGACATACCATCACTTCTGACACCTGCTGTTGGTCACACAGACTAAAGTGGCACCATGTGGGAGGGGACTTCACAAGGGTGTGAATACCAGGGAGCAGGGGTCTTGAGAGCCATCTGGGAGGCTGGGGAAAAACTGAAGCCTCTGACCAATAGCCAGCCAGAAACTAAAAAGCCTGCAAACAGCCTCATGACCAAGCTTGGAAGCAGATTCTTAGCCCTGGTAGAGCATTGAGATGACAGTGGCCATGGCCAACACCTTGAGTACAACCTCACAAGAGATTCTGAGCCAGAACTGCCTAGCTAAACCACTCCTGGATCTCTGGCCTTATGAATGTTTGTGGTTTTAAGCTGCTAAGCTTTGAGGTAATTTGTTACATAGCAGTAACAACTATTCCATGGAGGCAGAAAAGCATAAGGGCTTTAGAATTTAACCTAAGGTTGAATCCGAACTCTCCATGTTGTTAACTTACCTTGAACAAATTCTTGAACTTCTCTGGGCCTCTTGAACTTCAGCTAAAGCTGATGTTGATCAAAAACTGATGTTGATCACACCCACTTGCCTCAGTGGAAGGAGCCACCTAACAGTTCTCCTTGCCCTTGTGGGCCGGCATGCTGTGAGGGGAATCCTGGGCTTAGTCAGTGCCAGGCAGGACCTGCAACCTTGCATCAGATCATCCCATTTTGCCAGGACTGCCCACACTGCCACTGCCATGTTGCAGCTAAAGGTGTGTCTATGGCCTGAACAGTTTCCAGCAGTTTCTCAGCCATGAACATTTACATGGGAAGCAGCAGAATGAATGTTAGAGTTTACTTGCATGATTTGGTCTCGCACTCTGGTTTTTGTTAAACCTAGTCTGATTTCTTTCCAGTACTGGGTATATGGATCTGTGCTTGGTTTCATTTACTTAATGACACCAATTTATTTAATAAATGTAAATTTGTATTATTAAATAAATGTATTAAATAGATTTACTTAATACATGTGCCATGCTCCATTCTAATCATTTCACATTTCTTGGTTTATTTACTTCCTATATCAATCTGATGTGATACACACACACACACACACACACACACAGAGTACTATAATTTTTACCATTTTACGTAAGGGGGAACTGAGGCACAGACAAGTCAAGTTAACTTGTCCAAGTTCACACAACTAAAATTTTGGCAAAGCCCAAACTTGAGCATTTTAGCTCCAGAGTCTGTGCTATCTCCTTGTCTTCCTGTAGCTGAAAGCTCATGCTTCTTCTCTCTGGATGTCTAACTACCTTCCCCAGGGGCCAGAACAATCTGAGAGTGTTCCTGGACACTCAACCCAGTGGTATGGTAAGAGACGAGATGATGAGTGGAAGGGGTGACTTGGGTTTTGGAAAAAGACCCAGGTTCAATTTCTGGCTCCTGTAGGCTTCTGGCTGGTTATTTCATCACTGAACCTCAGTTTCTTCATCTGTAAATTAGGAGCAAGAATAATTTTTTAAAAATACCTTCTGACCATTAGAGGGTCAAAAGGGTCATTGACTAAGGATGACTTACACCCAAAATGGGGAAGGATTATTTATATGGAGACTTAGTTCTAGCCATTGGCTGCACTGAAGGGCAGAACATTCCTGTGCTCTGGGAAAGAGTGGGCATTAGGATCATCAACCATCTCTGTTTGGGACACCAGGCTTTCTTGCTAACACTGGACGGTCTCAGGCAAACCAGGCTAGTTGGTTACCCTTGTTTGAGCCCTGTGCTTTTGAGGAAAACCACCCTTTGAGAGCTCTTGACCTGTCTTCTCCAGTGAGGCTGCAGTGAAGAGAGTGATATGGATAGAGTTTCTTTTTAATAGAAGGTAATTAAGATCCCTTGGAGAAGGAAATGCAACCCACTCCAGTATTCTTGCCTGGGAAATCCCATGGACAGAGGAGTATGGTGGGCTACTATCCATGGAGTCACAAAAGAGTTGGACACAATTTAGTGACTAAGCAACAGCAATTAAGGGGACTTCTTTTGCAGTGGTTAAGGCTTTTCCTTCCAATGCAGAGGGTGTGGGTTTGATCCCTGGTTGAAGAGCTAAGATCCCACATGCCTCATGGCCAAAAAACCAGAACATAAACAACAGAAGCAATATTATAACAAATTCAATAAAGACTTTAAAAATGATCCACGTCAGAAAAAAAAAAAAGCTTTAAAAAAAGAAAAAAGAAGGTAATTAAAGGCAGCAATCTTAGTTTTGAGGGGTTTTTTTTTGGTAACAGCTTTATTGAGATATTAGTCTTGTATACAATTTACCCACTTAGGGTGTAACAATTCAATGGATTTTAGTGTTATGTAACCATCACCACAGCCAATTTTAGAACATATTTTATCACTCCCAAAAGAAAAACTATACCCTTTAGCTATCATTCTGCCAACTCTCTTCATCACACCGAGCCCTAGGCAACCTCTAATCTCCTTTCTGTATCTAAAGATTTGCCTATTCTAGACTTTTCATATAAATGAAATCTTATGAAATGTGGTCTTTTAATTAGCTTCCACTCAGCCTAATGTTTTTTCATGGGATGTCCTAATGTTTGGATGGCCTGTTTCAGCACTTCATTCCTTTTGACTGTTGAATAATTTCCATTGTGTGGATACACTACATTTTGCTTTTCCATTCATCATTTGATGGATGTTTGGGTTGTTTCTGCCTTTGGCCATCGTGAATAATGCTGCTGTGAACACTCTCAAACAAGTTTCTGTGTAGCTTTATGTTTTCATTCCTCTGGGAGTATATACCCAGGAGTGAAATTGCTGGGTCATATGGTAACTCTGTGTTTAACTTTCTGAAGAATTGCCAGACTGTTTCCCATCGTGGTTGCACCATTTTACATTCCCATCAGCAGTGTCTGTGGGTTCCAGTTTTCCACATCCTCACCAATGCTTGTTATTATCTGTCTCTTTGATGGTAACCATCCTAGTGGGTGCGAAGTGGTACCTCATTATGAGCAATCTTGTTTTGAAGTTGCTTTTGCCTACCAAGCACTTTTGGTCACCTAGACTACTTATGTTCATTTGAGGTGATTGATGGAGATTACAGGGGCATGAGCCCTCAGTCTGCCCTTTGGTCCCACCACCAAGTCCCGGCTTTATCAGGGGAGTGCCTGCAGCTGATGGATTAGGCCAAGGGACTGCAGTCATTTGGGGAGAGCCCCCTCATCTCACTGGCTGACCTCTTCTTCACCCCCATTTCATGGTCTGAGACAGGGCTGCTCATCTTTTTTTATCTTAGGCACCTATTCCAAGTCAGAGAGTGGGTTTGAAGTGGCCTGATCAGCGGACAGGGAATCTGCCAGCAAACGGGGGGCAGAAGATTTGAAAACGACAGGCGTGGCCTGGTGTGGAAAATGACGTCTGTGGCCAGACCAAGCATCACAAGGTACATGATTTGAGGCTGATTTCGCAATAACAGTTTCTCAGGAAACGTGTCAAAATTGGGAAATTCGACATAAAAATCCAGGTTTCTGGGTTGTTTTGAAAATTGACAGGCATGGCCATGCTATCGCCACCTTTGCATGTTGCAGCGGTCGCCCAGAGCTGAGCCCTGGCTGCCTGTGTATCCTGGCTTGGGTGCTGGAATCCCACTGTCCCAGCTGCTCCCTGTTGTGTCGCAGTTGGCCACCTGCCTCATCCCTGAGGGTATTTATTGGCGCCCAACTTCCCCGAGGGACCTAATGGGGCAAACTTAGGCCATCATGAGCAGTGAGGCTGCATTTGGGTATTCGAGACCCTGGGATTCCAGCCATCCTCATGCCTTCTCCTCGTGAGTCTAAGCAAATCCCAGGTGTAATGTGAGCATCTAACTTGTTGTTCCTGCTTCTTAAGCAATTTTTACAAGCCAAGTAATGTTTCATGAATTTTGTATTGTTGTCGTTTAATTGCTCAGTCATGTCCGACTCTTTGCGACCCCATGGACTGTAACCTGCCAGGCTCTTCTGTCCATGGAATTTTCCAGGCAGTGATACCGGAGTGGGTTGCCCTTTCCGTCTCCAGGGGATATTCCTGACCCAGGGATCGAACCCGTGTCTCCTGCATCTGCTGCATTTCCTGCATTGACAGGTGGATTCTTTACAACTGAGATGCCTATTAACTCATTTAATCTCCATGGTAATCCAAGGATGATCTCAGCTTACAGGTGGGAAAACTGAGGCTCAGAGAGAGGAAAAAAAAGAACCCTCATAATCTATGAGTTCAGTTCAGTTCAGTTCAGTTCAGTCGATCAGTTGTGTCCGACCCTTTGCGACCCCATGAATCGCAACACACCAGGCCTCCCTGTCCATCACCAACTCCCGGAGTTCACTCAGACTCACGTCCATCGAGTCAGTGATGCCATCCAGCCATCTCATCCTTCTCCTCCTGCCCCCAATCCCTCCCAGCGTCAGAGTCTTTTCCAATGAGTCAACTCTTTGCATGAGGTGGCCAAAGTACTGGAGTTTCAGCTTTAGCATCATTCCTTCCAAAGAAATCCCAGGGCTGATCTCCTTCAGAATGGACTGGTTGGATCTCCTTGCAGTCCAAGGGACTCTCAAGAGTCTTCTCCAACACCACGGTTCAAAAGCATCAATTCTGTGCTCAGCTTTCTTTATAGTCCAACTCTCACATCCATACATGACCACTGGAAAAACCATAGCCTTGACTAGACGGATCTTTGTTGGCAAAGTAATGTCTCTGCTTTTCAATATGCTATCTAGGTTGGTCATAACTTTTCTTCCAAGGAGTAAGCGTCTTTTAATTTCATGGCTGCAGTCACCATCTGCAGTGATTTTGGAGCCCAAAAAAATAAAGTCTGACACTGTTTCCACTGTTTCCCCATCTATTCCCATGAAGTGATGGGACCAGATGCCATGATCTTCGTTTTCTGAATGTTGAGATTTAAGCCAATTTTTTCACTCTCAACTTTCACTTTCATCAAGAGGCTTTTTAGTTCCTCTTCACTTTCTGCCATAATGATGGTGTCATCTGCATATCTGAGGTTATTGATATTTCTCCCGGCAATCTTGATTCCAGCTTGTGTTTCTTCCAGCCCAGAGTTTCTCATGATGTACTCTGCATATACGTTAAATAAGCAGGGTGACAATATGCAGCCTTGACGAACTCTTTTTCCTATTTGGAACCAGTCTGTTGTTCCATGTCCAGTTCTAACTGTTGCTTCCTGACCTGCATATAGGTTACTCAAGAGGCAGGTCAGGTGGTCTGGTATTCCCATCTCTTTCAGAATTTTCTACAGTGTATTGTGATCCACACAGTCAAAGGTTTTGGCATAGTCAGTAAAGCAGAAATAGATGTTTTTCTGGAACTCTCTTGCTTTTTCAATGATCCAGCGGATGTTGGCAATTTGATCTCTGGTTCCTCTGCCTTTTCTAAAACCAGCTTGAACATCAGGAAATTCATGGTTCACATATTGCTGAAGCCTGGCTTGGAGAATCTATGAGTAGTCAGTGGCAGAACCAGGATTTAAAGACAGAAGCTTCATCTTGTGAGCTTGCTCACAACAGAGTGTCTGGTCTTTGAGGGGGTCCCAGGGATGCTCTTACATAATGATACATCTGGTCTTGCCAACTGTAGCTGACGTGCGACACAGCCAGGTGACTGTCCGGGCCGGATGCCCCCTCATGAAAGCCAAGAGTTGGAGTGTTTGAAGACGAGATAGCTGTGATTCTTTTCAGCTCTAACTTGTGGTGAGCCTCTGAAAATTGGTAAGAGAAGAGCAGAGGGAGAGGAAGGGTCACTTGGCAATTCATCATGCCTGGAAGACTAGCCTGGACCGGATCGGTCACTCCTGACAGGTGTCCCCTGCCCCGCACTATGGGCTGGGAGTCGGAAGTTGCTTTCCCATCTCTGACCAGGCTGGGGGCTGTGATTAGCAAAGTGCACAGCGCGCCAGACCCAGGAGGGTACTGTGGCCTCGTTTGCCATCCTCCCGTCCCCAGGAGTAGCACAGCAGTGGCTGGTGACACACGCCATTGTGTCACAAACACAGGGCCTCTTTGTTTCCTCCGTCCACAGAGAGGAGGCTGGAACAATGGCCTTGAATGGCACTTTGCTCTCCTTTCTCCAACGTTACACTTGTTTTTTCAGTTCTGGAACCAGCTAAACAATTATTTCCTGCAGGGGGTGTCAGCTTTTTATCTTTTCCGCCTATTCCTCTGCCAGTCCTCAGGGCCCGGGGCAGTAGGAACTGAGTGGACAGTCAGGCCCAGGGACAGCTGGGCCTCCTCGAAATGTCATCTTCTCAGGAGGCTGAAGGGCTGTGGTACCTCACCTGCCCTGGAGGAAGGAAGCAGACCAGGTAACACGGAAGCGGCTGAGAGCTTCTAGCATGGCATGGGGGCTGGAGGTTATGGCTGAGTGTCCAGCCCGAGGAGGGTGGGTTTCTGATTTCAAGACACCCTGCTGGCTTGAGAGCCACTGTCTGCCGGTAGACAAAGAAGCAAAAGCAGCTGAGGTCAAGTTCCGCCACCTACTGAGTAGGGAAGCACGCTTCCTGTCAGACCCCCCACTCAATGCCTCTGATGTCTCTGGGTGACCAGCAACTTCAGGGTCTTTGTGGGTTTGTTGGGAAGACTAGTTCCCTAATGATAGCTGCCCTAACTAAGCTCTTACTCTGTGTATTGCATATGTGCACATACGACTATAGGTATCTGACAGTATTGCTAGCAATTAGAGCAAACAGTTATAGCGTGTGCTTTCCATTCTTGCTTGATTCAGACCGGGGCAGTCTGGTTCTAGAATCTGTGCTTGCATCACCACACTTCTTGGCTGATGTCCTTTACAGCAAACCAAGGTTATTGTAAGCTTTCACTTTGAGGGGCACTGACCTAAAATACTAGCTATACGTAACCATGTGTAATGCTAACTCCCGTGTCAGGCGAGGTTCTAAATGTTTTGCATCTGTTTCCTCATTTATTCCACATAATGAACTCTATTTATTCCACATAAACTCTATGGGGTGGGTACTTCTATCATCTCCACTGTATAGATAAGGAAAGTGAAGTACAGAGACATTAAGTATCTTGCCCAGGGTCACACAGCTGTCAGGTGGCAGGGTCAGGATTTGAACTCAGTTTTCTCTGGAGCCTTATGTGAATCTGAAGCCTGCCCTACCCTTCAGCTGGTTGGGAGCTAGTCTCCTTCTCTGGATCATGAGTTATGGAGGGTGGTGTTCTGATCCTGGCTTTGTAGAACATCAGCACTTGAGTTGTCAGCTCCAGGAACGCAGAAGCTCCTCAATGGTTTTCCTGTTGTTCCTTGGCTTTTGCTGAGCTCAAGGAAGATGGAATTGCCCAGAGGTGACAGGGAAGGAATTTGGAATGATAATAATTGCTCAACGAATGCCATCGCTTACTTGGCCAGCAACAGGCTAAGTAAGCGAACAGATATTAAATAAGCAGAACTCACCAGGTATATTCAGGAAGCCAACTTTATTTGTGTCTATTGCTGCCTCTAATTTTTTTGTGTGTATGTGCTGCCCTTCTCTTTCCTTGCCTTGGGATGAAAATTAGGGCAGCTCCCTGACTTCTTTTTTTTAATATATATTTTTTGCTGCTAGATGTTATGATGGGCCTTTTTATTTTTTAAGTCTTTATTGCATTTGTTACAAAATTGTTTTTGTTTTATGTTCCGGTTTTTTGGCCAAGAGACCTGTGGGATCTTAGCTTCCAGACCAGGGATCGAACCCACACCCCTTACGTTGGGAGATAAAGTCTGTTAACCACTAGACTACTAGGGAAGTCCACTGCCTCATTCTTCTGATCACCTTTCTAGTTCCAACACTGTTTCAGCTCAGTAGCTGATACACTGAGGTCTGTGCAGTAACCCAGACCTTCAATATTGCATCCAAATGGAGACTAGTCTTCCTCCCCCACTGGCTGGGCCTGGTGGGTGTTAAACCTGCTTCTTTGTCTCTTGATACAATGTTGTGGATGCTACAGAGAATGCCCTCCTTCCTTAACTTTGGGGATTTCTAAACTGTCAGTCCCTTGAAGCAGGTGCCCAAGACTCTTTCCTGAGTCCCCAGCATCCAAGCAGTCTGTCTGAGTCAGAGAGGGTTGCCAAAACAAATGGCACAGACTAGGTGGCTTAAACAACAGAAATTTATTTCCTCACAGTTCTGGGGGCTGGGGGCAGAAATCAAGGTGTACGCAGGGCTCGTTTCTCCCGAGGCTCTCTCCGTGGCTTACAGACGACTTCTTTTTGCTGTCCTCACGTGGCCTTTTCTCTGTGTATGTGCACCCTATCTCTGTGTGTGTCCAAATCCCTCTTCTTGTAAAGATTGGACTGGGGCCCATGCTAAATGCCTCTTTTTGACTTAATCATCATTTTAAAGTCACATCAGCAAATATACTTATGTTTCAAGGTTGGGCACAGAGTTTCAACATATAAATTTGGGAGCACATAATTCAGCCATATCAGACGTTCTTGGCTTCTTTCTCCACTCTTCCTGGTGATTGTCTTAAAAGAATCTATACAAGGACTTCCCTGGTGGTCCAGTGGTTGAGACTCTGGGCTCCCCATGCTGGGGGCCCGGGTTCTGGAATGGTGATGCAGGAAGAGGTGGGACATGGAGGTTATTCTTACAACAGATTCCTACCAAGGAGGGCTGAGTGCTGGGGTGAGGGGATCAAAGGGACACATTCCATTCCTCTTAGAGCTGCAGCCCAAGGAAAGGAGCAATTCAAACGCAATCTTGCAGAAAGACAGAAAAGGAAATTAGGGAGGAATTGGGGAAGTTTGGATACAGATTAAGTATTCAGTTATTAGAGAATGATTCATTTTTTTATAGGTGCTATTAGGGTATTATAATTTAGATTGGAAAATAACCCTCAGCTTTTTTTTCTTTTTCGGAGATGCAAGCTGAAATGTTTTGAGCTGAAAGGTCATGCTGCCTGTAATGTGCTTGGAAACAGGAGATGTGAGTTTGATCCCTAGGTTGGGAAGATCCCTTGGAGGAGGGCATGACAACCCACCCCAATATTCTTGCCTGGGAAATCCCATGACAGAGGAGCCTGGCGGTCTGCAGTCCATGAGGTCAAAAAAGAGTCAGACACAACTGGGTGACTAAACACCACCACCACCTGCACACACACACACACACACACATACTGAGAGAGAAAGCAAATATGGTAAAACGTTATCAATTGTTGGGAGTGTATGAGAGTTCACTGTAGTATTGTACTGTTCTTTTGGCTTTGACTTTTCATAATAAAAATTTTAAAATACAGTGTAGCAAGGGCATTAATTGGAAGTAAGATACAGTGGAAACACAAAGAAGGGCTCCTACTTGGATCAGATAGATGAGAGAAGCTTCCCAAAGAAAATATCATCTAAGACCTGAGAGATGAGTGGTCAATAGGCAGGGGGTCGGGGAAGAACTGATGGGAGAAGGTTCCAGGCATGGGTAATGGCATGGTCATCTGTTTTGTGCATGAAGGCCTGGTAATCTGTTTTGCTAGAGGAACAAAAGGATATTGAATGTGAATATAGAGTGAGAAGCAGAGAGTCACCAAGAGGTGAGATGGGAAAGGTAAGCTGGTCCTGTAGAGTTGTGGGCTGGGTAGGAGGGCTTGAATTTTGTCCTGATCTGGGTGGAAGCAAGGAGGTTGTGTTTCAGAAAGATGTCACTAATGAGTATTAAGCCATTATCATCTGGCAGCCACTGTTCTAAGCACTTAATCTAGATTGGTTCACTTAATCCTCACTGTGCCTTTCCCAGGGACCTACAAAATTAGCCTCTCTATTTTAGAGATGAGGCAAACAGGCATGGCCGGGTTCGGTAACCTGCCCAAGGTCACAGATATGGAGGAACCTGGAGGAGCAAGGATCTGATGGCTGCTAGAAGGCAGGTATTCTTTCTTTCCTGAGTTCTCTTGGGACTCACCAGCTCACTATCTGTGGTGACTGCAATTGCTGATGACCGTGACATCCTTTGTTTACTGGGATGGTAGGAAATACTTCTTTTCTCAAGGCAGAGTCCAAGATGGTGACCAGACCCTACCCCACTGCCCCATCTTGGTCTGAGCCTTGGGACATAGTCAGAGAAGAGATGTCCTCCTCATCATAAGTGGAGAGGGTGTCAGCAAATCCCTAATGTCCCCTTCATCTGTGAGAAGCAGCCTGCTGTACATCCAGCTCACGTTGCTCTTGCCCAGGCCTCTGCTGTCGTTGTTGTTCAGCTGCTAAGTCATGTCCATCTCTTTGTGACCCCATGGACTGCAGCACACCAGGCTTCCCTGTCCTTCACTATCTCCCAGAGTTTGCTCAAACTCATGTTCATTGTGTCGATGATACCATTCAACCACCTCATCCTCTGTTGCCCTCTTCTTCTCCCGCCCTCAGTCTTTCCCAGCATAAGGGTCTTTTACAATGAGTCAGCTCTTTGAATCAGGTGGCCAAAGTATTGGAGCTTCAGCTTCAGTCCTTCCAATGAATACTCAGGGTTGGTTTCCTTTAGGATTGACTGGTTTGATCTCCTTGCTGTCCAAGGGACTCTCAAGAGTCTTCTCCAGTACCACAATTTGAAAGCATCCGGCCCCTGCCAACCATCGTTTTCAGTGCAACTTGACCTTTTCACTGAATTTTGTCACCTGTAACTGTTGCAATTTGTAGGTCAGCCCTGTACCCTAAGTTTGCCAGAATAGGCCACAGCCCCAGTCCCTTTCCTGTCTCCCAACTCCAAATGTCTCTTAATTGTCTTCCAAGGTGGTTAGCCTTACATAATGTGATGTGAACACCTGTGCTGTTTTACCAGCAGCCCTTGACCTTTGGGCCTCCTCAGAGGGCTCATCAGGGATGACAAATTAAACAAATATTGAAAAACAATAGAAAGGAAAATACTTGGCTGTGTCCTTCTAATGCTTATTGATTTTTAAGATCTTCTCGGGCATGAAAATAAGATTCACTGCTGGCATCTTGACACTGGATTCCTGTTAACTGAAAGAACAACTTATTGATCAGGCTGGGATACCCAGCAGGGCTGGAGCCAGCCTGTCTCCCCTGCAGGTGATCAGCCCCAGAGACGGAGCCCCTCTGGGAGGAAGCTGTATGCACTTGAAGTCGGGGGCGATGCCGGGCAGGTCCTCGGGTGTCCCAGGAAGACACTGAGGCTGTGTATCATTTCCATACCAATTCTCTTGGGGGCCTCGTTTTTCTCTTGCTAAAGGCCCCAAGAATTCCAGGTGTTGGTTTTTTTTTCATTTTTAATTTTTTAAGCCATCCAAATAGTTTTTATTCATTAATATTCATAAATACAGCAGCTTCATTAGACATGTCCATTTTCTTCTTTGATCTTAATGTAGAGGATTAGGAGAGCCTTTGGCATCTCAGCTTACGGGAAGCAGAGATCATCCCTGCATTGCTACCTGTGTTTACCCGGCTTATTTTTGTGTGTCAAAAATGATACAACTTATATGGATTCACTCACAGAGGACATGGCTCTGCAGAATGAAGCGTGAGCTCTTCTGTATATATTCCTTTTTTCCAATCCTCTCTCCAAAGGAATTGCCCATTTTACAGCAAGTATTTATTTTGCTCCTACTATGTGCTACACATTTTCCAGTGGTCATGTATGGATGTGAGAGTTGGACTGTGAAGAAAGCTGAGTGCCGAAGAATTGATGCTTTTGAACTGTGGTGTTGGAGAAGACTCTTGAGAGTCCCTTGGACTGCAAGGAGATCCAACCAGTCCATTCTAAAGGAGATCAGTCCTGGGTGTTCATTGGAAGGACTGATGCTGAGGCTGAAACTTCAATACTTTGGCCACCTCATGCATAGAGTTGACTCATTGGAAAAGATCCTGATGCTGGGAGGGATTGGGGGCAGGAGGAGAAGGGGATGACAGAGGATGAGATGGCTGGATGGCATCACCAACTTGATGGACATAAGTTTGAGTGAACTCCGGGAGTTGGTGATGGACAGGAAAGCCTGGCGTGCTGCGATTGATGGGGTTGCAAAGAGTTGGACACGACTGAGCGACAGAACTGAACTGAACTGATGTGCTACACATCCAGTTCTGGGTATCAGTGATATGTGTGCCTGCTCAGTTGCTAAGTCATGTCCAACTCTTTTGTGACCCTCTGGACTGTAGCCCGCCAGGCTCCTCTGTCCATGGGATTTCCCAGGCAAGAATACTGGAGTAGGTTGCCATTTCCTCCCCCAAAGGATATTCCCAACCCGGGGATTGAAGCTGTGTCTCCTGTGTCTCCTGCATTGCAGGCGAATTCTTTACCACTGAGCCATCAGGGAAGCCTGTTGGTGATATAGCAGTACACAAAATGAAAAGATCCCTGGCCTCCTGGAGCTTGCTTCCTAACGAGGTTACTGTATAACCTTCCGATCTATAGCTATATCATATATATCCATAACTGTATCAATGACTGTATCTGTAGGTTCATTTTGTACACATGATCCTGTGACTGCCTTTTTCACTAACAATTTGCTTTTGAGTTCATTTCATGTACACATAAATGGGCCTTCCTCATTCTTTGAAAACTGGAGAATGGTCTTCTGTAGGGATAAACCCCTGGTGTTCTAATTTTTTTTTCATAGTACTGCAGCAAGCTATCTTCTGCATATACTGTTGTGTTCACAAGAGTCTGTACACTTACTAAGTAACCAGGGGTACTTAATTCACCTCTCTATAATTCAGTTTCTTCATGTGTGAAATAAACATAATAATTGTACCTCCCTCTACTCATCAAGAAAATGCAAAGTAACCACAATGAGATGTCACTTCACATCCACTCAGATGTCTGTAATCAAAAAGACAGATAATTAAGTGTTGGTTGGCAAGGATACAAAGAAATTGGAACCCTTGTGCACTGCTGGTGGGAATGTAAAATGTTGCAGCCAGTTTAGAAAAAAGTTTGGCAGCTCCTCAAAAGGTTAAACGTAGAATTGCTATATGATTCAACAGTTCTACTCCAGTGTGTATACCTGGGATAAATGAAAACACAAGTTCACACAAAAACTTGTACATAAATGTTCACAGCAGCATTATTCATATTAGAAAAAAGGTAAAAACAGCCCAAATGCCCATCAGCTGATAAGTGGATAAACAGAATACCGTTTATCTATACAATGGAATATTATTTGGCATTAACAAGATGTAAGTTCTGATACAAGCTGTAGCTTGTAGCTGAATCTTGAAAATATTACGCTAACTGAAAGAAGCCAATTACAAAAGACCACATATTGCATGATTTCATTTCTATGAAATGTCCAAAATAGACAAATCCATAGATTGGTGGTTGCCAGGGGTTAAGGGGTTGCAGAAATGAGGAATGACTACCATGAAGGCTTTCTTTTAGGGATGATTAAAATGTTCATGAATTTGAGCAAACTCCAGGAGACAGTGGAGAACAGAGGAGCCTGGGGTTTTGCAGTCCATGGGGTCACAAAGAGTTGGATATGACCTAGCAACTGAACAATAACAATAACAAAATATTCTAAAATTGTGGTGATGGTTACACAACTCGATGAATATGCTAAAAAACCATTAAGTTGTACACTTTCAAGTGGGCAAATTATATGGTATGTGAAATGTATCTCAATTGAGCTGTTATAAAAAATATAATATCTCCCTCATGGGTAGTGAGGATTAACTGAGACAGTACAAAAATGTGGAGAACAGTACCTGGCATTCTGCAAGCTCTATCCAATAATCCACCCCTCTTGCTGTTGTTCTAGAGATCAGATTCTAAAGGCAAAATTGTTGAGCCAAACTTCAGTTCAGTCGCTCAGTCGTGTCTGACTCTTTGCAACCCCGTGGACTGCAGCATGCCAGGCTTCCCAGTCCATCACCAGGTCCTGGAGCTTGCTCAAACTTAGCGAGTCAGTGATGCCATCCAACCATCTCATCCTCTGTCATCCTCTTCTTCTCCTGCCTTCAATCTTTCCCAGCATCAGGGTCTTTTCCAATGATTCAGTTCTTCAAATCAGGTGGCCAAAGTATTGGAGCTTTCACTTCAGCATAAGTCCTTTCAATGAATATTCAGGGTTGATTTCCTTTAGGATTGACTGGTTTGGTCTCCTTGCAGTCCGAGGGACTCTCAAGAGGAGCCAAAGTGTTGGTGCATTAAATATATATATATTTTTTAATTTCCAAAGACTCTACAAAGTTTCCTGCCAAAAGGTCATCACCAATTCACCCTCAGAAGTAGCATACAAGGATGCCTGTTTCTTCTCTCTTCTTCCCCTTTTCAAAGATGCCCCCAACTAAGAAGTTTGGAAGAACATGTACATAGTATTCAGAATGCTTTCCTTTGGGCGTTGGGATCATAAGTAAATTTTCTTTTCTTTTTCTCATATTGCTTATCTGCATTTTTCATATTAAAAAAACCATGTATTAATTATGTAATGTTTAAAAAATAAGACATACACACATCCCCCTTGTACTCTTCATCATGGGGCTTTTACACCTCACAGGCTTCAGAGATTAGGGTAGAAGACCTTATACTTCTCAGTCCATTATCAAAATAGGTTTTGGGGGGTGGAAGGGTTGTAACTTTCTAGAAGGATCAGCCAGAGGGCAACAACTGTAAACACAGAGAAGTACATAAATTACAATTCTCAGCCCAGGCCTGCACTTTCTTGCTTGATGGTGCCCCAAAGCCCTATAATAAAAATCATGCCTGGGAGTCATTTGCATCCTTACCAGACACCAGACACTGCAAATTTTCAAATGCTTCATACTCGTTGTCATTTAATCCTGGCAATAGGTTCTGGTGCAAAAATGGAGTTAGAGAAATTAAGTGACTTGCCCAAGGACACAGTGCTAGTCAGTGATAGGGTAGACACTGCTTAAGATGGTTTAGCTGTGAGTCAAGAGTCAGGAACCAGGATCTTTTATGACCTCACTGCAAAGCAAGGTCGTGCTTAAGACAAGCTTCAGGGGAGGTTGATTCAGCAGTTCAATGATATCCTCAGGACGTTTGTTCTTTCCATCTCTCTGCTCTGCCATCTTTCGGTTGTTTTCATCTTTGGGAAGTTAGAGGATTCTAGCAGTGACATCCAGACACAACAAAGTTCAGAAAAAGAAGAAAGGATTGGTTTCTTTCTAGGGCTTTCTCCTTACAGTGATGGAATATTTTCCCTCCAGCAAACTCTTCCTGCAGCCATGATGTTTATCTCTTCAGCCCCTTCTAGGTCACTTACCTATTCTTGAACCAGTCACTGGCAAAGGGAACAGAACGACTCCCAGCCAATTAGGCTGAGGCTTGTGTTGGAGGTGGGTCATTGTTGCCTGAGGAGGGGAGTTCCATGAGCAAAATGAGGATTCTTCTTGGGAGACAGAAGGGGAAATGGAAGTTGAGAATCTGGGTGGGGAAGACAATTAGTATCCAGTATAAGAAAGATTCAAATGTGTGTTGTCAAACTCAGGAGTAGCTATTCCTGGCCACTGCACTATTCTGTATCTTGGCCAGGACCTTTATTGCTAGACATTGACTACTGAGGGTGAAGCATATAAACCACCCTCATCTGCCTCTTCTCTCTCTTCAGGTCCCATCCTTTCTAAAGGGAAGTTTGAAAGCTTGATTTAGGGCAGATCATGAGAAGTAAAATGGAAGGTTTTTAAACTATCCCTGATCAACTAGATGCTTTCCATCTCGGGGCTCTCTAGTTTGGGAGAATGCCATTTCCCATCCCCTTGGGTCTCTCAAGAAAAGTCGCTTTGAGATTGTCACCTCTTGGCAGCTTATAGGACTGACTTCAGTAATAGGACAGTATCAGTGTGTAGATTTAGAGAACTTTGGGAAGATGTACTGGACCTCCCACCCTCCCCAGGAATCACACTTTTAGCTGACGTGATCGACTGAAGTATTATTCAGCAAACCTTCACTCATCTCACTTGCAATCTGGGACTTTGTATGCCTCTTACCCCACTGACTGTGGGCTTGGCCAGTGACCTGCTTCAGCGAATGGAATGTGAGTGGCTGTTGACTCCTGAAGAGCCTTTAAATGATGGTTACACTGTGTGGCTTCTCTTGTAACCACCATGAGAAGAGCATGCCTTGGGTAGCCAGTGCCCTTTGTCTCTGGATCCCAGGATTAGTCATATGGAACACATCCAAACCCAGACTGAAGTAGCATCACAATAGCCAGTCTGCAGACCTGTGAATAAGAAAAATAAATGCTTGATTTCATAAGTCACCAGTTTTTATTTTGCAGCTGTGTTGCAGGAATAGGGGACTCCCACAGGTGATATTTTCGAGTATTGCCCAAAGGGTGTGGATGGTGTGAGGGATTTGTAGGACAAGATATGAGACCAGGTCCCATCAAAGCAGCCCCTGGAAGAGCATGTGTTAAATATAACTCAGGGAGGGAATGAACTGGAGATGTTTTGGTGAATTTCTTGAAACAGCCCAAATTCTAAGAACTTTTTTATGAAGTGTTCTCTGACCCATTCTCACTGAAACACTCTTCATGGCCAAGAAATTGCTACACCACGTGTTTCATCATCAATGCTGAAATGTAGAAGAATGTAAGGGAAAGAGCACTGGGCATTAATTCCTGAGCCCTTCCAATCTGCCTTACATATGGGCAGAATGGCCACTGGTAGCTGGAGAAAGCCCTTAGGCAAAGAGATGCGGATGCTAGTCATTGAAAGCTGGGCCACTGTACCCTGAAATGGTACCTAAGAGAATGTGGGCAGGGAACCAACAGCATCAACTACGGGTGGGAGGAGGGAGGAGGTAGCTGGAGAATGCAGTGACCGAGTTTAGGGAAGGGGAGGATGTTAGGACAAACCAAAGGCAAGCAGATTGTCCTAATTCTCATTATTTTAGTGCTGGTCCCACTCTAAGGTGTGACTGCTGTTTTTAGTAAAGATCTGAAAGGGGCAAGAGAAGAAATATGTATCATTTCTCAGTGACAAACCCAGCACTAATGGGACATTTTCACAACCGCAGGCACACATCTCTGGCTTGGATGGGGGAGGGCTGGGGAAGTGAATGTCTTCACGGAGAGGACTGTTGCTCAGCCCCTAGTAGGCCCAGCCAGAGAGGCAAAGGAAAGACCTCCATACTTGGTCTCCTCCTGAGTTGGTAGGCTAGGCTGGGCTGAGTTTTATATTATCTCAATTACCACCTCCCCCCCACCAAATTATAGTTAAAAACTGCTTTATGTATAGATTGCATAATTCAAGATATCAGGTTTTTTCCTGAGCTGAAGGGAAATGGAAATTTTTAAAATTAATTATTTTTGACTGCACTGAGTCTTCATTGCTATGACTGGGCTTTCTCTAGTTGCCATGCACAGGCTTCTCATTGCCGTGGCTTCTCTTATTGAGAAGCAGGAGCTCTAGAGCTCAGGCTTTAGTAGTTGAGGCACATGGGCTTAGTTGCCCCACAGCATGTGGGATCTTCCAGGATTGGGGATCAAACCCATGTCCCCGGCACTGGCAGGAGGATTCTTAACCACTGGATGATCAGGGAAGTCTGGAAATAGGATATTTGGGACAAAGTAGACATGGCAGTCTCTCCTGGCATAGAAAGGTCTTCTTAGAGTGGAGCTTTTCCTGAGTGCGTTTTGCTTCTTTGCTCTGACACTCTGTAGTGGTAGTTCTTTGAAATTTGGAGATGTCCATCAACCTCTTTATTTTTCATGGAGTTCTAAAGTGTCAATTTATGAATAGCAAAATAGTTAGAGACCATCAGAATATCTTTTAATAGGAGGAAACTCAAGTATAAGTATGACACATCCATAAATGGAATAGTATGCAGCTATAGAAAAGAATGAAGATGCTCTCTCTGAGTATTCACAGGGCAAGAGCACCAAGAAAATGAGTAGGAGTGAGGATAATTAATAACTACTAAGTTTGTAGTGTCTTATATATGTATATGTAAATTTGGCAGGAAACACAAGAAAATGCAAATCAGTAGAACTCAGAGATGGAAACAGAGTGGGTGGGACCTGGGTGGGAGGGAACATGTTTCACTGAATACTAAAACATGTACATAAATTTATACCTGTAAATGTCTAGAGATATATATAGTAGTCATGTATGGATGTGAGAGTTGGACTATAAAGAAAGCTGAGTGCCAAAGAATTGATGCTTTTGAACTATGGTGTTGGAGAATTCTCTTGAGAGTCCCTTGGACTGCAAGGAGATCCAACCAATCAATCCTAAAGGAAATCAGTCCTGAATATTCATTGGAAGGACTGATGCTGAAGCTGAAATTCCAATATTTTGGCCACCTGATGTGAAGAACTGATTCATTGGAAAAGACCCTGATACTGGGATTGATTGAAGGCAGGAGGAGAAGGGGATGACAGAAGATGAGATGGCTAGATGGCATCATTGACTCAGTGGACATGAGTTTGAGCAAGCTCTGGGAGTTGGTGATGGCCAGGGAAGCCTGGTGTGCTGCAGTCCATGGGGCCACAAGGAGTCACACACAACGGAGTGACTGCACTGAACTGATATCTAGAGATCTGGAGAATGACTCAGAGGGGGAAGACATAGTTGCGTTGCCCCCATTATAAATCATCTGACTGCTTCTTCCCATCACTTTGGGAAAGGGAGAAGGAAAAGGGTAGGCGGGGCAATATGAGAAGGTACAAGTGACGAATGGTTGGGGCGTGTGCTCTGCCTGCAGTGCAGAACACCTTCTCCATCTGCTGATTCTCCCACTGGTGTGCTCCCTACAGTTCAGTCCACTGGATGTGTTGGATGCCAAGTGCATGTGCACTAAGTCGCTCAGTCATGTCTGACTCTTTGAGTTCCTATGGACTGTAGCCCTCCAGGCTCTGTCCATGGGATTCTCCAGGCAAGAATACTGGAGTGGGTTGCCACGCCCTCCTCCAGGGGATCTTCCCAACCCAGGGATCAAAATGGAACCAAATATTCCATTTCCAGACTTCCCTGGTCATCCAGTGGTTAAGAATCCTCCTGCCAGTGCAGGGAACATGGGTTTGATCCCCAATCCTGGAAGATCCCACATGCTGTGGAGTAACTAAGCTCGTGTGCCCCAACTACTGAAGCCCGAGCTCTAGAGCCCATGCTTGTCAATAAGAGAAGACACTGCAATGAGAAGCCTGTGCATGGCAACTAGAGAAAGCCCAGTCATAGCAATGAAGACTCAACGCAGCCAAAAATAATTAATTTTTAAAAATTCCATTTCCCTTCAACTCAGAAAAAAAAAATCTGACATCTTGAATTACTCAGTCTATACATAGAGCAGTTTTTAAGCATCTCTTAAGTCGCTTGCATTGGTCACACCTGGAAAGCCCCTTGACACAGAGTAGGTACTTTGAAAAATTACTGCTAGAGTCAAGCAAGCCAGAGTGCTGCAGAATCTGTTGGCATAGCTCTATATGATCACCCACTTGGGAATTAATATAGGGTGATGGTTAGGAGCATGGGCTCCAACATCAGAATATACCCATGTTCAAGTCTTGGCGCTGCTAGATACTTGGGCTTGAGTACTTAAATCCTCCCTTGATCCTGCCCTCCCTTGTTAAACAGGAATAATACAAGTGACGTTCTCACTGTTGGAAGCATCACTCACAGAGTGAGAGGACGGTGCCTGGCCCATTGGTGGTGGTCGTGGTGGTGTGTGCGCCTCAGGTAGTGTCTGACTCTGTGCGACCCCATGGACTGTAGCCCACCAGCCTCCTCTGTCCATGGGATTTCCCAAGCAAGAATACTGGAGTGGGTTGGCTTTTCCTCTTCCAGGGGATTTTCCCGACCCAGGGATCAAACCGGAGTCTGCTTCTTTGGCAGGCAGATTCTTTACCTCCGAGCCACCTGGGAAGCCCTCCTGGCCCATTACAGATGCTCAGTTACTTAGGGAGTTTGTTTTTACTAGTTCAGTCACTTCTTTTTGTGGCCAGGAGCGCAGATCCCAACTCTGTATAAAATACAGAACCAAGTCTAGGGTTTCTCGCGTGGTCAGGGCAGCCCACCCCTTCCTGACCTCACTGGCTGATACTGAAGCTGTGTTTCCCACCCAGCCTCCAAGGCGCTCTCCGGAGGAGCCTCTCTGCTGGCAGATGTGTCCTCTAGGATTCCAGAGGCAGCGCCAGATGCTGGCGTGCAGCTGTGCTCATGGAATACTCTATCAGTATTTATTCCCTGCATAATTACTAAGCCATTTGGCTTAATGTTATTGTGAAAATGACTCTAAAACTTAATGGTTCCCCTTAAAAGGACAACCCTCCTCGCGCTTCTCAGCTGCACCAGATAATTCGTTCTCCATCTTCTTTCAGTCTCAGGGAAAGAAACAGAAGCCCCCCAGTTCACCCCGGTGAGACACTCACGTGGAATCTTGTCTGTGGTGATCTAGTCTTGATGGGGGAGGGACGGGAGAAAAAGTAAAGCCAGGGTAAGCTGTGATGTTGGGGATTTCCCGCTCTTAAAATTGTTACTTTTTTAAGATCCCATTTTTGTGACAGAAATTTTAAGCCACACCAGTGTTTAAGAGTTAAGTGTGTTTCGGGTTTCAGAAACTCTGAATACATCAGAGATGGTTTTGTGCTGGTCCCCGGGTTCTGGTGGGGGACACATTTTGCGTTGCTGTGTGGCTGGAGGCTGTCTCTGCCTCCTTTTGAGGCAGCAGGTGAGCCAAGGACAGACAAGCCCTGCAGGTGTAATCTGATCGAGAAGACTGTGCTCAGCTCGGGGAGGAGCCTAGGCTCTGGACACCTGGCTTGCGAGTCTCATCCCATCCCTAGGGTCTTTTTTTTTTTTTTTTAAATGAACACCTCAGAATAGGGGCCCAGCAACAGCCAAGCGTCAGTGACCTTACCCGCACTGCCCATTAAATCCACCTGAGGAAGAATACGAGCTGGAGTCTGTCAACTCAGGAACCAGATATCAGAGGCTGGGGGGCCCTGCTGAGTTCTCTAGGCACTGTGCTCCAGGCAGTGGGTTCTGGGTGGTTTAGCATTTGTTCAGATCCTGGGCTCTGAAGCTGGATTGTCTTGGGTTCAAGTCCCAGCCACGTGTCTTCCTAGCTGCCGTGTGATGTTGACCCAGGTGCTTGACTTCTCTGTGCCTCAATTTCTCTTCTGCAGTTGTGAGGGGTGGGTGAGTTAATAATGAGTAAAGTACTCTTTTCCTAGTAAGTAGGATAGAAGTTTAGTCTCAAACACCCTCTAAGAGTCTTTTTTTCCCCTTGTCTGTTACCTGGCACTAAGGAGTACTTAATGCAGTACTAACGAGTACAATTGAGTGGGGTAGTTGGCAAGAGGAAACTGAAATGTGCCCCCTGTAGATGACTGTTGTAACCTGGACGGGTGTCAGTTGGCACCTTGGGCTGGGGTTCTCACGTAACATGAGCTGTCTCTGGTTTTGCTTTGCAGCAATCCAGCTCTTGTCTTGGTGCCTAAGTTACCCTAAAAAAAATCTCATCATCAGCGAGCAAGGCGGACTTTACTGACAATATCCTGGTGAGTTTTGAGAAGGGGATGGGAGTGTATGTTGAGTGCACATGCACACACACACACACACACACACACACACCCCACTGCCACACCCACTTCTGCCTCAGGATTTCTTTCCTCCAGAGTCCGCGTGCTTGGCTCTGTTTTCTGTTGGTGCCCTTTTCCCCACACCAGCTTCCAGGGTTGTTCTCTCTGCCTCTTGGGAACTTAAAATTCCTCACTTTTTTTTTTTTTTTTTTTTTGGCTGCACCAAGTCTTAGTTTGGGCATGCAGGATCTAGTTCCATGGCCAGGGATCAAACCCAGGCCACCTGCATTGGGAGCTTGGAGTCTTAACCACTGGACTGCCAGGGAAGTCCCTCAGTTCCTCACTATTTTTTAATAAGCAGAGCCGTTTGGCCCTGCCCCAGGTCCAGTGCATGAACTTACCCAATCAAAAGCATCATAGCCCAACAACCCCAACTTGATTCATCGTATGAATCAAGATGCTGCTCTCCCAAAGGGGCATCAGAGCACTTCGTTGTTGTTTAGTCACTAAGTTGTGTCCAACTCTTTGCAACCCTATGGATGCAGCACACCAGGCTTCTCTGCCCTCCACTATCTCCAGTCCAGTTCAGTTCAGTTCAGTCACTCAGTCATGTCCAACTCTTTGCAACCCCATGGACTGCAGCACACCAGGCCTCCCTGTCCATAGTCAACTCTCAGAGTTCACTCAAATTCGTGTCCATTGAGTCAGTGATGCCATCCAGTCGTCTCATCCTCTGTCGTCCCCTTCTCCTCCAGGAATTCTATCTCCAGGAATTTGCTCAAACTCATGTCCATGGAGTCAGTGATGCTATCTAATCATCTCATCCTCTGCCACTCCTCCTTTTGCCTTCAATCTTTCCCAGCATCAGGGTCTTTTCCAATGAGTCAGTTCTTCACATCAGGCGGCCAAAGTATTGGAGCTTCAGCTTCAGCATCAGTCATTCCAATGAATACTCAGAGTTGATTTCCTTTAGGATTGACTGGTTTGATCTTGCAGTCCAAGGGACTCTCAAGAGTCTTATCCAGCCCCACAATTTGAAAGCAACAATTCTTCAGCCCTCAACCTTCTTTATGGTCCAACTCTCACATCCGTGGGCTTCCCCGGTGGCTTGGCTGTAAAGAATCTGCCTGCAATGCAGGAGATGTGGGTTGGATCCGTGAGTCGGGAAGATTCCCTGGAGGAGAAAATGGCAACCCACTCCAATATTCTTGCCTGGAGAATTCCATGGACAGAGGAGCCTGGTGGGCTACAGTCCTTGGAGTTGCAAAGAGTCAGACACCACTGAGCGTGCACAGATGCACTCACATCCGTACACTGCAGCATTCAAAGGCCCATTGCTCAATTGGAAACCTACCACTCTGTTCTTTACCAGCTCTGTGATGGCAAGCAAGGTACATGAGCTCTCTGAATCCCAGGATGATCACCTAAGAAATGAAGATACTGATAGGGCTAATGGAGCTGTTGTGAAGACAAAGTGAAATCATGCCTGCAAAACACGGAACAGTGACTCGAGTTTAACAGAATTGCCATCTACGCTTTTTGAATAAATCATATCCTGAACTCTCACAAAACATAAATGGGATTTCTCTCAGTAGAAAATGGGCATTGATAACTTTTTATGAGATGTGTATGTGCAATAAGAGCACAAAGGAGGAAACAGGGCTATCTAGATGACACTGCAAAATTTTTCTGCAAGTTACTTAATCACTCCGCATATTAGTCTCCTCTGTCGTAATATGGGGATACTAATAGAAGCTGTTTATATGGATGTGGGGAAGATTAAATCAAATAATGTGCTTAAAGACAAAGACTTGTGCAATTTAATAGTTTAAGAAACTGTAGCTATTATTATTAAAAGCTTATGCCTTGAATCGAACTATTAGGCTGGGAAAGTATATTTGTCTTCTCTCCTGGTATAAAATTCACATTTGAAAAGTTCAGATGTATTGAGAAAATCCCAATGCTATTTTACAAAAGGCTTTAGTCAAGACAGAAATTGATTAATTTAAGCTGATAGCTCTGGCTTTAGAAATTTTAAATCATTACACATTTCATAAACTTCCTAATGGTTCTCTCTTGATATTTAGTTTTGGAAATTGTAACTTCTTTGGGGGCTGTTAGCTTTATAGTCGTTTCCTTTCTTCAGCTACACATGAAGAAATAATTCTGGGCATGAGCCAACAGCCCAGCACTCCTGACCAGTGTTCCCTTTGATTTTGTGTAAATTGTGAGCCAATGACCATTTTCCAAAGACAACTCATTAGGAAGATAGAATATAAATGAGTATAGTTTAGTTTGGAATCAAATAAGGCTGGCAACAAACTTAATATGACATTGTAAAGGATATGCAAAACCAATCTGTACTGTGGGGTAATTAGACATAAAGAGAGTTCACACAGATGACCGTAGTTACCTTGCCGCAAAACTAGTCCTTTCAGGAGTGGCTACCAGAGGAGGGATGGGTTTGTTAGGAGCAGAAAGGAGCTTCGGGGCACCTGTGAATTCTCCTAAACCCAGAGCATCCAGATGTCCCTCCTTTGGGATGGGACCTGGGGCACCTAAATGTTTGTTGTTTAGGACCAGGATGTGATGAAATCAACCTCCTCCTGCCTCTTATAGGGGTTTGACTGCAAGGGAAGTTTATTAGTCTAGGCAGGGGTCAGCAAACTTTTTCTGTAAAGAACCAGATAATAAATGTTATAGGCATTGAGGACCATATGGATCTGCTGATACTTTAAAGTTGACCTGTCTTTACACTTAGAAATGTCTCTTAATAGTAGGCCTCCCTGGTGGCTCAGATGGTAAAGAATCTGCCTGCAATGCAGGAGACCTGTGTTCAGTCCCTGGGTTGGGAAGATCCCCTGAAGAAGGAAATGGCAACCCACTCCAGTATTCTTGCCTGGGAAATCCCCTGGACAGAGGGGCCTGGTGAGCTATGGACCATTCAGCCACAAAAGAGTCGGACAAGACTGAGCGACTGAACAACAACAATTTGCATTCCCATGAGATTTCTTATGAGCAGTTCAGTTATCATTCTGGTTTCTGGTGTTTTTGGTTGGTGTCTCGGAAGTGAGTGATGCGTTTGTATGCTTTTCATATACTAATTAGCCATTCGAATACCCTCTTCTGGAAAGAGTCTGTTGAAGTTTCTTACTCATTTGCTGAAATTCTTCATGGAGTCTAGATATGAGAACTTTAGCTGTTATAGGTGCTTTCTGATAAACAGAAGTCCCTGATTTTAATGCAGTTCTTTTTATCAGTCTTTGTTTTATCTTTTTAAGTTCACCGATTTAAGTAAATTATTTGCTACTATTTTTACCACCTTGCTTAGGACACTACATACAGCTGATCCATACATACCATTTAGGATCATTGCATTAGATAGCTAATTTCCTTCCAATCCTGAGATGTGATGAATCCATGAAACCCTGATAGTTGGGGTTCATTTACATCATCCCTGGAAAGGGAGGATATGGACGTATGGGGCTGCTGTCAGCTATGAGTCACTAAGGACCCTGAGGGTGGGAGTTTTGGAGTGCTCAGCCTGCGCTAGGACAGGCGCACAGGGACATATGTGACATAAGTCATGCAGTGAGAGGGAGGTGTGGGCAACACGCACAGCCAGGGATATGTCTGGGATATGCGGAAAAGTGGAGAGGAATTACGAGGGAGTGGATCACAGGACACATCAGAGAAAAGGAAGATGGGGGAAAGGCAGAAAAGGAGGTTTAAATTTGGTAACAAGTGTCAGAGACTCAAATATAACGGAAGAAGATGTTCTTGGGAGGTTGGCCGGTTGAGAACCGGTTTCCTTTAATTACCCTCCCTGCCGCACCCCCTCCACACCTTTTATCCTTTTACTAGAACAGTCCTGATAGTCCAAATCGTATAGCAATAACTTTTTAAATAATAGAAGCACTTAATACTCATCACTTTTTTCTCTCCTGATGGAAAATAAAATGGGTTATTAACTCTTCAATAGGTACTATATGAAAAAAAAAGGAGGAATAAAGGAAATTTAGAACCAGAAGCAAGCATTGTGAAGAATATATATATATCCCATGTCAAGATTATAGAACTAGTCTAGCCTAAATCTCTTCTTTGCTTTGAGGATTCTGTGTAGGTCATATTGGAAGGCCCTTTCTATCAGACAGAACTCTTGTTTGCTATGACTGAAAACCCAACTTGGAGTCTTCCATGATAAAAGGAAAATTTTGATCCTAATAACCAAAAAGTTTAGAGTGGATGCTGGCCTCCAGTGAGGCAATTTCTAGCTGCCCAAATGATGTCATTGAGGATTTTCTGCACATCTTCATGCTGCCTTTGTTATTGTGGACTTGGTCCTTTGCTTAGATGCACACTTGCATCCGCTGGTGGCTTCCTGCTCTCTTATCATGAGAACAACAGAACTAACCCAGTTAGAACTCTCAACCCACACTGGACTCAGGAATACTGGGAATCTCTTCTCAAGCCTCCGGCTGAAGACCTAGGATTCGAAGCTCTCATTGGGCCACAGTGGGTCACGTGCTCATGCCACGCCCAATCACATGGCCCAGAGTCTAAGGCAGGCTAATTGTAAGTCAGGATCCTTCATGGGACTGAGTGTGTGAAGCTGGTCCCACTCAAACTGCACGGCTGAGAAAGGGGGAGGAGTGGATTCTCCAGTAAAGGAAAGGTGGTGATGCTGAAGGAGCATCAGAGACCAGCCATTAAACCTAGCAAGGGGACGGAGGGCTTCGGGGAAGCTTTGTGAGCAAAGAACAGCCCAGTGATTCAGCGGCTAAAATGCTAAGAAAGTGCAGCTTTCTTTGGTAACTGTTGGAGTTAGGAGACCTGGCTGGATTGTAGCTCCAATGCTTAACACTTAAGTGTCCAGCCTTTCTTTTTCTCAAATCCCTTATCTGTCCAGGGTGGAAATGATGCCAGGGCTGTTGTTACTACTGGAGTAAATGAGAGAGTATTTTCAGACAGATTTTGGGCAATATGAAAAAATACATGAATGTGAGTGTATGGTGTTTTTATTACTAAGGATCATAGGAATAAACAAATCTAAATTTAAATAAGCACATCCGTTTAAAGTTCGACTTCTGAAGCTAATATTTGTGCCAAGTAAAATCAGTAGTGTTGATCATGATAGAAATACTAACCACTAACATATATCAAGGGTTTACTATGTTCCAGGTACTGCTCTAAGCATTATTTCATTTAACCTTCAAACAACCTTGTGAATTAAGCAGTGTTACTGTCCCCATTTTACAGATGAGGCAATTAAGCCACAAAAAAGTAAACAATATTCTCCAGATAACAATAATAGAGCTGGGATTCAAATCCAGGCATCCTGTCTCTACAATCCGAACTCTGAACCACTATATTATCCAGGGTAATAGTGTTGAAACCTACTGCTTCGAAAGTCAAATGGCAGAGTCAAATTTACCTGCTCCATTTTTGCGTGCTAACATATCTGATTCATCAAAATATATTAATGGACTCATTAGCCTATACAAATAAATCCCTAAATAAAAGCATTTATTATCCTGGTAGTTTTTCTTGTGGCAACTTGGTTCTCTAGTTTTAACCTGTTTATGTGTGTGTGCATATCCCAAGACAAAAGCATGTTATTTGTGGGATTACAGCTCATAAAATAGAGTTTAGAATCAAAAGACTAGAATTATAGGCACAGCTCAACCAGTTGCGAAGTGCCGACTCATTGGAAAAGACCCCACTGGACACACCTTAGCAACTGAACAGCAACAACAATCAATTGTCTGCTATAACCATGCCCACATTTCTGTTTCTCATTTGTAGAGACATTGTCCCCTCCAAGAGTGAGCATGGGTCCAAAATCAGATGGTGCAAAGCACTGTCCTTTGAGAGCTTTCACAGACAGTATAGATCCAAGACATTTCTTAATTTTCTTATTAATAATGCTCTCAGAGACTTATTATCAATGAACTGTGTTCCATAGTAATGGCATTTAATATTTATCTGTATTTCCATCGTATTGTGCTTTTAATTTTCCTTGGTGTCTGGCCTTCCTACATGGCCTGATTTCTTCCTATGGAACTTTCTGGATTAGCTCTCAGCATGGCCTAATGGGTCACTTTACCTACTTTACCTACTTCAGGAGGCCACCTGAAGTCAGCATAAACCAGTGCTTTATGGAGCTCCTTGAGGGACAGTGGGCAGCCTGTATAAGCCCACATATCTCTAGCCTCACAGGGGCTGACTCCAGCTTCCCACCCCTGTTGGAGTCACATGCTGTTTCCCATATTTACCTGGTTTATCAGTTTTTCCTCAGTGGATACTTGTATGGTATTTTTGTTGTTGTTGTTTTGTATTTACCATCTAATATCTATTTGTGTTCTGGTAAAAGAAATTTCCATAAGTTTTATGCTGTGCTGGAGCTGGTGAGTAAGAGCTGACTGTTTAGTATAAGCCAGTTGTCAAACATGGCCCTTATTAAAAATTAACTTATATAAACAGGCAATTAGTAATAAATGTTCCAAGTTCATCACTTCCTAATTATTTTGCTACACTTTGTTATCATCTTAGCCCTTGAAATATTTATGTCTATGGCGTTTATGGTGGAAATACTATTTAATGGCCTGCTACGATGCATCTCCTCCCAACTCTGCATTGGAAGTCAGCTATGATAGGAGTATTGACACTAGAAAGTGAAGTCTCTCCGACTTATTCAACTCTTTGCAACTCCATAGTCTGTAGCCCGCCAGGCTCTTCTGTCCTTGGGATTCTCCAGGCAAGAATATTGGAGTGGGTTGCCATTTCCTCCTCCAGGGGATCTTCCCAACCCAGGGATGAAACTCAGGTCTCCTGCATTGCAGGGAGATTCTTTACCATCTGAGTCACCAGGGAAGCCATTCAGCAAGTCTGGTAAATTAGGGCTCCTTATATCCTTACAGACCTGGTTTACCCCATGCTTAGCTTCAGGGGTGAATCTTTATTGACTTAAACCAATCAGTAAGCCCCACTCCTCTGCCCATAGGGAAAAGCTGATTTGGGCCAATGAGTTGCTGACCCAAGACTTTTATTTGCCTGTGAAGGGAATAAACTGTTGTCCCTGCTTGGGCTACAACTGCAAGGGGAAAGCTAGTCCAAGAATGAAGCTAATACATGGAGGAAAGCAGGTAGAAGCTGAGAGATGGAAGGTCTGGATTTTGGAAATATCATCAAGCCCCTCGATCAAGCCATTTGACTTTGATTCCTCCTAAATCAGAGATCGGCAGACTTTTCCTATAAAGGGCCTGCTAGAAAAGCATTCTGTCAGAGCTATTCATCTCTGCTATTACAGTGTAAAAACCATAGAGACTACATAAACCGGTGGGTGTAACTAGGCTCCAATAAAACTATTTACAAGAGTAGGGGGTGAGCAGGATTTGGCCCAAGAGCAACAGTTTGCAGATCCCTCACCTAAGGCACTAAATGCTTTTTTGCTTAAGTGTATTGGGCTTGAGTTTCTAACACTTGTACTGAAAAAGCCTTAACTAATCCAGGTTCACAGATTCTAAACTATACAAATTGACTCTGAATTCCTTAAAGAAAAACAGAGATTTGTTATCAAAATAAATGGTAGCCCAAATTTAAATTCCCAGGAGACAGATTCCCATTGTTCTAGCTCAAATCACATGTCCAAGGGAGGGAGACTTTTACCAGTCCTTCCAAGACCACATGCAGGGAGAAGGGGTGGTTTCTACAGCAAAAATCAGGGGGCTATTATCAGATGAACAGGCCCTGGAGGCTTGATCTACTCCATTAAGACAGGGAAAATTTCCCAAATTAAGCACATTCAGCAGATGCCCTACACATGCCCTCTCTGTCCCTAACATGCTGTGTTGCCCTGGGCAAGAGATGAAACTTCTCTGAGCCTCAATCTTCCAGTACTAAAAGAACGTGATGAACCAGGACTCTAAGGGCTCACCAAGTGCCGAGTTTTGGTGGTTCATTCTATATATCAATTATCTTGTCTGTTAATCTCTGACTTAATACTCTGTGCCCTGTGGTTCACCTTTTTGCATAATCATGAGCTTATGGAGCTCCCTCCTGTTACTTAATTTCTGTGAATATGAATTTCCTCATCTGTTATTGGTCCCACCCTGGAGAGTGGTGTAAGGATTAAATTGATATATGCTGAGAAGGCAGTGTGTGTACTTGTTCAAGGTGGGGCTTTGGAGTTAGATGGTGTGCTAAGTCACTTGAGTCATTTCCAACTTTTTATGACCCTATGGACTGTAGCCTGCCAGGCTCCTCTGTCCATGGGATTCTCCAGGCAAGAATATTGGAGTGGATTGCCATGCCCTCCTCCAGGGGATCTTCCTGACCCAGAGATCGAACCCACGTCTCTTATGTCTCCTGCATTGGCAGGCAGGTTCTTTACCACTAATGCCACCTGGGAAGCGCCTGGAGTTAGACTAGCAGGACCCAGTTCTCCTTTAGCCATTTTTATGGTAGCACTAAGCAGGTTATTTAAACTCTTGGAATCTGTGTTTCCTCATCTGTAGAAGTGGAAAATTTGTAGAAGCCTCTTCAAAGGAGTGTTGTGCAGATTAAATGAGCTACTGCATATGATACACTTAGTATAGAGCCTGGCCAAAGATAATCTGTAAAGGGTAATTGTTTATTATGTTTGCTTATAATGATTTTATTCCGCTTTTAGAAATAAGTTCCTGATAGAAAATTCCTCCTGCTTCTTACTTTTCTTATTATGGAATTTTCCAAAAGTAATTCTTTGGACTTTGATGCTGTAGGTTGCTTTGGGGGCTTCCCTGGTGGCTCAGCCAGTAAAGAATCTGCCTGTGACACAGGAGACTGGGGTTCGATCCCTGAATCAGGAAGATCCCCTGGAGGGGGAAATGGCAACCCACTGCAGTATTCTTGCCTGGAGAATCCCATGGACAGAGGAGCCTGGTGGGCTACAGTCTATAGGATCACAAAGAGTTGGACACGACTGAAGCGACTGAGCGAGCAAGCTTGCTGTTGGTTGCTTTCAGTTATTTCTCTAAACTTATGAAAGTAATCCGTGCCTTTAAAAAAATATTGATTTTCTAACCATTAGAGAAAGATACTTCCAGTTAAAATAACTGATTGATATGAGAAAGGGCATTTATTGGCCCATGTAATTGCAAAGTCATCTAAGGCTTAATATAGCACCCAAAATTGTCACCAAAGATTCTTTTCTTCCTCTCACTATACTCTGTGTTCTGTGAGGACAATTTCATGTTAAAATGATCACAAATCAAGGCCAGAAGATGGTTTCCAATAGATCCAGGGGCTACATGCTTCCTCTACCACATCCTTCAGAAAGAGAAAAGGTCTTCTCCGGTGGCTTTCTCAGAAAAACAAGAAAGTGGCTTTCCCATAAGCCTTTATCGCCATCATGTGTGTGCTCAGTCGTGTCCGACTCTTTGTAGCCTCCTGGACTGTAGCCTGCCAGGCTCCTCTGTCCATGGGACTCTCCTGGCAAGAATACTGGAGTGGGTTGCCATTTCCTCCTCCTGGGGATCTTCCCAACCCAGGGGTTGAACCCGCATCTCTGCTGTCTCCTGCATTGGCAGATGGGCTCTTTACTGGTAGCGCCACCTGGGAAGAAGCCCTGTAACAAATGTCTTTTCAAGCCTCATTTGCCCAGATGAGGTCTTGATCTCATACCCGAGAGAAATTATGCCTCAGAGGTTTTGCCCATCACTAGCCAAATATGACTCCCCTCTGAAGCTGCCTGACTGTCCACACTGCACACGGAGGATGCCAAAAGAGGCAGGCTCCAGGGAACGTACACCAGGACTGGATGGCAAGCACCAAGCTCTGGTGCATGCCCACCACCTCTGCCAGGATCCTCTGTGTTGTTTCTAGGTCTGCGTATTCATTTAGGACTCCCACAACAAAGAACCACACATGAGGTGGTTTAAACAACATACATCGATTTCCTCCCAATTCTGGAGGCTAAAGATCCAAGATCAAGCTGATATCAGGCCTGGCTTCTTCTGAGGCCTCACTCCCTGGCTGGCAGGTGACTTCTTTCTCCGTCTCTTCACCTGGTCTTCCCTCCGTGTGTGTTTGGTCCTAATCTCTTCTTCTTATGAGGATGCCAGTTACATTAGATTAGGACCTACCCTAAGAACGTCATTTTACCTTGACCTCTTGAAAGGCTCTATGGTCAATATGGTCACATTTTGAGGTCCTAGGGATTAGGACTTCTACATATGAGCTTGGAGGTGGGAGTGAGGGACACAATTTAGCCCATAACAGTTCCCAACTTCCAAGATTACTCTTCAGAATAAGCTTTAACCATTTTTAATGGTTTGTGACATATCTATAGTTTCATAATAATTCCAAAAACATTCTTTGACATGAACCTATTCTGACTTTGCCTAAGAGATTATGGCAGCTGTTTTATTCATGATATATAACAGTCAGGAAATGTTTCATGCAACTGATAATTTCACCTTGGAAAAGTTTTGAGGCAGGTGTTACCAGAAATTCGAGTTCCTATTTTTAAAAGGTAAAATGCACCAATATACCCAACATTAATTCTTGGTGAATCTCTCAAAATGGATTGATAATAAATATAATCCCAGAAAATGGGATGATTTAACATAATGGTTTATTAATAAGTATTGGTGGTTTAGTTGCTAAGTCATGTCCAATTCTTGTGACCCCATGGACCGTAGCCATCCAGATTCCTCTGCCCATGGGATTCTCCAGGCAAGAATACTTGAGTGGGTTGCCATTTCCTTCTCCAGGGCACCTTCCCAACCCAGGAATCAAACCTGGGTCTCCTGCATTGCAGGTAGATTCTTTTCCACCACCAACATAATGGTTTAGAGTAAACTGGGGCAGCTATTATTTTCATCTGCCTAACATACTTTGGTATACCATTTCTTTGGGAAATTTTCTCTACTGCACGTGACCTTTGGGTATTTGAGTCAAATCATTGCCTACCCCACCCACCACTGAGCATCTCCTGCCTCATCACAGATTTAAACAGGTGGTAGCATCCTTGGGACAAGGTGATTGTCCATCCTTGGAGGACTGGACACATGACTCATGTCAGTACTTAGCTGGTTGTTAGGAATTGGAGGGGCAGGGTAGCCCTCCTGTTGTGGCTTGGACTGAGTCCCAACAAAAAGATATATTGAAGTTCTAATCCCTAATATCTGTGAACATGACCTTATTTGGAAATATGGTCTTTACAGGTACAATCAAACTAAGATAAGGTCATTGTTGGTTAGGGTGGGCCCTAATCTGACCGGTGTCCTTTCAAGAAGAGAAGAGAGACAGAGACACATGAGGACAACCCCAAATGAGGATGGAGCAGAGGCTGGAGTGATGCCATGAGCAAGTAGAGTCTACAGGCCAAGAAACAATGAGGATTGCCAGAAACACCAGAAGCTGAGAAAGACACAGGGCAGATTCTCCCCAAGAGCCCTCGGAACATGTCCATGTGGACCCCTTGATTTCAGACTTCTTCCTGCCAGAGATGTGAGAAGCTAAATTTCTGTTATTTTAAGCAATCCAGTTTGTGGTATTTTGTTACAGAAGCCTTAGGCAATATATACTCTTCCCGTTCTCTTATTTCCTTTGGCCATGCCACGAGGCAAGTGGCATCTTTGTTCCCTGACCAGGCATCAAACCCATGCCCTCTGAAATGGAAGCACAAAGTCTTAACTACTGGATCACCAGGGTAGCCCCTCTTTTTAGAATTTTAGAAAAACATAAAAAATATAAAAGGAGAAAATAAACCATCTACATTCTCACTATTTAGAAAAAATCATTATGACTTTTGAGATACGTCTTTTCATTTTCTCTAGAAAAGCAAAAATCCAATTATAGGGAACCAGTTTTTTACCTTTTTCACCTATTATGAACATTTTCTATGTTAGTATTATTCAGCAACATCATTTTTCATGACAGCATAATATTCCAACATAGTTCTTCACCATGAGTTATTTAACTCACTTTTTACTGATAGTCATTTTAATTGTTTTCTGTGTTCTGACATTATAACACCCCCACTGGAACAAATATCCTTTTAGTGATCTTTAACCATATCTGGGATTATTTCCTTAGGATGGATTTCTATGAGTGCATTGTTGACATTAGCAAAAATGACAATTTTTTTTAATAGAGTAAACCCTTTTATTACTTTGGATATGTATTCCAAATTGCTTTCCAAAAAGTTTGTATTAATTTACACTACTGGCAATGATGTATGCCATTTTATTTTACTTTTAATTATTTAAAATATCAAATATGCAAAATTCAGATAGTATTGTGAACCCTCATGTCTCTATTACCTAACTTTAATAATTATCATTTTGCTATTCTTGTACAATTTGCATCCCCTTTTCCCACATTATGCATTATTTTTTATTTCCTGATGTGAAGTAAATTATAGATGTTATAGCTTTTCATAGAGCTTCCCTGATAGCTCAATTGGTTAAAAAAAAATTCATTTTTGCAAACATCAACAATGCACTCATAGAAATCCATCCTAAGGAAATAATCCCAGATATGTGTAAAGATCACTAAAAGGATATTTGTTCCGGGGGTAGGGTGGATGGCAGTTATAATGTCAGAACACAGGAAACAATTAAAATGACTATCAGTAAAAAGTGAGTTAAATTTAGCTTTTCATCCATAAATCCTTTAGAATGTATCTCCAGTGGCAAAGAACAAAAACACTCCAACTCAAACCAATAACACACACAATTAATACAATCCATTCAACTTCCTCATATTAAAAAAAAATTTAATAGTTGCTTTATTGGAATCAAGATCCAAACCAAAGTTGCACTTGGTTGATCTACCTCTTGTGCTTTTTAATCATTAACAGTTTCCCTTGTCCTCTCTTTCCCATTTCCTCCCCGCCACCCCCAAATTCCATTTATTTGAAGTCCGTGATTCAATCACTTATCCTATATTACTCATTTAGATCCTGTTCCTCATTTGACTGACCATACCCTTTGGGGTCCTTAACATCCTCCTCTGTCTCCCATCTCCCCACCAGGTGGCAGGTGGTCCTGGATTCTTTAGACTGTTTCTCTTAAACTTGCTAAGCTCTTGAAATGACTTTTTAAATGTCCCCTGGAAAGACTAGAACTATTTAAAGAATCTAAACCATCCTTAAGGACCCAATTAAATGTCAGGGTAAGTGATTGTTAAAACCTGGTTTTAGTTAGGAGCAATAAAAATAAAACCCTGTTATCCTCGTCTGGGTAAATTCCCCTAGAGACCAGTGGAAGATGAAATACAGAGGTGGTATGAACTCTTTAAGACATAAGCCAAAGTCATTCTATATTTACTAAATTTGTTTTCTAGTTCTGTGCTCCACAGCTGGATCCATCGGATAAACAGCAGAATGATGGTAATACAGGTAGCTATCCATTTAATACCACCCGCAAGGCAGTCTCAATTTGAATCAATCTTCTGGGGAGAAAAATACTTTTCTTCTGCTCTCTTTATGCTCAGCATTTGGAGCTCTGCAAATTAATCTGACAAAATATAGATTAGCAAGAGAAAAGGCAGATTTTTATTCACATGTGGGAGTACACAGAAAAATGTGACTCAAGGAGGCACAATTTGGAGTTTGTAAACCAACTTAATAGAGGATGAGGAGGAAGAGAAGGGCAATTATGAAAAAACAAACAACATTTAGAAAAGATAAATGGGCCCTTAGGAATTACTTGAGAGAGATGATCTCTTTGTAATCATGTGAATTTAGATACTTTCTCATCCTCAGGCCAACTTCTCACCTCCAGCGACAGGAGTCAGTCTTCCCTGGTTGTGATTTCCTGGGGGCAGAGGTTTATGAAAATGTAATTCTTTGGGAAGGGTCTCCTTGTACGTAGATAAGGGGAATTCAGAACAAAGACCCTTCACCGTGGTATATTCCAGATCCCTTCATTTATCCCATCTGAAACCTCCCTAGAAGTTTCACAGATAAGGAGCTGAGTTATTAATGGACTGGCTCCTATCCCACTAAGCCAGCCTCTCAGTCCTGGGAACAGATCAGTCCAGTTTAACAGCTGTGTGTCATTGCAGGAGGTGATGGTGTAGAGGGAAGTAGGGCCAAAGTAGGCCTTTATATGGCTTCCCTGATGGTGCAGTGTGAAGAATCCACCTGCCAATGCAGGAAACATAAGAGACATGAATCCCACCCCTGGATTGGGAAGATCCACTGAGAAGGAAATGGCAACCTACTCCAGTCTTCTTGCCTGGGAAGTCCCACAGGCAGAGAAGCCTGCTGGGCTACAGCCCGTGGGGTCGCAAAGAGCTGGACACGACTGAGCGGCTAAACAACAGCAAATGGTGCAAGCGATGAGGACAGTTAATGAGGAGCATTTCTGTGGAAACAAAAGAAAAACAAAGATTAATGGTTGGAACTGACTGCAGAACCCATTTTTCTCCCCTTTCTTTTCTTCTTCTCTTCTCTCCAGTTTTCTTCTTAATCCAGAGTACAGCCAGTTTAGATTTCTAAATATTGAGCTCAAAATATCTTTGGGTAGTAGTGTGAAGATGGCAGCTGGCAACGTCATGGTCATGGTTATTCCCCAGAGGGGACCATGGAAGATGCAGCATTCGGGTGAATTTCTGAGCGGTGCACGCTGTTGAGGTGATAAATCTTCTGAAGTTATGTCGAGTCGTCCAGTTCAGTGTGCAGGGCTTTGGGAAAAGGACATCTTAGATCTCAGTGATGCCAAGACAAGAAGGTGAGAGAAAAATTGGAAACATTAATTACTGACGAAATGTGTGAGATACCAGGATCCCGTTTAGAAAGTGGAGAAATAGGCTCAAAGACAATGAACAGAACTAGAATCTGATAACCCACAAGAATTGATTGCAGTTGTTCACTGAAACATAACATTTCTCTGTACAATCACTCCCATTCCGATCAAAGACAATCAAAGTAAAGCTTACTCTTATTTTCAAAATAAGAAATGGGCTGGGGAGCAGCATGCTTTAACATATTTGTGTTTTTCATTTAATTGGGGAGACAAGACTGTGTTGATCTACCTGAGGGACAATCCAGATACAGTGTGGTCTACTTAAGTGGAAGCTTTGACAGGATAATTATAGGATATTAATAAATCCAGAAAAACAAGTTCTCCATAGGGCAACTCTCGGTCTGCCAACTAGATAATAAGCAAAAGTGAAAGCCACTTTCCTTTATAAATATTCTCTTTTCAAAATGTCCTTGCTAGTTAATCCAAATAGTGGATTTTGTTTTGTTCATGCCTGTATTCCGAGCATCTAGCACAGTGAGGGGCACATAACAGGTACAATATAACAGCCCATGAATGAATGAGTGTCTTCTCCCATTTAATGCTTACAGTAACTTCAGCACATAAACGATTATCCCCAATTGTCGTGTAGGTGAAGAAGAAGCCAAGGCACAGAGGAGTTAAATAACTTGCCCAAGGGTGCAGAGCTGGTAATTGAAGGAGCCAGGATTTAAACCGAGGAAGTCTAACTCAGGAACCTCCTTTTAAAATATTATATGATATTATCTGATTTTCTCTGGCCTGGTCTGAGCCACCAAGGCAAGATTTTAGTTGGATCAATTAATAAGCAGTAACTTTTTTCAACATTATCAAAATACATCATATTCCATGTATATTTTACTTTTTAATCCCAGTTCCTAGCATGATTTTTCCCTCAAAACAGGTTTCAACATATGCTCATTTGTGATGGCTAATTGTATGCATCAACTTGACTGGCCAGAGGTTACCCAGATAATGGTCAAATATTATTCTGAGTGTATCTGTGGGAGTGTGTATTTTGGATGAGATTAACATTTGAATCCATAGACTAAGTAAAGCAGGATGTGCTCCCTAATGTGGGTGGTCCTCATCCAATCAGCTGAAGGCCTGAATAACACAAAAACAGCTGACTAAGAAAGAAATCTCTCTCTCAACCTGACTGTCTTTGAGCTGGGACATTGGTCTTCTTTTACCTTTGGACTTGGACTAGGACTTGGAACTATCCAATTGGTTCTTCTGGGTTTCTAGCTTGTCAACTGCAGATCTGGGGACTTCTCAGCCTCCATAACTGTGTGAGCCAATTCCTTCTTATATATATAGTTCTGCTAGTTCTATTATAATTCTAATGAGTGTTAGTCAGTCATGTCTGACTCTTTGTGACCCCATGAGCTGTAACCTGCCAGGCTCCTCTGTCCATGGAATCATCCAGGCAAGAATATTATTAGTCCTGTTTCTCTGGATAATTCAACTAATACACTCATTTGTTCATTTTGCCTAAACTACTGCATTAACTGGAGAAGGAAATGGCAACCCACTCCAGTATCCTTGCCTGGAAAATTCCATGGATGGAGGACCCTGGAAGGCTACAGTGCATGGGGTCGCAGAGTTGGACATGACTGAGCAACACTTACTTACTTATTTACTCACTTACTGCATTAACCTCCTCTCTGAGCTTTCAGCCTTTGGGTTCTCCTTCCTTCCATCCCTATTGCATAGCTGCTTCCAGACTATTCTGGGTTGTATCAGATCAGATCAGATCAGATCAGTCGCTCAGTCGTGTCCGACTCTTTGCCACCCCATGAATCGCAGCATGCCAAGCCTCCCTGTCCAGCACCAACTCCCGGAATTCACTCAGACTCATGTCCATCGAGTCAGTGATGTCATCCAGCCATCTCATCCTCTGTCATCCCCTTCTGTTCTTGCCCCCAATCCCTCCCAGCATCAGGGTCTTTTCCAATGAGTGAACTCTTCACATGAGGTGGCCAAAGTACTGGAGTTTCAGCTTTAGCATCATTCCCTCCAAAGAAATCCCAGGGCTGATCTCCTTCAGAATGGACTGGTTGGATCTCCTTGCAGTCCAAGGGACTCTCAAGAGTCTTCTCCAACACCACAGTTCAAAAGCATCAATTCTTCGGTGCTCAGCCTTTCTTCACAGTCCAACTCTCATATCCATACATAACCACAGGAAAAACCATAGCCTTGACTAGACTCCGTACCAAATATTCATCTTATTGTTAGTGTTAGTTGATCAGTTGTGTCCAGCTCTTTGCGATCCCATGGACTATAGCCCACTAGGCTCCTCTGTCCATGTGATTCTCCAGGCAAGAATGCTGGAGTGGGTTGTCATTCCTTCTGCAGGGGATCTTCCTGACCCAGGGATCAAACCTGGGTCTCCTGCATTGCTGGTGGACTCTGCTATCTGAGCCACCAGGGAATCTTGTTACTCACCAAAAAAAATTTCCAATGGTTGCCTGATATCACAGGATAAAGCATAAAGTCTTTGACTTATGTATCAGTTAGGATTAGGTTTGGCTGCATGTTAAAATACACCCCAAATAACAGTGGCTTAAACAGTAAAGTTTATTTCTCTCTTTAGTAGCCATTCAGAGGTAGAATATCTGAGGCTGATGAGGGAGATTGGCTCCTTCCTTCCTGCCAAAAGCCTTAGCATTTTGCCTCAAGAGCTAGGGTGGCTGCTAAAGCTCCAGCCATTGTGTCAACATCCCAGAATTTAAATCTCATTAAGTCTCAACTAAAATCAGAATCTAGTCACATGGCTGCACCCAGCTACCACTGAGGCTGAGAAGTATAGTATCAATATATTTTGGGTAAATAAACTAAGAATTTTGTCTGAAAGGAAGGAGAGACATCTAGCAATCTCTACCATAGCCTGCCTTTGAAGGCCTTCTTCAATAAAGTGTCAATCCAGCTTTCCAGATTTCCTTCACCTACTAACTGTTCTGACCACTCTGCCCCCATTGAATTCCTCTGCTCACTGTCTCTGAAACACACCTAGTACTTTGTCACCGTCTCTCCATTTACTCAGCCCTCATGGAATGTGTTTTTGCTTCATATCCAAGCCACACCTTTGTTTCCTTGAGATTTTCCCCTGACTGCATCTGAGTTGATTTCTTCTGAAACTGAATATTCAATGGAATTGTATTTGACTCTCAGATATTCATACCCTTCTGCTTCAGATTGACCTTCTTTTGATGACTTGAGCAGCATTAATTTTTCATTGTTAATTTTTCACACATTTAGGTCTTGCTTCTCCCCACCACTCCCTGAGGACAGGAGACCCTTATTCAATGAACACTGTGCTCCATGCTGGGGATTTAGTAGTAAGTAAGATTTAGGGCCTGTCCTCAATGTCCTAATATTTCCCATGGAGTCTGGTTTTAAAACTCAGATCCATTAAGTGGTTCATAACTTTCTGTTTCTTTGTGAGTGATAAGAGCTAACATTTATTTAAATGATGGTTACTTATATCAATAATAATATTTCTTGAGTAATCATGCTGTGGTCGGCCCTATGCTGACTTTTCCCATGTGTCCCTTCATTTCTTTCTAATGCAGCTGTCACTGCAGAATGCAGGAGACCAAAGCCATGCAGCTTCCAGGAAACACAGAGATGGATGAATTGCTTTTGCATCCAAAGTAGCATTTGACAATCAAAAAGGAGGACAGGGGACAGGGGTGAGCAGCTGAGACTCGAATGGGCAGTGGTAGGTCGGCACTGCTGAGCCTGGAGGCACTCAGTAAGGAAAAGGCATCCTAGTCCAAGCAAGCTTCCTGCTGGGACAGGGTGGCAGATAAAGTCCAGATTGTGAATGGCTATGTACAGGATGCAGGCACTATTAATTTTTACAAATAAAAATGAGGCACAGACAAGTAAAGTTACCTGTTCAAAGTCACATCGCTGAAGGTGGGTAGAGCCAGGATGTAATCCACAAAGCTTGATGCCTGAGGCCCAGCTCTTGGTCCTGTGTTAAGATGGTGACTGGAAAGTAAGGGTAAGTCTGGTGATTCAAAGATTTAGTGGCATCCTGTAAGTAGCCACCCACAATCTGGATTTTATCTGCCACCTGTCCCAGCAGGAAGCTTGCCAAGACTGGGATGCCTTTTCCCTACTGAGTGCCCCTGGGCTGGGCACTGCCAACCTACCACTGCCCATTTGAGTCTCAGCTGCTCACCCCTGTCCCCTGTTCTCCTTTTTGATTGTCAAATACTACTTTGGATGCAATAAAAGCAATTCATCCACGTCTGTATTTGCTGGAAGCTGCATGACCTTGGTCTCCTCCATTCTGGAGTGACAGCATGGAGTGAGTAAGGAGAGGCTGCCGTCTGCAGGCCCCAAGCGGCATCAGACCCCCCCACTGATTGTCCTGTGCAGTCCAGCATTTCATGTTTTTTTAAATTCATCATCAGCATTCACAACTTAGAAGATGTCACACAAAATCTGGACAGGGGGAGCTTCTTTTGAAAAACTGGAAGATTTTGGAAACACTGGGTCTGTATGCCCACAGGTTCAGGCTGTCTAGTTCCGATGGAGCACTTTCTGTCTAAATTGGCATAGCATCCCCTCCCTATTACCCAGACACCTTTATCCACATTAATTTTCCTTAGCAGCCAGCAGCACGTAGCATAGGCATGTGGCTCTATATGTCAGACACTGAACTAAGGGCTTCACCTTTCTTTGTCACAGTCACCTTTGGAAGAGGTCCTGTTATTAACCCCATTCTACAGATGAGAACATGAAGGTCCATACTAAAAGTAGTGTCAGGGCTGGAACTCTCAGCAAGACATTCTAGCCCCACAGTCTTAGCTTTTAAGCGCCACCTCTGTCTCTCACGGAGAAGGCACTGGCAACCCACTCTAGTTCTCTTGCCTGGAAAATCCCATGGACAGAGGATCCTGGTAGGCTGCAGTCCATTGTGTCGCTAAGAGTTGGACACGACTTAGCGACTTGACTTTCACTTTTCACTTTCATGCATTGGAGAACAAAATGGCAACCCACTCCTGTGTTCTTGCCTGGAGAATCCCAGGGACAGAGGAGCCTGGTGGGCTGCCGTCTATGGGGTCGCACAGAGTCGAACACAACTGATGCAACTTAGCGGCGGCAGCAGCAGCTCTCTCTCACTATGGATTGAGATTTATCTCCCTGCTCCAAAAGAGGCTGGACGGGGGAGCAGGGAAGGAACCTGGCCCTTATGCAGCCTAAAGTTGACACACTGAAAATCCAAACCCATAGAGCTAATTTCCTGTACAAATAACAAGCCATCAGGGAAAGGTTGCTTTTCCTTATTGCTCTGAACAAAACTAACCTTGACCCAAAGGAAATCAGGGCGTAGAAAGAAACCAGTAAGCACCTGCCAGGGGTTTTGGGGCCATCGGAGAGCCTGCTGTAGTGGAGAGTTTTCCCTTATCTCCTTTTCCCTCCCTTCCCTTGGAACACGGAGAATTAATTAATTCTATTAAGCCTCCATCCAACTCTCACTTGAAACGTTAGCCCATGAACAAGTGTAATCCATCTCAATCCTGACTGTCTCCCAGGGAGGAAGGTAAGGATGAAATATGATGACTTCAGCCTTTGTGAAGGTGTCCACCATGGTCGCCCAGCCTGTCTGAGTCTCACCATGCTGCGGACCCACAGGGAGATGAATGGAGCCTGAAGCACAGAGAGAAATTCATTTCGTTAGGCTAGCTGCCTGACAGCCTTGCAACAGAGCCCTCTTCATAGGCTTTGAGGAAAAGGCAGGGGAAGTATGGCTGATTCAGACGGTTGATGTCCGTCTCAAGGCCCACCCAGGAAGTGTCTCTGAAGCTATTCATTGAGCACTTCTGGCTGCCAGGCCCTGTGGGTGCAAAGACGGACAAGTCCATGGCATAGTTAGAGTAACCATAAGGTTCCAGACTAGGGTGCCGCAGATCATGAAGAATGCTGGCTTAAACTGGGACCCTCCAGAGCTAACTGATGGAGAAGGCAATGGCACCCCACTCCAGTACTCCTGCCTGGAAAATCCCATGGATGGAGGAGCCTGGAAGGCTGCAGTCCATGGGGTCACTAAGAGTCAGACATGACTGAGCGACTTCACTTTCACTTTTCACTTTCATGCATTGGAGAAGGAAATGGCAACCCACTCCAGTGTTCTTGCCTGGAGAATCCCAGGGACGGGGCAGCCTTGGTGGGCTGCCATCTATGGGGTCACATAGAGTCGGACACGACTGAAGTGACTTAGCAGCAGCAGCAGGGCTAACTGAGACATATGGTCACAGTAAGCCAAGCCACTAAGAGCCCTCACAGGTCTGGATTTCTTGATTCTGAAGCTGGCTGTGACCATGGGCAAGTTAACCTCTGAGCCTGTTTCTCGTTGTCCAAAATGGGAATGATCCCCAGGAAACTTCCCTCTCAAGAATGTCAAGAGGATTTTATCAGCTAATGTAGTGACTGGAATGTGCTGAGGACCCCTTGCTCACAAGACAGGTGCTTGAGGCCACGAAGTTGGGTTCCATGGATGAAGCTAGCTTTCCTTACCTGAGTGTCAGCTGGGCTTTGCAAAGTGAGAGCTAGTGCCTAACAGCTCTGGAAAATCAAGGGAATTATAGGCGGTGAGGGTGGGGAAGAAAAAGAGGAGAAATGAAGAGACAGGCGGAAGAAGAGAGAAGTTTGGGGATGGTAGGGAGAGGAGGTACCTATTGGGAAAAATTTAAAGTCAGTGCTAGCTGGTAACACTGAGAGTCCAAGTCTGCATATTTATCTCTGCTTACGGTCTTCAATGGAGGAGCCATTGCTCACAAATGCCATACTGGAGGCAGATCTTTTGGGTGGGGGTGCTCAGTCACTCAGTCATGTCCAGCTCTTTGCGACATCATGGACTGGAGCCCACCAGGCTCCTCTATCCATGACAGTTCCCAGGCAAGAATACTGGAGTGGGTTGCATTTCTTTTTCCAGGGGATCTTCCAAGCCCAAGCATCAAACCCTTGTCTCCTGTATTGGTAGGCGGATTCTTTACCACTAAACCTCCTAGGATGATGCCACAGACTCAAGGTGGGCTGGTGGTGAGACTGAGACCTCTAGTGAAGGCTCATTCCACATGGATTTCGTGAATACCTCGTGCGGATCCACAGGGAGGCTCCATAAATGTTAGTGCTACGATCATTATTAGCTGCCAGGTTCCGTATATCAAGACCAGCCTGGAAATACAAAGCTGAAAACCAGTGGGGCCGACAGGAGGGGGGAAAAGCCCCATGAGAACAAAGGGGAGTTTTGTTTTGTTTTGGTCACAACACACGGTTCCTAGAGAAGGCTAGGATTCCGCAGAGCCATTTAAATCCCAGACCAGCCTTGGGCAGCTCCAGGCCTGCGCTTGGCCTACTGCAGTAGGACCAGCAAGACACAGGAGGCACTCCTCCCGGATCAGTTGTCTGCAGAATGAGAAGAATGTTAATTAATCCTGTTATCTGAGCTGCATGCTTTCTGGCTTAATTCCTCTGATGAAACCACACTAAATGGAGAACTCTCAGAATGCCAAAGCAGCCCTTCTAATGGGATTCTTGATGTGCAGTGAGCCCTGGAGTGGGTGAGGGTGAGGGGATAAACTTTTTGACCCTAGGAACCTGGGGATCAGCACTGACTCTCTACTCTGGGTATTCTGACTGAAGACCTTTACCATCCAGGCTTCTTGTCCCATTCAATACAGCCACATTTCAGAAAAGAATGGGAAAATAGAAATTCATTAAAAAAAAAAAACACTTAATCTGTTTGACCTTTTATACAAATAAATCAGCCAATTTTATGTTTATTTCACAAAAATGGGCTTATCAGCAAAAATGGGTTTATTTAGAAATGGCAGAGAATTGAAATTTGAGACAAGCATGCTCAAGCAAGAACCATAGGCACCTTCTGAGAAGCAAAAGAGAAGACCCTTATTTCAGAGAGGAAAAGGAGAAGCTAGGACAGCCTGTTGTAAATAAAGAGTCCATTGGAGGAAAGTGGGAGTGCAAAGTGTGGTGACTTTTCATTGGCTGAGTTGCAACAATCTCTCATTGGCTAGGCTGTTGCCAGGCAAGGAGAAAATCCTCCTTCCTCCTGCGGGGGTTCCAAAGTAGTAACCTTCCACTTGGAGATGAAAGGCAAGTCTCTTCCTGTTTGGGATCTGCAGAGAGAAAGAAGTAGGAAGGCAAGAGAGCTTCTGGCGTCCTGATTCTATTTTAAATGAGGTTTCCTCTTTCCAGTTTTATAGTTCAAAATCTGTAAGGGAGTACATGGAACCAACGCAAAGTTCAGAATATGGAGCTACTTAGAGTTTTTGCATCAGACTTACTAATCACATAATTTGGTGAGCTTACATGTTTCAGGGCCTTTATTGCTTTATAGGTGTTATTTGTGTGATTTACTCTAAAACACTGCAACATAGGTCCTGTGATATTTATATATACTTATTTGAAGCGACAGGCTTCCCAGGTGGCTCAGTGGTAAAGAATCTGCCTGCCAATGCAGGAGACATAGGAGACATGGGTTCAATCCCTAGAGAAGGAAAGATCCCCTGGAGTAGGAAATGGCACCCCACTCTAGTAATCTTTTCTGAAAAATTCCATGGACAGAGGATCCTGGCAGGCTACAGTTCAGGGGATGGTAAAGAGTCAGACATGACTGAGTGACAGAGGAGGCACACACATTTGAAGTGACACCCTAGGGCAGCAACCATTCTAATCAGGCATCTGCTCTCCATGGGTGGTCAGCTAGGGTTATGTCAGAAAATTATCACTCCACAAGAGGCCATTTAAAGTACTTTGGCTCCCTTTACCTCCGAGAGACACCAAAATGAGCAAACTAAGTGTCAAAAATAGATTTTCATTGGTGAAATTAGTAGGATGTTGATAAGTATAATGGATGTTAGAAAGGAGCTCTCAACTTCTGTCATTGAGTGGTATTCAAGATTCATACATTGGCAAGAGTGTTTTATTATTACTATTCCTACCCTTGTGTGAAAAATATGTAAGACTTCAAGTCTTTACCCCTAAATGCATGTGTGTGCACTCAGTCATGTACGACTCTTATGATCCCCACCCCCCATGAACGGTAGCCCTCCAGGCTCCTCTGTCCATGGGATTCTCCAGGCAAGAATACTGGAGTGGGTTGCCATTTCCTCCTTCAGGGGATCTTCTTGACCCAGCAATTGAACCCGCATCTCTTAGTTCTCCTGCACTGGCAGGCCGATTGTTTACCACTGAGCCACTGGGAAGGCCCCTTTTACCCCTAAGTGGCTGTCTATCTGTTTGAAGATTTTCTTCATTGAGACTGACTGTAAGGGTTTTACAGTCCTATCTCTGAAATATTGTTTCAGCTGCCTTGGTGATCCTTTCGATGCAAGATGGTAGTTGGTCTGAGCACCTAAAAAGACAGCTATGCTGCTGCTAAGTCGCTTCAGTCGTGTCCGACTCTGTGCGACCCCATAGATGGCAGCCCACCAGGCTCCCCCATCCCTGGGATTCTCCAGGCAAGAATACTGGAGTGGGTTGCCATTTCCTTCTCCAATGCATGAACGTGAAAAGTGAAAGTAAAGTCGCTCAGTCATGCCCGACTCTTAGTGACCCCATGGACTGCAGCCCACCAGGCTCCTCCGTCCATGGGATTTTCCAGGCAAGAGTACTGGAGTGGGGTGCTGTTGCCTTCTCCTAAAAAAAGACAGCTATAAGGGACTTCAACTACACATGCAGCACAATTTATAGGAACTGCATCATTCCTGCTCACTGATAGAAGTTTGCAAATGCTGATAGTGTAAGGAAGAGGAAAAAGAAGCCTACCTCTATCCTTTTAGGGTTAGTACCTAGGATCTGTGAATTAAACTGACCAAAAGATGAACAGGAAAGAAAAGTTATTTTGTATGCACATGGAGGGCCTTACAGAAAAGAGGTGAAAACTCCTCAAAGAGGCTAGACCTTGGAGCTTGTATACTATTTTAATAAAGGGTGATATATTGTGGACACATGGCCAGACAGGCAAGACAAAGGGAAAGCAGTTTGGGCTTCTAGTGATGGTAAGTTTGGGGAAGGTAAATATATGAGAGAAACTAATGGAAGATAAGGATTGTTTAATAAGGTTTGTTCTGCAGACTCAGGTCTCACAATAATTCTGATATGTAGATACTATTATATGCCCCACTTACTGTTGAAGAAACAAGTCTGGAGAGATTGAATCACTCCAAGGACACAGTCAGAATATAAATCTAAGCTATTTGATTCTAAAGTCCATGTTCCTTACACCATGCAGAAATAAGTTTTATGATTTTTTTCTTGACTTTATAAAATCACACACTCATAGGAAGACTGGAAAACATATAAATGTATTACATAGCCTAATTCCACTACTCAGAGAAAGCTGGATTAAGCTTTGACGTATTACTTCCAGATTTCTTTTTTAATGCAAATTTAGTTGTGATTGTACATTGCTTATCATCCTGTGTCCTGTTTTACTTGACATGTTATGAACATTTCTTCATATTATTAAAAATTCTCCATTAACATCATTTTAAGTGAACATAATATTTCACCCTATGGCTGTGTTATACCATCTGTTATTAGACATTTAACCTTGTTCTGTACTTTACTACCATCAATAACAAGATGGCCATCCCCGAAGGTAATCTCTTGCTTACATTTCTCTCTGTTTCTTCAGGGCAGATTCCTGGAAAGGAAATGTCTGGATCAAAGGGCAAGAACATTTAATGGACCTTATGAGGTATTAAAATAGACACCCATGTACCCTGCCTTTGAAAATAACAAAGACCAGCATTACTTTGTAGGACTCCTATTAAAAATCAAGAGAAAGTAAAATGGTGAGGATTTTGAGCAAGAATCGACTGACCAAGTACTCAGGTTTACTTGGTGCTTCTTTTCTAACCAGGAGGGGGCAGCACGAATACCAACGGAAATCCTTGACCATTTGAATTTGACATTTTTTTTTAGCATTTTTTCTTTTTTGGCCAAACTTCCTTTGTAAAAATTTAGCAACTACAATGTCATCATATTTACAAGCAGAGGCCAGAGAGGAAAATCTAGTTTACTTGAAAGATTTACAGCTTTCAGGAAGATTCCGGAAGACCGATCCAGATGGCAAAAGGCTAGAGAGAAAAGTCTTTCCAGTGTGGGTTTGCACCCGAGGCTAGGAAAGCAGGTCAGGGTAATAGCAACAGCAGGAAAAAATGGTGTTGGTCCGTGGCATTGATGCCGGCCTTCTGTGCCCAGCGAGAGCTTTCTGAGGGCTAGGAAGTGGGTTTATCTTTCCAAACAGGATAGCTGGAGGAGAAGGAGGCACGTGACATCCAGCCTGAGGGAGACCTCGCACAAGGTCAGTGATGGGAGGAAGGGAAGCATTAATGAATCACAGAAAAATATGCTGTGTCAAATCCATGCCAAGGGCTGGGTGGACCTCAGGAAGGAACGTGATTGCAGTGTACCTGGAGCCGGGCTGCTGACCTGAGGACCGTGTGCCTTGGATAACATCTTCAGGAAGTTTGTGCATACCCTGAATTTGTGCAGAATCTGCCTGGTGGCTCAGATGGTAAAGAATCTGCTTGCAATGCAAGAGACCCAGGTTCAATCCCTGAGTTGGGAAGATCCCCTGGAGAAGGGAATGGCAGCCTGCTCCCGTATTCTTGCCTGGAGAATTCTGTGGACAGAGGAGCCTGGTGGACTACAGTTCATGGGATCATAAAGAGCTAGACATGACTAAGCGACTAACACAGAAAAATAAGCACGTTTTTCTAGGGGGGGGGGTGCGGAAATCTATAGCTTTCAGGAGTATACGACCCCCAGAAAATCAGAAACAAGTAATCCATCTCTAGGATCAAAGGTACTCTCTCTTCAGAGCTGAACTCCTTCTGCCCTATTTCAAAGGCACCTCCTTCCCCAAAATTGGCAGAAAACCCTGTCTGGATGGAACAACAGGGTCCTCAGCCTATCTCCTGGGTGATGGAGGGCTTAACAGGAGGTGTGGGTGGCTCAGGTGGCAGAGACTGAGTGTTCAGAGGAAAGCTCTTTGGCACAGCAGAAAGCTGGGACGCATCCAGGTGAATCTATCAAGGCAAAATTTCCACTTGGAGATGTACTCTCTTTTCTAAAAGTTTAATTCCTCCTGTGGGAGTCTGGCAACACCCAAGGCTGACTAGAACTGCTGCCTGAAGAGGCTTATTGGCACAACGGGAGCTTCATATTTGAGCCCTATGAATCTCTTTATTATATCCCATTTCTTCTGGGAAATCTTAAAAATAATTTATTTTTTTTCTTTTAATTTTTTTTGACGTATAGTTGATTTGCAATGTTAATTATTGCTGTATGTGCTTAGTCCCTAAGTCATGTCCAACTCTGCGACCCCATGGACTGTAGCCCACCGGGCTCCTCTGTCCGTGGGGATTCTCCAGGCAAGAGTACTAGAGTGGGTTGCCATGCCTTCCTCCAGGGGATCTTCCCAATCCAGGGATTGAACTCAGGTCTCCTGTATTGCAGGCAGATTCTTTACCAGCTGAGCTACCTGGGATACCCCGTTGCTGTATAGCAAAGTGATTGAATTATACACACACACACACACACACACATATATATATTCTTTCTTTTATATTCTTTTTCATTATGGTTTATCATATAATATTGAATATAGTTCTCTGTACTACACAGTAGGACCTTGTTGTTTATCCATTCTATATGTAATCAGTTACATCTGCTAATCCCAACCTGCCACTCCATTCCCCGCCTCAGCCCCCACACCCTTACCAATCACAGATCAGATCAGATCAGATCAGATCAGTCCCTTAGTCGTGTCCGACTCTTTGCGACCCCATCAATCGCAGCACGCCAGGCCTCCCTGTCCAGCACCAACTCCTGGAGTTCACTCAGACTCACGTCCATCGAGTCAGTGATGCCATCCAGCCATCTCATCCTCTGTCGTCCCCTTCTCCTCCTGCCCCCAATCCCTACCAGCATCAGAGTCTTTTCCAATGAGTCAACTCTTCGCATGAGGTGGCCAGAGTACTGGAGTTTCAGCTTTAGCATCATTCCTTCCAAAGAAATCCCAGGGCTGATCTCCTTCAGAATGGACTGGCTGGATCTCCTTGCAGTCCAAGGGACTCTCAAGAGTCTTCTCCAACACCACAGTTCAAAAGCATCAATTCTTCAGCGCTCAGCCTTCTTCACAGTCCAACTCTCGTATCCATACATGACGACATGAAAAACCATAACCTTGACTAGACGAACCTTTGTTGGTGAAGTAATGTCTCTGCTTTTGAATATGCTGTCTAGGTTGGTCATAACTTTCCTTCCAAGGAGTAAGCGTCTTTTAATTTCATGGCTGCAGTCACCATCTGCAGTGATTTTGGAGCCCACAAAAATAAAGTCTGACACTGTTTCCACTGTTTCCCCATCTATTTCCCATGAAGTGATGGGACCGGATGCTATGATCTTCGTTTTCTGAATGTTGAGCTTGAAGCCAACTTTTCACTCTCCTCTTTCACTTTCATCAAGAGGCTTTTGAGTTCCTCTTCACTTTCTGCCATAAGGGTGGTGTCATCTGCGTATCTGAGGTTATTGATATTTCTCCCGGCAATCTTGATTCCAGCTTGTGTTTCTTCCGGTCCAGTGTTTCTCATGATGTACTCTGCATATAAGTTAAATAAACAGAGTGACAATGTACAGCCTTGACGTACTCCTTTTCCTATTTGGAGCCAGTCTGTTGTTCCATGTCCAGTTCTAACTGTTGCTTCCTGACCTGCATACAAATTTCTCAAGAGGCAGATCAGGTGTTCTGGTATTCCCATCTCTTTCAGAATTTTCCACAGTTTATCATGATCCACACAGTTAAAGGCTTTAGCATAGTCAATAAAGCAGAAATAGATGCTTTTCTGGAACTCTCTTGCTTTTTCCATGATCCAGCCACAAGTCTGTTCTCTATGTCATGAGTCTCTTTCTGTTTCATAGGTGGGTTCATTTGTGTCATATTTTAGATGCTGCATTAAGTGATATCATATGGTATTGTGTTTCTCTTTCTGACTTACTTCACTTAATATGATAATCTCTCGTTGCATCCATGTTGCTGCAAATGATATTACTTTGTTCATTTTTATGGCTGTGTAGTATTTCTCTGTGTGTGTGTGTGTGTGTGTGTGTGTGTGTATGTGTGTGTATACCATATCTTCTTTATCCACTCATCTGTCGACAGACATTTAGGCTGTTTCCACGCCTTGGCTATTGTGAATAGTGCTGCTATGAACACAGGGGTGCACATATCTTTTTGAACTGTAGCTTTATTTGGATATATGTTCAGGAGTGAGATTGCTGTATCATACAGGAATTCTAAAAATAAACATTTATTACAGTATTGATTACAGCTGAAGAAACCTGTGAACAATCTGAGGGTCCATCAAGAGTATGACTGATATGATCAGTATTTTTACCCATATTCTGTATTTGATCCCGATGTGTGGGTTTTCTACACCAAACAATTCTCTAGTCCTCTGTGGATAGCAGCTGGGTATCCTACAAATCAATTCACTTTTGACCCCAAGTTAGTAATTCACTAATTACCCCAAGTTAGTCCAGCCCCACAGGTTAAGGGCTCAGTCTCACAAAATTGCCTGCCTCATTTCAGATGTACTCAATCAAAAGTAGTGGTTTCCAGGTTACTCAGGCTTCTGTCTGACCTAGCTGGGAGTTTCTAGGATCTTCTCCTTAGGTTCAATAATTTGCTTTGCTATAAGGGCTAACAGGACCTGGGGAAACACTTTACTTACTATTACCTGTTTATTACAAAGGATATTTTAAAGGATACAAATGAACAGCCAGTTGAAGAGGTATTTACAGGGAGGTCTGGAAGGATCCTGAACACAGGAGGTTCTGTCTTTGTGCAGTTTGAGGTGTGCCACCTTCCAGCACGTGGGTGATCTTACCAACCGGATGGTCTCCAAACCCCTCCATTTTTCCATTCAGTTCAGTTCAGTTCAGTTGCTCAGTCATGTTCTACTCTTTGCGACCCCATGAATCGCAGCACTCCAGGCCTCCCTGTCCATCACCAACTCCCGGAGTTCACTCAAACTCACATCCATCGAGTCGGTGATGCCATCCAGCCATCTCATCCTCTGTCGTCCCCTTCTCCTCCTGCCCCCAATCCCTACCAGCATCAGAGTATTTCCAATGAGTCAACTCTTCATATGAGGTGGCCAAAGTACTGGAGTTTCAGCTTTAGCATCATTCCTTCCAAAGAAATCCCAGGGCTGATCTCCTTCAGAATGGACTGGTTGGATCTCCTTACAGTCCAAGGGACTCTCAAGAGTCTTCTCCAACACCACAGTTCAAAAGCATCAATTCTTCAGCGCTCAGCTTTCTTCACAGTCCAACTCTTGCATCCATACATTTTTCCATTACATAGACACAATTAATTAAATCTCTGGTCATTGGCGATTAACTCAATCCCCAGATCCCGCCTCCCCTCCCTGGAAGTAGGGGGAGTGGTGGGGGTCCCTCTAATCACATGGCTGGTTCCTCTGGCAACCAATCCCCATCCTGAAATGACCTAGGGAACCACCAAGGGTCACCTTATTAGCATTGACTCAGCTTTGGTTGACAGGGGTGTATAATGAATAACAAGACTCCTCTCACCCCTATTACATGGGAAACTACTAGGGTTTTAGGAAGCTTTTGTCAGGAACCAGAGAGAAAGAAGAAATACATATTTCTTGTTGTTGTGTTAGTAGCTCAGTCGTGTCAGACTCTTTGTGACTCCATGGACTATAGGCCACCAGGCTCCTCTGTCCATGGCATTCTCCAGGCAAGAATACTGGAGTGGGTAGCCATTCCTTTCTCCAGGGGATCTTCTCAACCCAGGGACTGAACCCAGGTCTCCTGCATTGTAAGCAGATTCTTTACTGTCTGAGCCACCAGGGAGGTCCATATGTTTATTATATCATGGTATCACAAATACTGAAGTCATAGAATAAGTTACAATTCATCCATATTATGAAACATTAAATAGCTTTAAAAAGAATGTTAGATCCTCCGGTGTGACCTAAGAGGCGGCCATGATACTTTGTGACAATATGGATTGGAATGTCATATATAGGGCAGACCTGGCTTCAGTCCCCCTTGAATAGTGTGTATATATTTTATAAAGATAGGTCCAAGCTGTTATTGTTGGGTACCTTGGGCAGAAAAAAGGTAGCAAGGAGGTTATTCACTTTTCTTTATTCATTTCTGTTTTGTGTGATTTGAGCTGGAACACATGCATTGCTTTTTTTGTAATTTCTTTTTTGAACGCCCCAAATGACATAACTAAGCCTTGGGAATTACCTGTATGGGAGTGCCTTCTGTACAGTGAGACATTTGTGACTTTATTGAAGGAAGTTTTAGTTAGCCACAAGTTGCAGAGAAATCAGTAATTGGTAAACCAACCAACAAACAAAACCAAAAACCAAAAAAAAAAAAAAAAAAAAGCAACTCAGTTTGAGACAATGATAATGAAGCACTACCATATCAGGTCCAGCTGGCTGCTCACTGCTCAAAACTCAATAAAGAGAGAGAGAGGGAAATGTTGGCAGAAAGGAAAGTTGCTTTTAATCAAAATGCCAGCAATGTGGGGAGATGGTGGGCTCAGTGTCCCCCTAAAACCATCTCCAGTGATTCTGCTTGGTCATGAAAGTTTTTAAAGGGAAAAAAAGGAAACAATCTCAGTTAATCATTGAGTTGGAGCTCACATCCAACTACTGTGTGCAGACTTGTTGATGTCTTGTGATTTTTTTCTTTAAAAGGTTTCTTGTTCACAGAATTTATTCACAAGATTACTGAAGGGGGAGCAGGGGAAGATATCTGGTCACCTATTAATTACCTATTGTGTGATGAAAAGGTCTGAAACGGGTGCTAGGACTGGAGGTGAGTACAGCATGGGGGTGCGCAGATTAAAGTTAGTGACAAGACCAAAGGGTGCCTCCTGCTGAGAGCTCTTTCCTGCAAAAGCTGCTTACAGAAGCATGATTTTATGATAGAGGGTCAGTCTCACTCTTCTTTGTACCAGTCATGTCAGGGCTCTCTTTCTAGCCTGGGGTGCTGGGATGTTAGACACACATGAGCAAACTAGGCGATCGTGGAGGACAGAGGCTGGGAAGGTGAAGGTCAAGGGAGTTCCTATGAGAGGAGTAGAGTCTGCTGAGCCTGAAGCAGAGAGAGCAGGCGTCGGGGTGGATGTGGAGAGGAGACCCATCCACTCACGGAGCCTCAGAGTCTGTACCTGAACCATGGCGACCCATCACCTCCTGTTAAGCAGGGAACAGTCCAGCCACTGGGGGTACTGGATAGGATCAGACTAAGTGATCCTTACATGGCCCCTGTCTAAAATAGTCTAGAACAAGCTGGTCTCAGCAGAACTTCTATGGGCCTGAGCTCAGGGCCTGAACTCTAGGGTGGACAGACCTGGGGTAGCAGCTAGCCCAGCAACCTTGGCCCAAGTTTCTGAACCTCTGCAAGCCTTCATTTTTCCTCTGTAAGAGAGAGAAAATTAATTATAATACTACCCTGTATTTCATAGACTGAGTATGAGAACCAAATGAGCCAACACACATTTAGCGCTTTCTGTGACTCCTGGCACAAATGAATAAGCGCTTGGCAGATATTAATAGTTTTCTGTCATGACAGTCATCACTGGGGTTGTTACACAACTGCCAGATGACTCTCTTGGTTTACTCTTGACTGTGTTAACTTTTGGTTAACTTTTCACCTCGTAATCTTTGACAACAGCAGACTGGTCTTGGCTTGGTTGTATTCTTTCTCTAGAGCTGTTTTCTCACCTATTAAAGACTTCTTGGCACCTGCTGTCCCCATCTACTCAGGCAGATGAGGTATGAAAGACCCTTTTACACTGGGAGTGCAAAAGGCAGGATGCAAATGAAAGGTGACATGATACCCAAATCCTGCTCCTCCTTCAACCAGTTCAAGTCCTGCTTCTTCTGACCACACAGTAGCACCCTTTTCAAGACTTCTAGGCATTTTGGTGTGGGCTGGTAGTTGAATGGATGTGCCACAACCAAAAGTGAGATCTTGGAGATCAGGAACTTTGTCTCATGTATTTTCAAGCGAATAACTATAAAAAAGAGATGAGTTAAAAACTAATCATTGATGCTAAATTCAAGGAGATTGCTGTGTGTCATATACGGTGCTAGATGCCCTCACACAGATTTTAAATGTAATATCACAGCACGGCTCTAAGGTATGTGTCTGTGTTCCCACCCTACTGATGAAAAATGAAGTTCAGGAAAGTGATTAAGTAGCTGGAGTAATGAAGCACCACCCATGTATCCATATATGAAGAAGCTGAGTCTTTCCTATTTTGTTAGGGCTCAGTATCAGCACCCAGTAGGCTCAGAGTAAATATGTAGTTTTATTTAGTACCGCTCTCTGATGAATTCAGATTTAAGAAAGTGTTATTTCTAGAAGCAACAAGGTTAAAATAGACAGCAAGACAAATTACGGGCTGTACCCCGCCCTCTCTGTTTAGCCAAAGAGCCCTGCGCTCACGTGGAGCTGTACCCGGGGCGGTGGGGGAGGGGAAGCGGGAGGCCCTGCAGGGCCCGGGTTTCCTGCGGGGGAAAATCCAAGCGCTGAGTGTCCCGACTTCCTTCTGGTCGATTGTTCAGGGGAAGGAAGGCAAGGGGCCTTCTGTTCTTTCTCCGGAATCCCGTGATGCCCACACTCTACGGCAAGGGGCCCCTGTCCCCCCACCCAAACCCCCACACCCTCCCGGGAGCTCTCCAGCTCCTGCTCCTGAGGCAGGGAGGGGTGAGGAGGGAACTCCTGGTGGGAGTTGGGGTGTGTGTGTGTGTGTGTGTGTGTGTGTGTGTGTGTTGCCGGGGGTGAGGGGCGGGGGTACAGCTTCCTTTGTTTTCTGGTGGATGGCAAATTTAGTGTATCACTTTTTAAAAGCCTATCATTTTTTTTAACTCGACCTAAGACACCTTGGGGTGGTCCAGATGGAACTGGACACACTCTTTCATTTAATAACCAGAGAAAGGATTGTGAGACCTACCCTCCCCTACAGGTTGCCTAGTCACTCAGTCCTGTCGGACTCTTTGCCATCCGATGGACTGTAGCCCGCCAGGCTCCTGGGTCCATGGGATTCTCCAGGCAAGAACACTGGAGTGGGTTGCCGTTCCTTTCTCCAGCCTTCCTTACAGAGGAGTCAGCAAAGGAGACCACCCAGTGGCATCTCTGGCTTTGACCTCCTGCCACCTGCTTTTCCTCCATCACCTCTAGCCCATCCTCACTGCTCCTGGAGGTTTCAGCTCTGCACTGCTGAGCTCCCAGGCTAAAGAGAATAGATTTTGTTCTGTCTCAGTTTAACTTCCCAGATTTTTTCTGAGCTAACAGAATTACATCACAGAACAAACGCGTGTATCTGCAATACAGTCATTTAAAAGAACAGATCTTCAAGTCAGACTGCCCTGGTTCAAATCCCAGCTGTGCCCTCTGCCAGCTGTGGAATCCGAAGTAAATCACTTAACTTCTCTGCCTCTGCATCCTCATCTATAAAATAGTGATAATAAACAATATTAATGGGATTGTTGTGAGGATTCTGTGACTGAATACTTGTAAGGTGCTTAGAACCTCACCTGATACATGGTGTGTGCCTGCTAAGTCCCTTTGGTCGTGTCCGACTCTTTATGGCCCTATGAACCGTAGCCCGCCAGGCTCCTCTGTCCATGGGATTCTCCAGGGAAGAGTACTGGAGTGGGTTGCCATGCCTTCCTCCAGGGAATCTTCCCAACCCAGGGAGTGGAACCTGCGCCTTTTACATCTCCTGCGTTGGGAGCAGTTCTTTACCACTAGCACCACCTGGGAAGCCCCTGGCACATGGTAACCAGTAGATAATCAGTTATTAAATAACTACCACAGTATCTAGGTCATCTCTGTTGTTGATCTGGTTAGTTTCTATGTTGCTGGGTCCCCTGGTCGCCCTTATCTGATAAACTGCTTTCATTTTCTTCTGTTATATAATTCCTGAGCCTTTCCAGTATCTCTGTGGCTCAGATTTCAAGGGAAAAATGGAGAATTCTTATTACTTTATTTTGGAGGACACTTTTAGCTCCCTTTATTTCCGCCTCTTCATTACAGTCTGAATTGGATAACTTATTATACCTACAGACTCATCACCATGTTTTTCTAAACAAAGATGAGTCCACTCCTCACTCCCCTGCCATTCCAGCAATGGACAATGTCCATGAATGTGTTTATTGTGTGGAAGTAGCCGTCGGACTTCCCAGGTGGCGCTAGTGGTAAAGAACCTGCCTGTCAACGCTGGAGAATTAAGAGACCTGGTTCAATCCCTGAGTTGGGAAGATCTCCTGGAGGAGGAAATGGCAACCCACTCCAGTATTCTTGCCTGGAAAACCCCATGGGCAGAGAAGCCTGGCAGGCCACAGTCATGGGGATCATAAAGAGTCGGACACGACTAAAGTGACTTAGCACAGCACAGTAGTCTTTTAATAATTTTGCCTTTTCAGAGGAGGAAAAACTTTTCCTCTACCTTCTTAGATTCTGAGTCAGGACTGTGAATTAAGCTGACAGATGACAGAGTAACAGGAGAAAAGCATACGCATTTTATTTGATATCAATATTTGTATGTGAAAGAAGTAGAAATCTCTGGGGGCTTAGATATCATTTTAACAAATGGTGATAAATTGTGAAGAAGTAATTAGACAAAGGAAAGGGGATTGGGCTTCTAGGGTGGTAAACTGTGGGAAAGTGAATAGGAAATATATAGGGGAAACTAATGGAAGATAAGGGTTATTTCAGTTCATTTCAGTCGCTCAGTCGTCTCCAACTCTTTGCGACCCCATGAACTGCAGCACGCCAGGCCTCCTTGTCCATCACCAACTCCTGGGGTCCACCCAAACCCATGTCCATTGAGTCGGTGATGCCATCTAACCATCTTATCCTTTGTCGTCCCCTTCTCCTCCTGCCCTCAATCTTTCCCAGCATCAGGGTCTTTTCAAATGAGTCAGCTCTTCACATCAGGTGGCCAAAGTATTGGAGTTTCAGCTTCAACATCAGTCCTTTCAATGAACACCCTGGACTGATCTCCTTTAGGATGGGCTGGTTGGATCTGCTTGCAGTCCAAGGGACTCTCAAGAGTCTTCTCCAACACCACAGTTCAAAAGCATCAATTCTTCGGTGCTCAGCTTTCTTTATAGTCCAACTCTCACATTCATACATGACCACTGGAAAAACCATAGCCTTGACTAGACGGATCTTTGTTGACAAAGTAATGCCTCTGCTTTTGAATATGCTATCTAGGGTTGGTCATAACTTTCCTTCCAAGGAGTAAGCGTCTTTTAATTTCATTAAATTGGGTTATTTTATAAATTTGTATAATAATTGACTGAAGTGACTTAGCAGCAGCATAATAAATTATATATATAATTTATAAAAATTAATTTATAATAAATTAAATAAGGGTTATTTGAATAATGTTTATTTGTGCAAGCCCATTTCCATCTCAACTCCCCATCTCGGGTAATAAGAATGTTCTTTTCCTCCTGGTACCAGGAGGGCACTTTCTCAGGAGAAATGTATGCCTTGTGCAGCTTTCAAAATTTGTTAAAACTAGGGGATTTAAGAACTAAAAGGGGTCCCCTTTATCCACACCCCTTTCACAGATGAAAAGTTGAGCCCAGCCTTTTCTGTAGCACTAAATCATGTTAGTTGTATGTTTCAGGACCAGGAGTTACATCTGTGGATCCTCAAGCTGTTCCTTTTCCCCATTCCTTCCATTCAAATAAGAGGGTGACCCTGGATTACGGTGCTTGGCACTCGGATAAACAGAGGGCTTATACATCCCTGCCCCACCTCAACCTCCAGGACTCCAGCTTCAGAAAGAACAAATCCTTTGACTGGTTTCTCAGCCTCAGCGCTATTGACACTTGGACCAGATAGCTTTTTATTTTGGTGACTTTCCTGCGTACTGGAGGGTGTTTAGTGGCATCCTTGCCACTAGGTCCCACTAACATCCCTCCCTCCACCCCCAGTCATGAGGATTAAAAATGTTTCCGACTCTGCTAAATGTTCCTGGCATGGTGGCGGTGGGGGTAAAAATCACCCGAGTTTGAGAACCAGTGCCTTCCGTCAGTCTGCTTCCAATGAGCTCCATCATTGCATGGGCCCAAACTCATAAACTGTTAAAACCTGAAGCTCTAAGATCATTCCTTGAGAATACAATGATTACTTTTTTTTTCAACACCTTTAGAAAGGTATTTTGTTCATTTATCTAGACCAGTATATATATATGCCAGGAGTTATGGACGTTTTTAGACACACAGGGTTGAATGAGTTGACTTTAAAATGTTTCCAGTCTAGGTTAGTGATGAGGTGAAACTGAATGCTCTCCTCCAGTCCCAAGGGGAATGGGAGAAAAGAGAGAAGGCAGAAAGGACATTGGCAGTCACATATCTTTTTCTCTCTCTGGGAAAATTCAGAGAACATACTGCTGCAGAAGTCAGCATAGGAATTGAGCTGCTGAGAACATAGGCTTTGAAGGCAGATGCACCTGTGTTTGAATCTTGGCCTAATATGACTTGGGCAAATAACCTTCTTAACCTCAGTTTCCTTATCTGTAGAATGGAGACACTAACAATATTCAGCTCATGACTGTTTTGAAGATTCAAGAAGATAATACTTCTAAAGCTCTGAGTATAGAGCCTGGGACCTGGTAAACACTCAACAGTCCTGTTGAAGCTTCTCTAATCATCTTTCAGCTTATTTTATACTTAGGAACAAAGGTAAGTTCTGGACATGACATATCCACTGCCACCAAAGACAGGAGGGCGTCATTGGGGTAGTTACTTCAGCTTCAGTGTTTTGATTATCCTTTATTTATGGCTTGTTAGTTGCATGTTGCTTTGTTTTGAGGTGTCTTATGATTTATTACTAAATCCTTAATTTCCTGTATGCGCAAAAGCAGGGAAAGCATTGAGCATGTTACTGAGAGATTTGCTCATAATGGAAATGAAAGTAGAGTTCATTTTTTTTAACTGAAAGTGAGAAAAAGAATTGTGCATGTGCATTTGAGGTGAAGTGAGAACACGGGACAATGATGCATATAAAGTGCTGAGAACTGAGCTGGGCACATAGTAAACACTCAAGAAATTTCTCCCATCTTTGTCATCATCATATCATCATCATGTCGAATGAAGAGGGCATCATATTATATTTGGAAAATGTTGAGCTCATGTATTCTACAGTTATCAGCCTGAGGCAAGAAAAAAAGAAAACCAAAATGGAAAAAAAATCGCTACTAGGAGGCCAGAGCAGAGTGTCAACCCTAGAAGCCTCATGCAAATTTAGGAGTAGGCTAGGCTTTGGAAAATGCAAGGGCTTATACATTTCCGTTCGCAGAAAGTGGAAAGTGCTGCTTGGAGATTTCTATCACAAGCTATGGGTGATCCATGAATTTAAAGCTCAGTTGAATCTGTTCCTCATTAGAAAGAACCTTGGGTGATTGGGGTATGGATCCTATAGGCTGCTAAGATACTTACGGAGACCATCTGGGGATGGACTGTCAGTTGCCTCTATAGATTTCCAAATTGATCTATTTTAAAGAAATATGCCTGAGAGATGTATGAGAGCAGCAAGGAGAAACAGAAATGTCAGAGTGCCAACTAACCCTTCCATCTGGTGGCTATGTAAATGGACATTGCAAGCTTAAACTCTTCTCAATCTTCTTAGATTTACAAATATTATACTAACAACAGCAACTCATGCTTATTGAGCATGTAATATGTGGCGGACAGTGTTCTAAATATATCTCATGGACTTTCACCCCAACTCTGTGAGCTGGCTACTGTTATGTTTCCAGTTTAGCTGAGAAGCAAGGGATCCAGCTAGAGAGTTGTGCAAGCAAGAGATGAAGTAGGCAGTCTGGCTCCAAAGTCCTTTTAACTACTGAACTTACAAATGGCTTTTTAAGACCTGACCTACTTTTGAAGTATAAAAGCTTCGTATTATCACGATGACTATCACTATTAGGGAAGCATAGTCATTGACGTCAAGGAGAATTATGACCAAGTCAAAGCCATTTGATTTAGGACAGGCACATCATTGACCCTTGAGTGGGTGGTTTCTGTAAAGCGCTGGGATGACAGCCAGACTGCAAGGGCTAAGGGAGTCAAGGGAGGTGAGAAAAGGGAGGCCCCGATAATAGATCATTTCCAGGGGTTTGGCAGTAACAACCAAGAAAGAAATAGAATTATAGCTACAAGGAGCAGCTAGCCATGGGAAGGCTTTCTTTTCCTTCTCCCCAAGGCAACGAATGCATGTTGGAGGAAAGGAAAGGGGGCTGATGGAAGAGAAGAGGATAAAGATGCTGAAAATGGAGCGAAGGTGTTTCAAATGAATGTCAGGGAAGGGATGGTGCTCAGGGCACTAGTGGAGGGTTTGATGCCCAGCTGTATTTGGAAGAAATATTTTGGACTTTACTTGTTAATGATCCTAGATGAAGTAGTGGTCAAACTTTCAGTAATCTGGACTCACACTGTCCTAAAAGCCCTGGTGTGTATGATCCATTATCTAACTATTTGGAGAATTGGGTGTATGTCCCACAGCTACTAATAAACAGCTCTGTGATCTTGGGCAAAAAAGGTCTTTTCTTAGACTTCCCTGGTGACTCTGTGGCAAAGAATCTGCCACAGAGATTACAGAAGACACAGGTTCAATCCCTGATCCAGAAGAATCCCACATGCCTCAGAGCAACTAAGCCTGCACCCCGCAGCTACTGAGCCTGTGCTCTAGAGCCCGGGATCCACAATCATGGAGCCCACGAGCTGGGCCTGTGTGCCCTGGAGCCCGCGCTCCGCAACAAGAGAAGCTGCTGCTCACCACAACTAGAGAAACAGAGCAGCGACGAAGACCCAGCACAGCCAAAAATAAATAAAATTGTAAGAAAAATACTTCTTATCTCTGAGTCTCAATTTTCCCGTCCTGTAAAGTGGTAGATCTGAATTTAAGATCCTGGATCTTTTGCTTGCAGCAGTACTAACTTTTAATATGAGTAGAAGAAGGTCTATTTTAGGTGGAGGATTCATACCTCTATTGTGTCATTTTTTGTCTGACTGAGAGAGAGGTCGCAGTCCCTTTCTTCTGTGCTGGAGAGAGAGGTGATTTGACCAGAATTGTAAACTGCTCTGTATTGTATTTATAAAGGTGTATAATGTTCATTGGGCTTCCCAGGTGGCGCTAGTGGTAAAGAACCCGCCTGCCAATGCAGGAGACATAAGAGATGTGGGCTCAATCTCTGGGTCAGTCAGATCTCCTGGAGGAGAGCATGGCAACCCTCTCAAGTATTCTTACCTGGAGCATGTCATGGACAGAGGAGCCTGGTGGCTATGGTCCATGGGGTTGCAAAGAGTTGGACACGACTGAAGTGACTTTGCGCGTGCACACCCATAATGTTCATTGAAATTGACTTATTTGTTACCAGGATTCTAAGGCATCCTTCTAAACACCATAAAAACTTTGCTCCTTTATTAACTATGTACTTATCTTAGCCTCAGGAATATCAAGAAATATTACCAACTTGTTGCTAGAAAATGCTGTGTCGCTGTCATTCAAATGCGTGAATCCACCCATTAGTCAGGGGGTTGCTTATCGCCCCAAGAGCCTGGTTCTCAGGAAGGAGGGGCAATCGCTGTATTTATGTTGCCAACCATCAGTTGTTAACAGCATTTAATAAGTAGAATTTTCCCCCAACCATCAGAACTATAAAATTCAGCTCAGCAAAAGCATAGAGTGCCCACTACGTGTTAGGCGCCAAACAGGAAAATGGGGACCACAGATATCAGCTTGGCTGATAGAAGCCCGTAACCACAATAAAAACACAAAACAGGAAACCATGATGAATATCTGGTGCGCAGCCATTTGGAACACAAGGGGTGCAACCTTTTAGCTAGAGGGGTGTATGTGCGTGTGTGTGTGTGTGTGTGTGTGTGTATTTGTGTAAAAGGCTGGGTTATGTGGAAGGCACCTGGGGGTAAACCTGCACAAGTGATACTTCTGTCTTGCTATGGATGTGTTATTGATCAAAAACACTTATGCCTGGTGATCCAGCAGCTCAGACCACACACACACACACACACACACACACACACACACAGAAGCAGACTGCTACCTCTGTAGCGTTTTGGTGTATACTCATGGCCCTAAGTCAGCAATCTGAGGCAAGATGCAGGCAGTATTCTGCAGTAGCAACTCTCAAAGTGTGGTCCAGGGACCTTTGAAGTTGCCCTCAGGTCCTGTCACACAGGGCCCCCTGCTCAGAAGGGCTAGTGCTCCATTTAAGGTTGCGTTGTGGCTGTCTTGAAATTCTAAATAACTTTTGACCAAGAGACTCCTCCCATTTGCCTGCAAATTATGTAGCTGATCTTAGTTGCTTGAAACCCTTCCATGGGATCCATGAGTTCAAAACTATTTTAGTAATAATGATGATGATGATGATAATTTTACTATATTATTTGCCTTTTCCACTCTCCTTCTTACTCAAGTATGTACACAGTGGAAATTTCCAGAGGCTATATGAATTGGAGCTCTATTGCATCAGATCAAATGCAGAAGCAGATATGAGAATCCAGCTATTTACTCTCAAGCCAGACATTACAGAGATCTGCAGATTTGAAAAACAGTGCCACTCAGCTCACCATATATATTTTGCTTTTGGAAAACAGTTTTCATAAATGTATTTTAATTTTGTTAACATGAAATATCTTTTTTTAATGGTTTTTAAGTGAATCAATAAATAGCTATTTAAGTTTTCCTCAGTTTTATCTTTTAATATATTAAATATTGGACTTCCCAGCTGGCTCAGTGGGTAAGGAATCTGCCTGCAATGCAGGAGATTCAGGAGACATGGGTTCAACTCCTGGGTCAGGAAGATCCCCTGCAGGAGGGCATGGCAACCCACTCCAGTATTCTTGCCTGGAGAATCCCATGGACAGAGGAGCCTGGTGGGCTACGGTCCATAGGGTGGCAAAGAATCAGACATGACTGAAGCGACTGAGCACACACGCATATTAAATATCAATAGACACAACTCACAAAAAACAAAAATTTTGAGGATCATCAATAAGTTTTAAGAGTGTAAAGTGATTCTGAGTCCAAAAAGTCTGAAAGCTATTTAAGGCTGTCTGAAAGCTATTCAAGGCTTTATAGGTATTTACTTTTTCTATTATAGGAGAGAAATCACTGAAGGAATGTAACCAAAGATACAGTGTCCTTGTTTATACTTGTACTAGTCAGGGTTATCCAGAGAAACATAACCAATAGGAGAGATTATATACATAAATGGAGATTTATTATAGGAATCGGCCCAAATGACAACAGAAGCCAAGAGGCTGGAGACCCAGGAGAGCCAGGGCTGTAATTCGGCCCAAGTCTGAAGGCCTGAGAGCCAGGAGCACTGATGTCCAGGGTCAGCAGAAGAAGGATGTCCAGGAAAATTGGCCCTTCTTCTGCCTTTTTGGTCCATTCATACCCTCAGTGGATTGGAAGAGCCCACCACATTGGAGAGGATGATCTTCTTTACTCAGGGTTCCTGTTCAGATGCAAATCTCTTCCAGAAGACCTTCACAGACACACTCAGAAATAATGTTTTACTCATTGGCTAGGCATCCCTTAGCCCAGTCAGGATGACACATAAAATTAACCATCACACTTGTTCGTTTATGGAGGTAAATCTATGCCTAGGAATCTAAAATATGACACAAATGAACCTATGGAACAGAAACAGACTCACAGACGTAGAGAACAGACTTGGGGTTACCAAGGAGGAGGGAGGATGAGGGGGATGGGTGGGAGTTTGGGATTAGCAGATGCAAACTATTATATTGGGCTGGCCAAGAGGTTTGTTCGGGTTTTTCCGTAGTATCTTATAGGAAAGCCCGAATGAACTTTTTGGCCAACCAACACACAGGCTGAATAAACAACAAGGTCCTATTGTATAGCACAGGGAGCTGTATTCAATATCCTGTGATAAACCATAGGAAAAGAATATAATAGGCTACCTGGAGTGGGTAGCCTATCCCTTCTCCAGGAGATCCTCCCGATCCAGAAATCAAACTGGGGTCTCCTGCATTGCAGGTGGATTCTTTACCAGCTGAGCTCCCAGGGAAACCTGTAAGTCAACCATACTTCATTAAAATAAAATTTAAAAAAATCTACCTCTGTTGGGACAGACACAACCTTTTTTTTACCCTTGAACTTCTTCAGAATTTCCCAACGTCATCTAACACAAATCGCTTATTTCTACTTGTTTTTCTTCCTTTGGATAAGCTTCAGAGTGGCAGATCTGGTTTCATCTAGCCATGGGAGCTTCCCAGAATGGAACGGCTACCCTGAGAGGCAGTGAGCATCTCGTCCCTGAAAGGGTTCAAGCAGAAGCCACTTCTGGAGTGGGTGCTGGAAAGGATTCGGGCATGAGGCAGAGTTGGGTGAGTGACTTCTGAGGTCCCTTGACATTCTGGAGCATTAGTTGATGAGAGGGTCTTCCCTTACCTAGTCCAGACTCACAGGGCTAAAGTCATATCGAATGGTACACATATCTTACAAGGAGAAAAGAAAGGAGAGAGAGAAGATAGAAGAAGAAAAAGGAAGCAGAGGAGGAGAAGAGGAAGAAGAAGAGGAGAGGAAGAGGAAAAGGAAGGAGGAGGAGAAGAAAGAAAAACAAGAAAGGAGGAGAAAAAGGATATTCCATCAGACCAAAGCAGTGCAGCAATCACTAGAGTTTCTGGTCTTGCATGCAAGGATCCAGGCACCAGCTGGAGTTGAGAAGAGGGCTTTGGAGTGACTGACGCAAAGGAGAACCGGGTAGGCAGGGTAGGGTGGGAATGAGAATTGCATGTTCTCATTCTTATGACTCTGACTCACTGAAATGGACTTGTTTTTTAGGTCACTGATCCCTCCCTTCCCTTTGTAAGGCCCCTTTCCTCCACCTTTAGCACCAAAGCGCTGACGTGCTTTCCCCACTTGTCTTTTGGAAATCCATCTTGTGATGGAACGCTAAGGTGCTTGGCTGATAATAGTTGAACACATTACCCTTGGAAAAAAAACAAGGGGAGACAGTATCTTCAACCCCAGGAACAAGTCTCCCAAGCAGGAAATCTTAGACTCTGGGCAAGCAAAATAGATATTTTCAGGATAAGGACATTTTTTTCTAGAACTTCTCAAACCATACCTGCTGTTTTTAAGGGGTCATCAGAGATGGGTCCCTTTCTCTCTCCATCTGTGTTTCTTTCTTCATTTATATTCTTCCTCTATTCTTCCATAACAGCTTTTCCTAAGCCTGTATTATATCCCAGGGGACTTCCCAGATGGCTCAGTGGTAAAGAATCCATCTGTCAATGCAGGAGACGCAAGTTCAATCCCTGGGTCAGGAAGATTCCCCTGGAGGAGGAAATGGCAACCCACTCCAGTATTCTTGCCTGGAGAATCCCATGGACAGAGGAGCCTGGTGAATTACATGGGGTCGCAAAGACTCAGAAGAGGACTGAGCGACTGAGCATGCACGATTGTATCCCAGGCATTGCCTAGGTTTGGTGATTCGAAGATAAATCACCCGGCATCACTGATTTCCTGATTTGTGAGCAGAGAACAGGTGAACTGATCTCTGTAAGGCGCTCACACAAATGCTGCAAGGGAGGGTGTGAAAGGCCGGGTGCCCAGGGTGGGTGCAAAGGAGGGTGTGCAAAGTGCTGGGCAGGCTACCTGGGGCGGAGAAAAGATAATCCTGACCTGGCGCCTGGAGGGGGAAGTGGTATTTTATAAGGGAGAACAGGGCACTCCAGGCCCAGAGAGGTTAAGTGTTGTGCCCAACTTCACAGTGCTGTACTGCTGGACCAGTGCTGAAATCTAGTTTGTCTCCATTGCCTGGCCCCTTGATTTGAATGCAGTCCCACCTTGCCAAGATTGCAAGCAGCTCAGTGTGACTTGGTGCACTGCAAGGTGAGTGAAAAAAAAGAGTAGCTGGAGATGAGGCTGGGATCCAGCCAGCTTATAGTATTCCTCTAGTCACACTGGCAGACAGAATAAGGAGGTGACCAGGGACCAGGAAAAAGTAAAACCCAGTGTTTCAAGGATGTTCAGTTATACTCATGTTACAAGATATTCAGTGTGTATTCACGGAGTCCCTGCCCTGTGCCCAGGCAGAGGTCGCTCCCACCGTATCTCCAAGCTCACTTCCATCCCGCAAGGCTGGGGGTAGACTTACTGTGCTAAGCGGGATCCACTGTTAATAGTGCAGGGTCACTCCTATAGATGCTATGGTTGCTGCTTCTCATGCTTCCTTTGAAGACCTTGTGCCCCTTCTCCTAACAAATAACCGCCTTTCCTTCCTCTGACTCCCTCTGTTAGAGGCGCAGAAGGGTGTTGAACTGACTCACGACAGGGGCAGTTTTCCTGCAAAGTCAGGAGGAGGGGCCCCAGCTCCTAGACCAGTGGAGTAAGCTACCAGGTTCAACAAGAGACTTGGTTTCTTCCCTTCCCAGCCTTTACCTGGCTGATGCTGGCTGAGTGCTTACTGTTCCAGAAACAGCCAGGGCCCAGGCAGAATGGCTCACCCTCCCACAAGAATGCAAAGAAACAATTGGCTATTAATTTCCAGTAGGATGAGCAGAAACCCTTTCAGCCAGGAAATCTAAATTGAGCAGCAATTAAGTCATTCAAGCTCCCTGACCCCTGTTTAATTTCCAGGATTGCAGATGGCTCTGAGTAGGAACTTGGAGATCATTTTAGCCACTGGTCTTGGGAGGGTATTTCACCTTTAAATGAGGTGCCTGCCTGTTCCCATTGGGCTTCATCCTGTAGGGGTTAAGCCTAAGGACTAGGGAGCAGACTGCCTGGGTTTGAGTTCCAGCTCTGCCATTTGCTGTGTGACTTTGAGCAACTAAGCTCTCTGTGCCTTGGTTTTCTCATCTATGAAACGGAAATAATGGAGAGGGCAATGGCACCCCACTCCAGTACTCTTGCCTGGAGAGTCCCATGGACAGAGGAGCCTGGTGGGCTGCAGTCCTTGGGGTCGCTAAGAGTCGGACACGACTGAGCGACTTCACTTTCACTTTTCACTTTCATGCATTGGAGAAGGAAATGGCAACCCACTCCAGTGTTCTTGCCTGGAGAATCCCAGGGACGGGGGAGCCTGGTGGGCTGCCGTCTATGGCGTCGCACAGAATTGGACACGACTGACGCGACTTAGCAGCAGAATACTGTTTTGATAACTCAGTTGGTAAAGAATCCGCCTGCAATGCAGGAGACCCCAGTTTGATTCCTGGGTTGGAAAGATCCGCTGGAGAAGGGATAGGCTCCCCACTCCAGTATTCTTGGGCTTCCCTTATGGCTTAGCTGGTAAAGAGTCAGCCTGCAATGCTGGAGACCTGGGTTCAATCCCTGAGTTGGGAAGATCCTCTGGAGAAGGGAAAGGCTACCCACTCCAGTATTCTGACCTGGAGAATTCCATGAACTGTATGATCCGTGGGGTCCCAAAGAGTTGGACACGACTGAGCAACTTTCACTTTCATACTGTTTTGCTGTATTTTGAAGATTAAATGAGTTGGTACTGGTGATGTGCTTAGATCTATGTAAACATCTTTAAGGGTTAGATTAATAAAGCAGATAAAATTATCCAGCTGTGTGTGGTACCTGCCTCTTTTCCTTCTCTTGGGATATCTGTAATTGGCCAGATGGAATACATGTAGCTAAGAGGTTAAAAACAGGGATTTGGGCAGTCAAACTGCCTCAGTTCCGGCTTCCCAGGTGGCACAGTGGTAAAGAATCTGCCTACCGATGCAGAAGACACAGGAAATGAAGGTTCAGTTCCTGGGTCACAGAAGATCCCCTGGAAGCAGGAAATGGCTACTCATTCCAGTATTCTTGCCTGGAAATTTTCATGGACAGAGAAGCCTGTTGGGCCTCAGTTCATGAGGTCTCAAAGAGTCAGACATGACTGAGCACGCACACTAGAACTAAAATAGCTGCCTCCATTCAAATCCTGACTCCACCACTTAGTTAGAGGTTGTCATCTAATCTCTCTGCTCCTCAGTTTCTGCATCTATAAAATGGGTTTGTAATTGTACTGACTTCTAGGATGGTCATGGGGAATGAGCTGAATCATGTTCTCAGTGCAGTAAGTGACATGTACTAAGTGCTCACTAAATTTTAGCTGTCAGTATCAGCCCCCACCCCCGCCCCCACTAAAAGTGCTGTGTCAAAACAGCAATTGTGATTGCACAAGTAATAATAATGCCAAAGCGAACATACAGAGCACATGTGGCCAGAACCTCAAGCCAGCTCCTTGAAGCTGGTTGTGTGCTAGCTAACCAAAATCTTGGCAGTCGGCGAGTCATGGGAGAGCTCAGCTATTTGGCATTTAAGTCCTGGCTCTCCTGCTCACCAGAGGTGTGATGTTGGGCAAGTGAGCATCTCTAAACCTCAATTTGTTTCCTTCCTCCCACTCTTCCTTCCTTTAATAAATATTTTTAAGTGTCTATTCAGTCGAGGCACAGTGCTATGTTCTGGGTACTTCCCAAATGGACAGGCCCATGATGCATCACCAGAAGGCTGTGCAATTAAGCAGGTCACCCACTGCCTGCTGGGAGCCTAGCCTGCACGTGGTACCTATGTGCTCTCAGCAAATATCGCTGCTTATGCTAATTCACTATCAAATGCCTTAATCACATCTGCATCTGCTCTCATCAGCCTTTCTTCTGAAGGAGGTGACTGGTTCTTATTCTTTTCTCCAGCCCAGATGAGATGCATAGGTCAGAAGGAGTGATTGTGAAGGTTATTCATTTTGTTTCTGTAGTCACAGTGAAGCAGGCAGACTTTTCCCCTGTAAATTTAGGATACTATCGCATATCTGTCATCCAAGAAATTAAAAAGCTGAAAGCAGAGTCTGCCAGGAAGCCTCTACTACTACCTCCCCGTGATCTTATTTAGTCCTGGGCTGTCTTCAAAGCAAATTTGACTGACATGCAATTCTTCAGTCTAGGACAGCATTGTACCAATTGTGCTCTATGGAAAATTATATCCTTAAACTGTTAATAGTATTCCATGAAAAGAAATGAAATTATTGAATGTTTCTTTCCTGAAGTCCACCCCCAAGATCTTAACATACAGATGCACGTTGCGATATTGTATGCTATATTTCCAAAGATTGTTTGAGTGAGGAACCTTTCTCCAGCAACACTAGCAACATCTTGTGGCTTACTCTTCCTCAGAGAAGAGTTTGAGAAATGTCCTAAGTTAGACTTCACTGATGAAAGTCATGCAGAAACACCCAAACTCTGGTAATATGAGTACCATACTTAGAAGAGGTGGAACAGACATTGAGTGATGTCAAATCAGAACTGCCCCAGTTAACGCCAGAGAGTGAACAGAGAATTCTCTGTGCACCGTGGCCATCCACACTCTGGCTTGGCTTACCATGACCGAGTTGCTAGGGATAGCTGTCCAAGTGGGTATCCAAAGGGTATCTGGGGCCTGTTTACTTTCTCCTACTGCAGAATTCTCCTTATTTCCCACGTCCAGCAGAAAACCTCCCTACAGTTGGTGGTTTGGATGAGAATATTTATCTTCCCCAAACAGCTCTGCAACTTCCTCTCCCTAAATTGGGAGGTCGAGATGACTCAGGGTAGGGAAGAACTTACAGTGAGAAAGAAAACACTGTTATTTGTGGTTATTTCTACTTCTGACAAGTTGCGTGACCTTGGGAAAGGACTCAACCATTCATTGAAGCCTGAATTTCTTCATCTGTACAATGGGGATAATAATAGCACCCATGTCACAGGGTTTGTTGTCTGAGGAGTGAGCTACTGCTTGCAAAGCACCTAACACAGTGCCAGCACATCGTATGTCTGCAATTAATATTCATGTCAGTTGTAACTGTTGCTAGTGTAGATTCCACATGTGTGTAAGAGACAGAGAGAGAGAGAGAAAGCAAAAAAAACTAAGAAAAGAAGGAAGTGGGAGGCATATGATGCAATGTTTAAGTTATAATGGGCATTCCATCTTGCAGAGGAAGATTTAGATTAAAATGGCAAATGAATAAATTTCCTACTAATTATCTCTTTCACTTAAAGAGATAATTTATCAATGTGATACTAGGCAGAGTCCTGGAAACCAAGATTACTGGCTGAAGTGAAGTGAAATGAGAGTTGTTCAGTCAAGTCTAACTCTTTGTGACCCCATGGATTGTAGTCTGCCAGGCTCCTCTGTCCATGGAATTCTCCAGGCCAGAATACTGGAGTGGGTAGCCCTTCCCTTCTCCAGGGGGTCTTCCCAACTCAGGGATCAAACCCAGGTCTCCCACATTGCAGGCTGATTTTTACCAGCTAAGCCACGAAGGAAGCCCAAGAATACTAGAGTGGGTAGCCTATTCCTTCTCCAGTGGATATTCCCAACCCAGGAATCACTGGTTATACATTAATTAATACCCTAGTTTATATATCAGGGACCTCCCAGGTGGCTCAGATGGTAAAGAATCTGCCTGTAATGCAGGCGACCCAAGTCCAATCCCTGGCGTGGACAAACTCTTTTGGTCAGAAGTCTTTTGCTGGACAAGACCATCTCTCTTACCTTGCCTTTGAAAAAAATAATTTTATGTATTTATTTTTGGCTGGACTGTATCTTTGTTGCTGCTCAGGCTTTTCTCTAGTTTTGGCGTGCAGGGGCTATTCTCTCATTGTGGTGGACGGGTTCTCATTGCGATGGCTTCTCTTGTTGCAGAGCATGAACTCTAGGGCGCTTGAGCTTCAGTAATTGGGGCCCGTGGGCTCAGTAGCTGCTATTCCCAGGCTCTGGAGCACAGGCTCAGTGGGGGCTGAGTTGCTCCTCAGCATGTGGGATCTTCCCCGATCAGGGACTCAACCCTCGTCTCCTGCACTGCTGCTGCTGCTGCTGCTAAGTCGCATCAGTCGTGTCTGACTCTGTGCGACCCCACAGACGGCAGCCCACCAGGCTCCCCCGTCCCTGGGATTCTCCAGGCAAGAACACTGGAGTGGGTTGCCATTTCCTTCTCCAATGCATGAAAGTGAAAAGTGAAAGTGAAGTCGCTCAGTCGTGTCCAACTCTTAGCGACCCCATGAACTGTAGCCTACCAGACTCCTCCATCCATGGGATTCTCCAGGCAAGAGTACTGGAGTGGGGTGCCATTGCCTTCTCCGGTCTCCTGCACTGGCAGGCGGATTCTTTACCGCTGAGCCACGAGGGAAGCCCTCCCTGTGCCTTTTTCTTTATCCTCTTTAACACTCTTCTTCCTATCCCCTTCTTCTCCCCCTCCCTACCCCAACAGAAATTAGCATAAACTCATTGCTGCTTTTCCCATTTGTCTTTGGAGTGCAGACTACTATCTTTTGTTGTTACATTTATGTGATTCTGCTCCTTATTTTTATCTGTGTTTGAAGTGGGAGCATGTGAAAGTCGTTTTAGGATTATCATTTTATTGCCATATTCTTGGACCACTTGAAAAGTCTCCTTTATACTCAACAGTACTTTTTTAACATGAGAGTATATTTGCATTGCAGTAATACAGCAATCATGAGAAATGCTGGACTGGAAGAAGCGCAAGCTGGAATCAAGATTGCTGGGAGAAATATCAATAACCTCAGATATGCAGATGACACCACCCTTATGGCAGAAAGTGAAGAGGAACTCAAAAGCCTCTTGATGAAAGTGAAAGTGGAGAGTGAAAAAGTTGGCTTAAAGCTCAACATTCAGAAAACGAAGATCATGGCATCTAGTCCCATCACTCCATGGGAAATAGATGGGGAAACAGTGGAAACAGTGTCAGACTTTATTTTTTTGGGCTCCAAAATCAGTGCAGATGGTGACTGCAGCCATGAAATTAAAAGACGCTTACTCCTTAGCATATTCAAAAGCAGAGACATTACTTTGCCAACAAAGGTCCGTCTAGTCAAGGCTATGGTTTTTCCTGTGGTCATGTATGGATGTGAGAGTTGGACTGTGAAGAAAGCTGAGCACCGAAGAATTGATGCTTTTGAACTGTGGTGTTGGAAAAGACTCTTGAGAGTCCCTTGGACTGCAGGGAGATCCAATCAGTCCATTCTGAAGGAGATCAGCCCTGGGATTTCTTTGGAGGGAATGATGCTGAAGCTGAAACTCCAGTACTTTGGCCACCTCATGTGAAGAGTTGACTCATTGGAAAAGACTGTGATGCTGGGAGGGATTGGGGGCAGTAGGAGAAGGGGACGACAGAGGATGAGATGACTGGATGGCATCACTGACTTGATGGACGTGAGTCTGGGTGAACTCTGGGAGTTGGTGATGGACAAGGAGGCCTGGCATGCTGCGATTCATGGAGTCACGAAGAGTCGGACATGACTGAAAGACTGAACTGAACTGAATACAGCAATCATTAGAGTATAAAGAAAGGTTGAAACACATGTGAACCAAATTGGAAATCAAGCACAATACTAAGCTTTACAGTGAAGGCACTGGGATTATTTATCTAGGGAAACAAATATTATGGACAATAAGCACACAACAGTCCCTTGTTCTTATATGGCGCCTCATTACTTTTCTATTGCTAGTAAAAAATGCCCTACATTGTGCCAAGCACTATGCCAAATATTTCACATATCTCTCATAAGCTTCATTTAGACTTTCTAACATCCCTGAAAACCAGGTTGTATCTGCAACTGAGATGCACGGATTAAGGAACTGCCCTGAAATAACGTGCGTGTGCACGTTCAGTCATGGCCAGTGCTTTGCAACTCTATGAACTGTAGCCGGCCAGGCTCCTCTGTCCATGGGATTTCCCAGGCAAGAGTACTGGAGCGAGATGCCATTTCCTACTCCAGGGGTTCTTTCTGACCCAGGGATCAAACTTGAGTCTCTTGCATCTCTTGAATTGGCAGGCAGATTCTTTACCACTGGACCACGTGGGAAGTTCTCCCTGAAATAATACTCTTAATACTAGTCTAGATCAAAGTTTAAGCTTCTTCCCCACAAGGGAACATTGCTCGACTGTAAGATGTGGATTATACTAGAAGGGAGGACTGTTTTGGTCAAGATAACTATGTTACAGAAGACAGCCTTACCCATACCCTGCTCTTAAAATAAAAGAGGCCACTCACAGACTTAAGGCCAAGTCAGGCTTTGCAGGATCTGGGGCCAGAAAGAGTTCTCTCTCCATCCTTCTCTCTCCCTCCCTCTCCCCCTTGCCCTCTGTGTGTGTGTGTGTGTGTGTGTCTGTTTGTGCACATGTACACATGTGTGACTTTTCTGTTGGGAGAACCTCACCATCAGAGAATTCATTCATTCATTCCTTCAACAAGTATTTGAGTTCCTATGACATGGCAACCATGGATAACCTGGACAAATAGTTCCGGCAGAATAGAGAACAGGAAAGCCTGATTGGAGAGGGTCAAAGAACGAAAAAGAAGAAATATTAGCAACAATGAATATGGAAAACTCTTTCAAGGTGTTTTGCTGTACATAAACTGGAAGGGTGGGGGAGGGGAGCATCCTACCAGCTCCACTAGGAGATGGGGAATGTGAGGGATGGGATCAATTGCACAATGGAGGGTTTAGCCTCAGAATCCCCATTGGCAGTTCATCTCCAGCAATAGGAGCGAGGCAGACTATGGCTGCTGATTACAGCTAGGGGATAGGCACAGCAGTGGTGATAAATGTGTCAGGCTGCTATAACAAATACCACAGACTTGGGGGCTTAAACAACAGACATCCATTTACTCACAGATGTGGGGGCCAGGAAGTCCAAGATCAAGGAACCAGCAGGTTTGATTCTTGGTGAGGGCTTTTTGACCTCATCTAACTTTAATTAATTCCTAAAAGCCCTACCTCCAAATACCATCACATCAGGGATTAAGGGTTCAACATATGAATCTGGGGGGATACAAGCATTCAGTCCATAGCATCGTCGAAATTGTTGTTAGATGTTCCTATATTATCATGCAAAGAAGGAAGTAAGGTTCTCAGATGAGAATGAGGATGTGGAAGTAAACTTTGGCATGTAGGAGACAATAGAAGTGTGAAAAGACTAGACATATTTGGTGTGGATGCTGAGTAGCCTGTATTTCTCCACTTATGTTCATATTGATGTAGGCACTGAGTAGAGGAGAATTTGATGAAACAACCTTAATGTAGCAAAGCAAAGAAATGAGAAAGGTGCAAGGGAGTCTAGGACGTATGGGGAGAAGTTAACATGATAACAGAATCTAAGCTGAATGAGGAGGGGAGTGAGGACATGAGGGGTTACGTGCCATTTTCATTTGGGAACTTTTTGGCCAACCCAATACATCTCAGCGAGCTGAAGAATTATGCGAGGCAGGAAACTAGAGGGAGAGAAGTGGAAAGTTAGAGAGCGGGTCAGGGTGGCAATAGGAAAGGACAAGGTCAAGGCTGACCATCAGAGTGGGCGGCTGTGGTAGAATGAAGGAAACGGTCATTGGAACTGGGGTTGAGGAACTGAGCTTCCAGGACACTGGAAGAAGTCTTTCTGTGGATATTGAAATCACCAACATAATTCTTCAATGGATGTTGAGTGGACATTGAAACCATCAGAGGCAGAGTGACCTTGAACAAGGACTCAAATCTTCAAGGAAAGAGGAGGCTAACTGGGAGACTGCAATGACCACAACAAGGAGGGAGAGTGGGTAGAGTGGTCTGATGGTTTGATGGGATGTTTAGGGAGGGACTGTGGTTTGGAAGTGGCACAAGGAATAAGGAAAACAACTGCTCTCCCTTGAAGTCCAGTGATACAAGGACTGTGGGGGAGAAACCACCTCCATTCAGGATTTCAGAGGAGGGAAGGCCCTCAGGGCAGAACCAGTGTTCATTTAGAACAGTGATTCTCAAAGCATAGTTAAGGAACCCCAGAGAGCCTCTAAAACCCTGTCAGAGATCCATAAGCCAAAAAGTATTTTCATCGTAGTGTTAGGGGAAGCACACTGACTGAAACCGCCCACCCTGGCCAGGCACCATAGTAACCTTCTGCATGAGCTGTTTTATGACAGGAGATCCTGATGAGGAATACGGAACTAATAAGCCATCACCAACCGGAGGAGTTCGGGAAAGGTCTAAAGAAGACATCGTGTGTCCGTCCACTTCCCAGAATCCCTCTCGGTAGCATCCATCTTGGCTGAGCCATGCGTGCGCCACCAGGAAAGACTCTGAATTAGAATGATTGGCCAAAGACCACCCGGAAACTAATTCCATCACCATAAAACCCGAGACTGCGAGCCACGCAGCAGAGCAGTTCTCCTGGGTTCCCTTACCCTGCTGCTCTCCACCCGGGTGCCCTTTCCCAGTAAAATCTCTTGCTTTGTTAGCAGATGTGTCTCCTTGGACAATTCATTTCCGGGTGTTAGACAAGAGCCCAGTTTCGGGCCCTGGAAGGGGTCCCCCTTCCTGCAACAGTAGCACTAAGATACTATTTGCCTCTTTGCTCTCATTCTATCACAAATCTACAGTGGAATTTTCCAGAGGCTACATGATGTGTAATAACATGACAGATTGAATGCAGGAGTGTAGAAGAATCCAGCTGTCTTCCATTAAGCTGGAAGTTAGAGAGATTTGCAGAAATGTAAAACAATGCCATTCTTCCCGGGACTGAAAAAATGTACATGTATAGCTATTTTTCATAAAATATGTGATGGTTCTACTACAGTTATTTTTAAATTAAATGTTGTATTTCAAATCTAGTATTTATAGATCTAACAAATACAAAAAAGGGTTTTTTTTTGGGGGGGGGGCATCCCAAATACTTTTTAAGAGTGCCCTGAAACCAAAATGTTTGAAAACTACACAATTAGGGCATAAAGGCTAATGAAATGTTCAGAGAAATTGAAGACAAAGGGTATTTTTGCTGATGATGAACTGTGGCTTCTAGACCATACAACAAAAGGTTTGGGGGAATGGGGAAGGCCTGGGAGCAGGTGAGAAATAGGAATAGAAAAAAGTGTGATGATGACAATCTGGAGGATTAACAGTGATCTTGAGTCCTGGCTCCTCATGTTGAAGGCAGAGAGTGGTGTGAGTGTTACCAGGAAGTCAGGAGCACACGGAGCCAGACCTTGCTGTGGGATGAATGAAGCTGACTTAGCATCACAACATAGTTTGAATTTTTAGAGGGCAGTCTGTTAGGTACTCCTCACCTACCTACCGCAGGCGGTCCTGGGGGTGGAGATCACCAGTTATAGGATGATTGGCTACCCAGCCCTGCAGAATCTGAAGTGTGTGATGGTTCTTGGACAAGGATGTATGGTCTGCACACGCATTCTCAAATGCCTGTGATAATAATGGAGGAAAAAAAATTGCGGGGGGAACAACTTTGGATATTTCTTTGGAATACTGAATTGTTTCAAAGTCACTTCTGTCTGAAGGTGTGGAGATGGATTGAGTGAGCGTTGATCCTACTTTATGACACAAAACTTGGGGTATGTGGTTTATCATGCGTGTCTTCCTTTACTTCTGGAGGCAAAAGACTTCTGAGAAGTGCATCGGGCAACAACGTCAGCATCTTTGGAGGTGGTCATGGTGAGTGGGTTGATGTATGTCTCACATTCTTAACTCTGCAGAGAAAATTCAGACATGGGTCTGCACCAATGGTTGGTTGGTAGAGGATCTAGCCCAAACAAATTTTTTTTAAATTATTTATTTATTTATTTTTGGCTGCACTGGGTCTTCATTGCTCTCTCGTGTTGTGAGCGGGGCTACTCTCCAGTTGCCGTGCATGGGCTTCTCATTGAGGTGGCTTCTCTTGTTGCAGAGCACAGGCTCTAGGCCGTGTGACCTACAGCAGTAGCATCACACGGGCTCGGTAGCTGTGGCACATGGACTGAGTTGCCCCTTGGCAAGTGGAATCTTCCCGAACCAGGGACCGAACCCATGTCCCCTGCATTGGCAGGCAGATTCTTAATCACGACAACCAGGGAAGTCCTAGCCCTAACAATCTTAAGTTCAAGTTCAAGTTTAGTCTTAAGTTCAAGTCTGCCCTATTGCACAAGTCCCAAAAGACATCATTCACACTGTGGTCTAAGTGACTGATGCTTTTTCCCGTTATGTAATACAGAAGCTGTGATGTGAGACGCTTCTCTGTGCATGTCCATATCTTACTTCCACATTGCTTCCTCTATCATCTTTTTGTTATAGTCTCAACATGTCAATTTATTGCATTTAAAATGTGTTTAAATGGTGCCATGTTTGGAGGATGTGTTCAACGAGAGCATTTATTTCCCTATTCCCTCCCACCAAAATGTGTGCAGGGACATAAATCAATTTCCCTCTCTATTGGATAATTCTCATCAGCCTTTAAAACATGCCTTGCTATTTATCACCCATTTGAAAATTAAATGTCAGACAATCAAACCAACAAACTGTCTTTTGATTCTGTATCTTCCAGGTACAGACCCATTTCTCTGCTCCCCTTTATAACAACTAACAACTCTTTGAAAGAGTTGTTAGTATTCCCGTCTCCACTTTCTTTCTCTTTCCAGCTCACTTTGATGGAATTTCCTTCCATTCCACTCCCCTGAAAGAACCCTTATCAAGATCAGCATCAGCCTACATCTTGCCAAAGAAACATTAACTCTGTTTTCATTTTAACTCACTTTTTGACAGTGTTGAACATACTTGATCAATCCTTCCTTCTTTGTACATCTTCTTGAAGTTTCTGTATCACACTTTCTAGGATTTCCCTGTCTTGTTAGAAACGCATTTCTTTCTATTCTGCTGGTTTCTCCTCTTTTACTAGACTGCTCTATTCTTCCCAATTTCTCTTCTCCATCCATACTCTCCAAGGCCTCACACCTGGCCCTTGGTTTCCAGTGCCATCTATATACACTGAGAGGTCTCATATTTCTCTCTCTAACCCTCAATGCCATCTCATATATTCCAGTGTCCGTTTGACATCTCTGCTTGGCTCTCACTTTAGGCATTTCAAACATAACATGGCTAAAGCAGAACTACTAATTCTCCTTCTAACCTCACCCTCCATCCCATCCTTCCCATCCCAGTAGTTGGTATCACTCTCCATCCCATTGCTCTAACAAAGAGTGGAAGATATCCCATGATGCTTGTCATTTCTTCATACATCCATCAGAAAATCCCATCATCTCTAATGTTTTACAAATACTATTGCTTCAAACCTAATCCAAGCTTCATAACCTCTTCTTTGGTTTACTGCACTCACCTCCTTAAAAGGACTGCCAGTCCCTCACTTCTGCTACTTTCCTGGTTTATCCACCATGTATTACCCAGAGGGATCTTTCTAACACAGGAATCAGATCACATCACATCCTACCTTCTAAAACCTTCCAGTAACTTTCCACTGTGACCCAACTCTTACCATGACTTATCAGGTCCAATATGATCTGACCTTGATCTTTTTTCCTGGACCTGTTTGCTGGGCTTCAACCATCCTGCCCTTCTTTTCAGTCCCCCTAATTTGTCAGACTTCTTCTCGACTCAAGGCATCTACACTGGCCATTTCTCCTTTTGGAACATTCTTCTGTTCCTATGTCTGCCTCTTGTTATCATCTTTTCAGCCTTTTTTTTTCCCCTTGGCCACACCACGTGACATGTGGGATCTGAGTTCCCTGACCAGGGACCAAAACTACTCCCCCAGTAGAGGAAGCATGGATTCTTAACCACTGGAGCATCAGAGAAGTCCCCCTCTTGTTGTCATTTAAATCTCAACTCCAGAGCTACCTTCTCTGAGAGACCATGCCTGATAACCATAGATAAAGCATTTCTCTTCTTCCCTCCAAATGACCCTAATGCCTCATTTGAGCCTCATCATAGCATAGATCAATACCTGAAATTACATGAAGTCGCCTCTATGTTCGTTCCCATGTTTATTGTTTTCTGTTCCTTGACAGTAGATGTTTCGTCTTTCTGGTTCACTGTAGCCTTCCCAGTATCTGACAACAATAAGTGATGGATCAATATTTGTCCACCAACTGATTAGTCTGGAATTGTGGGAAGGAATAATTGAAATCTGGATTATCCAGGGAAAATTTGTGTAGGATTGCTAAAGTTCTTTTCACTTTTAAGACTGGCTCATTCAAGTTATTCTCAAAATACCTTCAGAATTACATACCAGCCCCTTGAGAATTCCTGGTGGCTCAGACAGTAAAAGAATCTGCCTGTAATGCAAGAGACACGGATTCAATCCCTGGGTTGGGAAGATCCCCTGGAGGAGGAAATGGCAACTCACTCCAGTATTCTTGCTTGGAGAATTCTAAGGACAGAGGAGACTGGTGGGCTACAGACCGTGGGGTCCCAAAGAGTCAGACACGACTCAGTGACTAACACTTTCACTTTTACCCTTTAGAATGAAGGAGAGGCACTTCCCAATACTAAAAGACAAAAATAATTGGAAAAAAACACAACATAACAGAAACAGCCCATTGCTATCAAGAAAAGAATGAAAAGACAAAGACAATTTTTTGTGTCATCCAAAATTCTTTCAATACACAGACTTTAAGTTTCTCAGTATTACCGTGGAAGTTAAAAAGAGAATAGAAAGCAGGCAAGATTTCTCATTTGTGTGCTAAGTCCTCCTGCTGTAACAAAGGTCACTGATTTTACACCCTGGTGTTAGATCAGATGCTGAGCTTATTTTTCAAATGATCCTGTTTTTATGGATGGTGCAGTGCTGTGGATATATGTATATTGAGGGCTTACGCAAGTTCTATATCTAGACTGGTATTTATCATGAGTAACTACATTAACTCATTTTATGACCTGAGCTCTAAGGACCTGAAAAACTGTGTTCTGATACTGCCTATGCCCGGGCACCTACCTGTGCTCCTCACAAGCTCTGTACCTGGCATTAGCAAAAGACTTTGGAATTTATGGGCCTCTAATTTTCTATCTACAAAGAGGAGAAAACTTATAAAAGGACATGATCTTTCTCTTCATTGGAAGACTTCTATAATATGATATGAAACTTTGAGGTGTCATGGAAGGAGGTCTGAATTAGAAATCAGACCTTAAACACCTAAATTCAACAGACATTTATTTTATTCCTATTGAATACCAGATCCTTAAGGTACTAACTGCTGTGATTCTGTAAATTGAAGCAATTTAATTATAATTTAGAGATGAAAGCACTTAATCAGAACAAGAGGGAGTACAGTATAGAAGAGGAGCCCTGAATTGGCATTGCCTGCCCTGTCTTTTCTTGCTTGTGTGTAATTTTAGACGAGTCACCTAACCCTTCTTGAACTTGGTCTGATTAGGCTTTGGGGGTAGAATGGGGTAGAATGAGTGATGGAGTTGGGAAGGGCAGGCATTGTCATGGGAACCGAGGAAAGTAGAAAGAACAGGCTTTCTGAAAGAGCAGAACTGGATGGTGGCTTTGGTCCCAAGGCAACCCTAGCGAAGGTCTCAGCTGCTCCCCATCTTGATGCTCACTCACCTCCATATCTACCCCATCGCTTCCTCTCCCTCAGCAGCATTCAAACTCTGCAATTCCAAGCAAAGTTTTGTTTAGAAATGGGTTCTTTTGCTGGGAGAAAAATGGTTTGAACTCTAGCATAAATTCTGCTGACTCAGACCTCTGGCCCCTCTGACAATATGCCAGCATCCCTTTTCTAGCTGCATCCGGGTGCCAGAGAAGTGGGTGAAGCAGGCTGGGAATAAGAGAAGCAGAGAGTAGGGAGTGGCTGGGATTGTGCAAAGTGGAAAGTGCACGCCCTGTTTAACAGAAGAGAAGGACCGTGGCACCAGCTAATTGGGGCTGTGCAGGCTTCCACCATGGACAATGCCAGGTTGTCCAGAGTTTTCAAGGCAAGCTGAAAATCCATATTTTGGCATAAAGTTTTCTGATTTTTACATGTTGGCAAGTGATTTAAAAAGTGTTGACACCACAAGGTTTAAACAGGTTCATCTAATATATATCTAGTTAGTCTACAGACAGCCAATCTGCAGTGACTAGACACTAGAGTTCAGATAAAGTCATGACATTTCAGTTTTTGTTCTGGATACTGCTACTGCTAAGTCGCTTCAGTCGTGTCCGACTCTGTGCGACCCCATAGACGGCAGCCCACCAGGCTCCGCCATCCCTGGGATTCTCCAGGCAAGAACACTGGAGTGGGTTGCCATTTCCTTCCCCAGTGCTTGAAAGTGAAAAGTGAAAGTGAAGTCGCTCAGTTGTGTCCGATTCTTTTCAACCCCATGGACTGCAGCCCACCAGGCTCCTCCATCCATGGGATTTTCCAGGCAAGAGTACTGGAGTGGGGTGCCATTGCCTTCTCCGGTTCTGGATACTAGCTACATGTATGTCTGTGTGTGTGTGTTTATATTCTTGATATGGAAACCGATTCACTCAGTATACTTTTTGAGGCCAGAGTTTCTCAGTGAAGTTTGTCACAGAGTTTGGCTACTTTTGGGTCAGGGCCCACTGAGGCTGCTTAAGGCCTACCCTTTCAGCAGGAAACTTGATTGGACCAGTTTCCACTTTAGAAGCTGTGGCCATGGTAAACTGTGTACCTGATATATCTAATAAAGAATGAGAATTTTCTCCTCCATAAATGAATGTTTAAATAGAATAAACTGTATTAGTTTCTCCTAACAAAATTCTATTTCTTAATAAGAAAAGGCAATGTTCCATTGACATTTAGTTAGAATTTTGGTGAAAATTTGAGTGGTAACAAGTATAATATATTGGTATCAATGGGCCTTAGAGCAAAGCTCTCATTTGCACCAAAATGTTGGCTCCTTCTAATTTTTAGAAATTTCTGTTTACAAAATTAGCAACTTCTTAGAGTTGAAGACTCTAACCTTTTTAAACCTTCCTTCCAATCCTTGAATACTCTTTTATGGCATCCCCACCATGCTGGCATCACCTGTATTGTGAATATTTCTCTTTACCAGGGAGTGTGCTTCTTTTGGAGGGAGCCTCTTTTATTCTCAGATAGGCCCAGTAATTACGTTTTTTCTTACTGCACAGAGCACAGCCCACCACAGGCAACCAGTACAGCATACATTTGCTAGATGAAATCTGTTCATGAATTCTAGTAGAAAATATGCCAGGCACTCTCCTAGGATTTTGGATAATATCAGTGAACAGAACAAATCCAGGTTCTTGAAGAGCTGATGTTCTGGTCTGGAAACAGGAGGTGATGGGAGAGATAATTTGTTGTTGTTCAGTTGCTAAGTATGCCCGGCTCTGCAACCCCACGGAGACTGCATGCAGCACACCAGGCTTCCATATACTTCACCGTCTCCCAGAATTTGCTCAAATTCACGTCTGTTGAGTTGGCGATGCCATCCAACCTTCTCATCCTCTAAATTTTTAAAAAAATAAGTCACATAAAATGTTACATGGTAATAGATGGAAAAAGAAAAAGTAGAGTTGAATGAGGGGGATTGGGAGGGAAGAGTGAGTTACAATTTTAAATAGACTGAATAGGGAAGCCCTCATTGAACAAAGACTCCCTTTCCATTTCCAGACCTGCAGAATAATAACAGTAATAATAATAGTGTCTGTTGAATCTCAGCAGAGATTCTAAGCACTTTCTCTGTACGAATTCGTTAAAGCCTCATAACAAGCCTGAGATAGCTACTACTTTTATCCTCATTTGCATAGGCGTAAACTGAAGTGTAGTGGTTAATAACTTGGCTAATATTCTGCAACTAGTCAGAAAGGGTGGTTGACTACCCTTGACCTCTGGTTCCAGGCTTTGGCTCCTGACTGCTCTACACAACTGCTTTTTTCTTTTTTTAATTTTTTACTGGAGTATAGTTGATTTATAATGTTGTGTTAGTTTCAAGTATACAGCAAAGTGAATCAGTTATACATAAACATATATCCACTTTTTTAGATTCTTTCCTCATATAGGCCATTATAGAGCATTAAGTAGAGTTCCTTGTGGTATACAGTAGGTCCTTATTAGTAATCTATTTTTTTTTTTTTGCTTCTCTAGCCTACTGACTTTGATTGATAGTTCATTTAAAAAAATGTTAATATATATATTTTATTGTAGTTGACTTACAATGGTTCAGGTGTACAGCAAAGTGATTCAGTAATATGTATACACATATATTATTTTTCAGATTATTTTCCATTATAGGTTATTACAAGATATTGGCTATAGTTCCCTGTGCTATATAGTATATCTTTGTTGCTTGTTGTGTATCTTTTTTTTTTTTAGTTAGAAACCTAGCATTCTATTCATACTAAGTCAAACAGGTAGAATCAAAATTGTCATAAATTTTTTAGCTAGGCAAAAATTCATGTTTTCTAAAATACATATATTATACATACTATATATATGTATACAAAAGCTTTTCTACTGCACTTGATAAAGGCTTGAGAAAAAACATCTAATAAAACAGAAGAGATGGAGAAATTGGAAAACATAAACTAAATGAAATGGGAGCACTGAATATGAAATAGAAAAAGTCAATGTAACTTTGGCTGCATTTCCCAGACCCCCTCATTGACCACTGCCCTCTCAAGCGTTCTGATCCCAGGCACGTGCTTTGTCCAGTCTATTTCATTGTCTTTGATTCCTGGGATGGGATTTAAAGTCTCTTCATCACGCTGAGGTTTGCTGAGAACACTTTAGCTTTATCAGATATCTCTGGACAAGGGGAGCACCCCGAGCTTCATGAAACCCCTTTTGGGCACATTCTGACCAGCAACCTTTTCATAAGGTCACAGTGCTCAAAATAAACACGAATTGTTTTCTCAGTTTTGACATAAAAAGACATCTTTTTTTCAGCAAATGTCACTGTGGTTTCAAAGCCTAAGTGTGATGTGTGAACAAGCCCATTTGTAAAGTATTTCCTGCTCAGCCATAGGGTGAAATTATGCAAGCCAGTGAGTCCTGAGAACAGCTGCATCAAATTCTTAACACCTGCAAAAGAAAAACAGTTTTGAAAATAGTTTTTCATTGTTTTTAATTTGGGGATCGGTTGGCTTTCTGTTTTTTCAAACTCTGAAGGACCCTCCAATTCACTAAACCTTCAGCAGTAAAGAGAAGTGAGAAACTGAAAAAAAAAAGTTTACCAAATCTAAGGTAGAGACCTCACTGGAATTACATTGCCATTAATGCACTTAACTTCTGGAATGGCCTGAAGATTGTCCCTTCAAGCAATGACAGAAGTCCCAGGCTCCAGTCCTCCACTGAGACCTAGAATCACCCCCTTGGCATCCTGGTAGAGTTTCTTTTCGTGGAGGTGGGGTGGGGGTGGGGTGGGGTCTCCTCTTGTGTGAGGGAAGCGCAGCGCCAAGCTCCCATGACCTGTTGCATCCTCTCCAGCTTTTCAAGTGTTGAATTTCCTGAAATTGTTGCACTGGATCGAAGTGCAGGCGACCCCTTCCCCTTGCATCACCCCCTCTCCCTAGCCGAGTGAGAGTTGCTGCTGGGGAGGAGCAGTGGGATGGGGTGAGGTGGGGAGGAGCAGTGGGATGGGGTGCGGTGGGGTGCGAGCTGCTGGAGAGAAACTAAAGCGATGAGCACAGGACAGGAAAAGTGGGAGGAGGAGGAGCGGGGGGCGGTGGGAGGAGGAGGGGGAGGTCGTAAGATGAGCGAGGAGGGAAACGTGTCACCAGCTTGGGTCCGGGAGCTCCGCCGCCACCGCGACTGTGGACTCGCGCCGGAGAGGACTTGAGGCTGGACAGGACCCCGCAGAGCCGGGAGAGGAAAGAGGAAAGGGAGCTGGGCACCGCGCGGTGGCGAGAGCCATCCAGGTCGCTCTTTGCTCGCGGGTGAGAAAACTTTCTCGGGAAGACCGGAAACTTTTCCCTAGGCGCGCAGAGTCTGGGGCGGAGGCGAGCTGCGGGGGTGCGTTGACTCGAGGTGACTCGGGAGGGGCTGGAGCCTTAGGCTCAGCAGTGGCACGGGATTGAGAACACAATCGCCGGGCACACCGGGCACAATCCGGCGGGGCTTGCGGAGGGAGCTTGGGGAAAGCGTTACATCTGGGGGCAACCGGGTGGGGGCTCTCGCGTGGTTAAGGGTCCTCGGATCCGACGCTGCAGGCGGGCACGGAGGACGGGGCTCGCGACCACCGTGGGCGGTCGGGGAGGGGAGGAACGTTCCCCGCGTCGGTGGCTTAGGGTGGGCGAGGGACGCTGCCGATCTTAGGACCCAGGCTGTGCCTGGAGATCGAAAAAAAAAGTTTGCTTGTCGGTCTCTCTCGTTCTTCCCTTTGGCCGTTTTGAGGTGCAAATCTCAAGAGCTGCCCCTACTCGGGCGCGGGCGATTTGGCGCCCGCAAACACTCCATCTTTTCCTACTATTCCCCCTTCTTTTCGGAGAGAGGCTTGGGACGGGAGGCCAGAGAAGGGAGCTGCTTTGTCCCGAGCGCCGCTGGAGTGCACGCTCCGCAGACTGCGGCGGGCCGGGGAGCACCCAGCGGAGACCTCGGCGGGGCGGGGGGCCCTCCTCGCCAGACGCATCCCCTCTCCGCAACATTTTTCCCGCCCGCCCTCGTTTTGGGGAGGCTTTCCCCTGTGCGCCTACTGTGCGCGCACGCAGAGCTCATTGCGAGCACAGGGGGGCGCTCTGGAATCTTCACTCCTGCCTCTCTATTCTGGTTCCTGCTTTCTCCTCTTTTTCCTAGGGGCGGCCGCCCAGGATCAGATCAGGTTCTGTACTTGCAAACCGTGCTTCAGGAATCGGCTCTGGGGTGCCTCCCTGGTTGGCAAAAGGGTTTTCCCCTGTTCTACCTAGCCTCCGCCTTGGGTCACATGCCACCGCCTCTTCCCCGGCGATGCCGGGAGCCCGCGTTTTGTTGGTCAGCAGTAAGGCGGTGAGTATTTATAGACACCACTGCAGTCCTGCGGTATGCAAGGTTTCAATTACTACGATGCGTCTCACAAGACGGAAGGCTCACGCGAGGTGGCTCAGAGGCACATCTGCTCCGGAGACCCACTTGGAAAAAGTTCTGGGCTGGAATCTCCAGACATTCCTGCCGGGTAGAGTTCTAGACCTATTGCCCACACGGTGCGTGCAGATCCAAACCATTGCAAAGGACCAAAGCGGTCAAGGACACCAACTCCAGATTGTCTCCATCTTCTGCACGCCTCTCCACCTCCCCCCCCCCCCCCCGCCCCCCGCCTTTTCCCCACCAAAGGGTGCTTGCTGATCAAACCTCAGAGGTGGCCCTTTTTACTTCCCTTTAGTGATCCTGACCACTGTGGGTGCAGTCATGACATTTCACTGGCCTGCATGTTGCAAAATGTCATGGAACTGTGCTCTAGTAAATTGCTGGGGCGGGGGGCGGGGGGTGGGGCGCGGCGGGAGGCACTGTAACTGACAACAGGAACAGCACCTGTATCAGAAGGCGAGACTGCACTTGCAGGAACTAATTTAGCCACATTTTAAATTTAGTCTCTTGTGAGTTTCCTAGTAGGACTAAGAAAAGTGCAGCACTCCTCTCTGTGGAACCTGGCTGGTGGGTCTTCTTTGGTTGTATTGAGCCCCAGGAAATCTGACCAAGAGTGCTGTTCAGTGTTTTTATAGAATGTTGCAGATAAGGGAAACAATGCTTGGTTAATCCACAAAGTTGTCTTTGGTTTTATTCAATCCCCACCATCATCCTTTCAGTATTCCATTGATGATTGTTAGAGCCAGTACCCTCAGTAGTGTAAAAAAGAAAGGTATTAGAAATTGGTTGTTTGACCCGGCTATTTCTTGAGGACTTAGTTTAAACAAGCTTATTTCTCAATGAGGAGACTTAATTTCTTTCAGATCCAGAGGGTCATGGTTGTGTTTTTATTTCACATGGGTAAGATTTCAACAATGGTCTGTGTTTGAACATTTCAAAAATCTTGCCTTTATTTTATAAAGGGTGGGGGGACAAACACCTCTTGAAGTCTTATTATATCAGACTTTGCACTAAGAAACTTTGATATATAATTTGCACCCAAAAAATGAGATAAGTACTATAATTTCCACATGACATAGATAAGTCCACTGAGGCTTAGAGGACTTAAATTTGTCCAAAGTCATATAAGAGTCAATTTTGACTCTTCCCTGCTAGATCTATTTCTTTTGTTATTATAATCACACATAATGGCCTGCCTCTGAGAATCCTGCTCTTCTGCTTCTGCTGCTGCTAAGTTGCTTCAGTTGTGTCCAACTCTGTGCGACTCCAGAGACGGCAGCCCATCAGGCTCCCCTGTCCCTGGGATTCTCCAGGCAAGAACACTGGAGTGGGTTCTGTTTGACTGTTAAGCTAAAGTGCCTTTATTCAGAACTCCTCTACCTGTAAATGGCAGGAAGGAAGACATTAACAGATCACCCTGTTTGAGGCTTGCTACTCTAGGAGATACTTGCAAGATTAAATGGCCTTTTTAGTTTGTTTCCTCACCACCCCCCATCACTGATGCATAAAAGAATCTGGCACCCAGACTCTGACAGGATGGTTATTTTGAGACATTAGTCTGCCATCTTGGTCAGGCGACTTTCTAAATAAAGTCGTGTTCCTTGCCTTAATACCTTGCCCCTTAGATTCACTGACCTCTATGCGGCAAGCAGAGCGAGCCTGGACTCAGTAACAGGCACACACACCCTGGAGTGGAGCTGAGAATGGGTTCCAGATCTGTTACTCCAGCCTTGAAGTGCCAGCCAGCTCTGAAGATGTCTTTCCTTTCAGGGCCTCAGTTGTTGATAAGATCATTTTATAGTTGATTAACTGGTGGCTTTTCTTTCTTTCTTTTAAATATCATAGAGTGGCTCAATCACTGGGGGGGAAAATCCTCGTCTTATCTTTAAAAACCATCGCACTGGTATTTGAAAATTTCATTCTGGGGATCCAGACCTAATATCATAATCTTCACTTTGTTTATTAACAATGTATGTGCAGTATTTCGACCATTCATCTGTAGAAAATTTAAATCAATAAGGACTTTGTGGATTTCTTAATGAGTTCTCTATCCTAGGGAATTTGTAGGTGTGCATATGAATAGTCTCCTGTGGTCATTCCTTTTGTACTGACCTTGTACATGTAATATACACATAAACTTGAATTGTAGCCTTTTTTCATTTCCACCTTTTTTTTTTTTTTGCAGAGATAGATTGATACAGAATTGATGTGAGAAATAGTGTGAGGCCTTCTGAAAGATCTCTTCTGTGTTGTGTTCATCATTTAAAGTTGGTTCCCTAGAGTTGCCTCTATATTGCAAAACTAAATTCTTGCTAAAACCAATGCTTATAAAAACTATCATTTGTTAACTGTTTATTATAAATTAGTATTTCAGTGCCTAAGTGTTGGGAATAAAATATTTTGTGGGTTTTGTACAGGCTATGAGTTTAATAATTTGGGAACAGAGACAGTGGTACCGTGAGGAGCAGAAGGTACTGTTTTACAAGGGAAGAGTCCCCTTTGGAGCTAAGAAGAAGGTTGAGTGATGCTAAGCAATGATGGGGCATCAGCGGTGAACTTGAGTTAATTCATGGTTTGAGCAGGGGCTGGAGATTCAAGGTTTACCTTAAAACATGTACAGTTAAAGGAGCCAACTTATTTCCTGGGCAGTTACTGTGAGCTAGGTACAGTCATGGTAATGTTATTTGAACCTCTCAACAGTCAAGCAGGTAGATATTCTTTTCCCTATTTTAAGATGTGAAAAACGAAGACTCAGAGAGATTAATTACTTTCCTGATGTCACACAGCTATTAACTCAAGCCCCTTGTTCTTTCTAGTATATTCTGATATGTATCCTTGAAGGCCTTCCATGAAGAACCTAGGATCCCAGGATCTCAAGAAGGTCCTAGTTGTTCACATGGAAGTTTCTGAATCAGAGCAGTGTGGTTGCATTAAAATGAGAGGACAGGGGCTGGGTGAACATTGGAGGAACTCAAGGGACAGTCTGGGTAATTCTGAGAGCAGTTATTCCATGGAAGAAGGAGAAAGGCCCAGAAGGTACTGTGACTGTAAGAATTACTGGTGCTGGTCTGGCAGGGGCTGGCTGTCACCCTGGTGGGCAGGACCTGGTGATCAGCCTGCCCAACAGGTGCTGAAACGGGAGAATGCGGGAGGAAGTACGGCCACCTCTCTTGGCCTGGCTTCTGCTGTGAAGAAGCCTCGTTAGAAGCCCCAGGTTATAGTCAATTTAAATTAGGGAGCCCCAGGTTGTCTCCGTTTTAATTGGACTTGACTCTTTGAGGTAACAGTCACCCAGTCTCTCTCTCTTTAAATATTCTTTTCTTATGCTTTGCCAGTTTATGACCTTTGTAGATCAATCCTTGGATTCCATTTAGAGAGAGAAAGAGAGAGAGAAAAAAAAATAGTAAAGGTTAGTGATTACCTAAATTGGATTAAGTTCTGTCTAGCAGCCGTTTAAAGAAATACTGCTTGCTCTTTAATTACTGTCAACTAGGAATTTAAATGGTCTATTAAATTTAAGCTGACTTTTTTTTTCCCCCTCTGATAGTTCCAACTCCTAACATATTCTGGTGATTTGGGGGCTTTTTAAATATTCTTCAAATGTGTGGAGGACATTCTCTGTCTCCTCCCTTTTAAAAATATTCCATTTCTGTAGCAGGATAATAAATGATATTATTATAAACTGGCTTCGTTACGAAGCAGAAGCTAGCAGCCCGGTTTAGCTGGCTCTGTGCTGATTGGAGAGCAAGTCAGTTATCTGAGTTCTTTGTCAGAAATGTGAGGACTCCTCTGTGAGGTTTTGGGGATGGGGTATGGCTTCCTCATTTTTCTCTGTAGTTAAAGGTTAGGTTTAAAATGAAAGTCAACCACCTTTACTCTGTGTAAGCTTTCAATCAAAAATAGGAGTGATCTTTTTGGAAGCGGGTGGTGTGTATGCTTTGAGGCTAGGTCCAGAGTGATCTGGGGTCTTCCTTGGTGGCTCAGCAGTAAAGAGTCCGCCTGCAATGCAGGAGCCACAGGAGATGCAGGTTCTATTCTTGGGTTGGGAAGATCCCCTGGAGGAGGAAATGGCAACTCACTCCAGTATTCTTGTCTGGAAAATCCCCATGGGCAGAGAGGCCTAGCTGGTTACAGTCCATAGGGTCTCAAAGAGTTGGACAAGACTGAAGCAGCTGAGCACGCACACACACATGCACGCATGCACACACACACTAGGGTGAGGTGAGTGAGCCGTCAAGGGCATGGCCCTGAGAGAGATACCTCACTCGCCCTCTTCCTACCCTGTTGCGCTTATGGGTGAACTGTGCCCAGAGGGTCCTGGAGAGCCATGGGACTCACCCTAAGATCCCTCTCCCTCTTGACTATGGCCTCTGGAAAAACCAGGTCAACATCTACCCCTGCCAATGCCCAAACAGCCTCTCATAATTATTTTATGATTTATTTTGCATATAATCATAGGCTCCAAAAAACATGTACTTACCTCTAATTCTAAGTACACCTCACCTTAATTTTGGGGGGTAAATATGAGATTTCTCTCACATACTCATCAGTGTTCTGGTTTCACTTTAGCTGGCCACCACGCACCAGCAACACCTCCAGTTTCTTGCTTCTCTCCTCATTTGTTACAGAACTGTCTTCAACTTTGCTGGCTCTTCTGGATGCAGGCCAAGTTCTGTGTTTTGTTGAAGGCATTTGTGACAACGGTTGTTTCTAGCAAATACTAGGATTAAGGGACTGCTTGGGACTGCCTTGGCCATTCGGGAACTAGAATATATGTCCATTTAGCTGAGCCTGGGAGAATACGTGAAGGAATTTGTTTTCCTCTTCTTCCCAAGGACTGGGGGCAAAAATCCAGCAAGGACTCTGATGTGCGTCTGTATTATTCTGAACTAAGCTGCCTCAAACCCTGTTACAACCTGCTCGTGACCTCAGCTGCGTAAATCCTCCGTGTAAAGCCTTTTACGCTTGTCGTTGAATTCTAAATACTCCTCTGGAACGGGTTCAGCATTATTCCCCAGGTGTCATTGGGGGAGACCACATCAGCTGCTGCCGTCATTTTGGAGAACTCTGCTACTTGCTGGCCACTGGAGTCCACCACTCTGGCAGCTGTGTGGCCAGTTTCATTGTAAAATATCTGCTGGCAAAAGTGGTGGGTGAACATGGTTATCCCATGCAGTGTTCTGAGATCATTTAAAAAAATCTCAGCCAGCAGGATAATCAATTCCTTTCAGGCTTCAGAAAAGTCCCCAAGACACCCCCAAAGGTCAGTATCAACTTTGCAGACGAGTGGTGGTAGTGGTTTAGTTGCTAAGTCATGTCCGACTCTTGCGATCCCGTGGACTGTAGCCTGCCAAACTCCTCTGTCTGTGGGATTCTCCAGGCAGGAACACTGGAGTGGGTTGCCATTGCAGACGAGAAAGTTGTACAAAGAGGTCATATGTTGGTCCTGGTTGGCGTCTCGGAGATAGTGCAGGACAGGGATTTGAGATCTGGATTGAGCTGGATTTGAGATCAGAGATTGCCATGGGCAAGCAGTCTGACCTGGGGCCAATTACTCACTGTAGCTGTCTACAAAATAACGCGATTGGTCTCCTGCGAAGGTTCCTTCCTGTGCAAAAATTCCGACATGGCCAAGGAAGCCTGGTCTAGGGCTGTGCTTCTCCAGGTATATGCAGATTACCCAGGGATCTTGTTAAATCACAGAATCTGATTCAGTGGGCATGCGTTGGGGCCTGAATGTCTAACAAGCTTCCAAGTGATGCCGATTCTGCTGATTCTCAGGTCTCAAGTAGCCAGGCACAAGAGTCTGACCAGGGTCTCAACCTTATCCTTATTGACACTTGGGGCTGCATAGTTCTTTGTCATAGGAAGCTGTCCTGTGTGCTGTAGAATGTTTAACAGCATCCCTGACCTCTATTGGCTAGATGCTTGTGGTACCCTTCACACCTCCCCACAGTATAGCAGCCAAAGATACCTCCAGACATTGCTGAATGTCTCCCTCAGGAGGAGATGGGGGCAAGATCACCCTTGGTTCAGAACATTAGTTTTTGCTAGACCGGTGTTGTAAAGGCTGGCTGTACGTCAGGATAGCCTGGAGTTCTTCTCTTTGAAATTATGCAAAAGTACTCGTCCCAGACTTGAGTCCTGGTGCTATTGCCCTTTCATAACTGTGGGACTGGAGACAATTCCTTCTCTGGCCTCTGAACCAGAAACTCTACTTCTAAAATAGGGGTCATAGTGATGCCTACTTCTGAGAGTTGTTGGGGAGATCAGATGAGGTGAATGTGAAAATGAGCTTTAGAAACTAGTCATCCCTTGGTATCTGTAGGAAACTGGTGCAGGAGGTCTCTCTTTCCTGGACTGAAATCCAAGGATGCTCAAGTCTTTACACTTGGTCCTCTGTATTCGAGGGCTCAGAGCCCACAGATCCCTAAAGCTGACTCTATAACGTGTTGTGCAGGTGTCAGTGGTGAGTGGTATACCACAGGCCTCTGAAGTTTTATTTACTGGCTTGATTATTTTTCCCAGGACTGGATTCATCTTCCTACAGGCCTCCCTGAATGACCATCACACTCTTTCCTTGTTATTCCTTTGGCCCTGGCAGGTAGGAACTATACTTGTTTTTCTGTAGTCACTCTTTAAGCCAAGGGGCCTCAAACTGGCAGCCCAGGCGCCAGACTTTGGCATCAGAAATGTCCTGTTTGGTTTGAATCCTGTTTTGAAAAAAAAAAAAAAAAAAGATTATTTGCTCCAGTATTTAAAAATTGGGAGATTTGACATGTAAACCCGGGCTTCCAGCTTTTCTTTACGAAACAGAAAGAAGCCTGAGGGTTCTCCGTAGTCTGCTGCGGTGCCCCTGGGCCTCTGAGCCTGGGTGTGTTCTCTGCCTCCGGCCACTGCAGGCTTTGCGTTGTTTGCCATCCGTGCTTTAGGCCTTCCTGTGTTTTTCTTTAATCATGACCAAATTCCTGTTCTTTTTTCTCTTTTCTTTATTATTGATAGGACCACATCTGGCTCTTCTTCGTGCTCTGGATAGTGGGTGCTTACTGATATTTATTAAAGTGTAATATTGGGTCCCATCCTTGCCAGATTTTAAAAGGGTACCTGTTGAGCTTTAGCTATGAAAGCTTGTTTTCTTCTTCCCCAAATTTCCTTCCCACTGTCCAGTGCCCATATTCTTTAGAGAAACAGACAAGAAAGAGGAGAGCATGTATTTTTCGGGTGACCTTTCGTTTGCTTTGTAACTGGAGAAGGCGATTTAATCTTTCTGCCTCCGTCTTGTCTCAACTGTCCATCTTCAATTACATCTGTTGGTGTAATAGTGCATTTACAGCAGGACTTTTGAGTATTTCCTGTGAGCCCCTGAGCCCCTTGGGGGCAGTTACTCCATTCTTCCTTGTCCCGAGCGGTTTTTTTCCTACTCAGATCCTGGCACACAGCAGACCTTCTAACGTGGTTGTTACATGAACTTGAATCGAACTCATGACCTCCCTGAAATGATCAGATCCCAAGAGCCCCTTTATGCTCCTGACTCTCTTCAGCGCTCTTTGCACTTGGCCCCATGACATGGGAGAAGAGCCCTTTGCCTTCGCCTCCTTTTCTTATGAGAAAGCACTCCATCTTGTTCCCGCAACGAGAGAGTGAAGCTAATTTTTAATAAATCACACATGTTATTCTAGAGCACATTTCCCCACACTGAAATCTCTTGCTGGCTGCCAGACAGTAGCTGCTGACCGCTCTGTCACCCCTAAGGATTTTATGTATGTTCCATGTCAGCAATGTAATTGCTGACATCATGCGTGGTCAGTCTCTGCGACCACTGGTGTCTAGACTTTTCAGTTTATCATCTGGGAGGCACTGCAGAATCACTCTGGATGGCATTTATGGGCCACACCCAAACAATTTGCACTCCAAGAAACTTGATACTTAAAGTGGGGTTTCGAGAGGAGTAAATAAGAGGTGTGGTTATTCCCCACAGTTTTGTTTGACTTGTACCACAGGAGGGGATTTTTCTGATGATTATATCGTGGTTGGCAGGCCTGGGAGATGATGCTGGAATGAAATAATTATTTCTAGATGGATCGGGGTTGTCAGTGCTCTGAGTTCTGGGGACATTTTGCCAACCTTGTGAAGCAGAGAGAAACAGGAGCTTGCTTCCTGTTTGTGCCAATATTTACTCTTGCACAAATTCGGACTCCCAGACTCTTCCGTCTGCGTCTGATTTCCAGCGGAGGACTGAGAAAGTTGTCTCACTCTTCCTGTTGAACTTTTTCCATAGTCCAAACTTGACTCCTAACATTTTCTTGTTTGTGAGAATGTCTGGCTCCCACTGGTTTTTGTCTCCTACGAGTTGCAAAGGTGGGTCTTAATCCAAATAAGTGTGTCACGTCCAGCAGCCGGCGCCTTCCTCTGCTGTGCTTGTGGGTTCCACTGACCAGCAGGCAGACCTAGGACTTCGTGCCCACATGGCCTAGGTCCAGTGATGCTAAGGTGGACCCCAGTTCAAGCAGAAAGAAGGGTGTTTTTCTGGTCCCTTGTGTATACTTGGCTCAAATGGTGAAGAATCTGCCTGCAATGCGGGAGACCCAGATTCGATCCCTGGGTTGGGAAGATCCCTTGGAGAAGCGAATGGCTACCCACTCCAGTATTCTTGCCTGGAGAATCCTATGGACAGAGGAGCCTGGCGGGCTGTGATCCATGGAGTTGCAAAGAGTGGGACATGACTGACCAACTAACACTTTCACTTTCAGAAATGGAAGGGTTGTTCCACTTGCTGGCCTGGAAGTCCACATTTCATCCCAGTATTCAACCTTATTTCCTGGGCATCTCTTATGTGCATAGCACTGTGCTCATAGCAAGATACGACAGTGAGCGAGTCCAGCCAGCTCTCACACGTCTTTAAAGAACTTACGTGCTCTCAGGGCCAGTCAGGCTGTGAACGAGTAAACAAGCACAATGACTTCAGCTCTCTCGAAGGGACTATGAAGAAATAAAAACCTCCTTCCTGTAAGGGACAGAGCTCACGGGCTGCCTGAACCGGGTAAGAAGCTGTTGGCGATGGTTGAGAAGGGAAGTATGGGAGGTGGACATGTGGCAGACCTGTTGTTAAAACTTGGGGGTTCAGGTCATGGAATCAGGTGGGATTTGACTTTTGGTCCCACTTAACTAGTCTTCTGACTTTGGGCAAGTTAATTCCCAGGCTTCAGTTTCTTCCTCTGCAAAATGAAAATAATAAAAGCTGCCTCATTGGTTTAGGGCAGAAATGGACTGAGATGATAGTTGCTCACAGAGGCTCAGCATTACCCCACTATCTGGGCCAGCCTCTGATGATGGTTAGTATATTCTTACCAGCACCAACAAGAGGAAAATCGTCATGGGAAGCAAGTGATCTGGAAAATGGTCCCACTGTTCTTAAAGACGTACGGGCGCCAGGTAGCTCAGATGTGGTTTCCTAGGTTGGCTCAGCAGGCTGTTTGCTATGTGTTTCTTTTAGTGAGATCTCAGGGGCTGCTGACTGGCCCTGTTTGAAGAGTGTATCTGGGTGTGTATGTAGTGTAGAGGGGAGGAGAGGGTGCTTGTGGCTCCAGTGAGGAAGCAATGATGGAATAAGGGTGAGATCAGAGAGAGAGCTGGTTAGTTAAGAGGCTGACCAATTAGATGATACGGCAAGTGGGAGATGACAGAAGGCTGAGGTCTGGTTCTGCGTTTGCACTGTGTCATGGTCTAATCCCCCTCCTGGTCTGTCAAAGGTGCCTGGTTATGTGGGCCTCACAGGGTAGGGGTTGAACACATGGCTGGCAATGCTGAGAGGTTACCATGGCCATCAGCAAGTCCATGGCCATCAGCACGTCTCTTACTTAACTGAGAAATCAATAGATCTTAGGAGGGAAAGTTACTTATCCAAGGCCACAGTGGCTGGGTAGTGTGGGCTTACATTATACTCTGATTAGGCTCTGGGTAAAAAGTGTGAGAAGGCTGGTGGTCATAGCTATGATGGGATAAAATAAAGGTCACAGACCCATATGCATGCTAAGTTGCTGTAGTCGAGTCCAATTTTGTGACTCTACGGACTGTAACCCACCAGGCTCCTCTGTCCATGGGATTGTCCAGGAGAGAATACTGGAGTGAGTTGCCATTTCCTATTCCAGGGGATCTTCCTGACTGACCCATGGATCTCCTGCAGCCCCTGTATTGGCCGGCAGATTCTTTACGATTGCCCCAGCTGGGAAGGGTTATATGAGGCCCCTAAGGTGTTAGTCCACCTGGTGAATTAGCTGCCAACTCTTCCACATTGAGGATTTAAACATTTTAATAGGTCTGGATTTGGGTCTTCTCTTGAAAACTTCAGATCTGGGACAGCTGGGCTTTTATCCTAAGATGGCAAAATCCAGATTGGATTGGTCTGTGGGTGCCTCCTTGAACCTGGGTTATTTCTGTCCACTCTTTGGGATGTTTTAGGCACAGCCCTTTGGGATGGTTTGTGATGCATGATGTGAAGATGGAAAGAAATTGGTTCTCCCCTTCATCTTTTCTTACCAGGGTTTATTTTCTGGCCCATGTATCCCTCCACAAAGCAGTTCCTGTTGTAGAATAAATGCTAAATAAATAAATTTGTGTTGAATGAATGAGTGGTAATTGATAGAGCACTGCCCTGGGGATCAGGAGCCCAGTTTGAATCCAACTTCTAAGAGCTGAGTGACTTTGAACAAATCGTATAAGCTATGATGTATTTGACTTTTGAGAAGGGGAGGGAAGTTGGGGGGGGTCACTTGTTTTTACTTATTTATTTGAAAAATAATACATTTTCATGTTTCAAAATTTAAAAAGTACATAAGGGTTTATAAAGAGAAGTGCTCCCCACTGTGTTCCTGCCACCCAGCTTCCTTCCTGGGGAAAACCAGGGTTACCAGTTTCTGGTCTGTCTTTTCAGAGATGCTTTATGCTCATTGAGTGAAATATGCAAATATGCTTTTTCATCTTTTTTATGTAGATGGGAGCCTAACATAAACATGATTCTATGTTTAGCTTTTCAACACGCTTCATTCAGAGCGTCCCCGGAGAGCACCCCGGTCAGTGCGTGAAGTTTGTTGACCCTTCTTTCTGAGATCCCAGCATATGGGACACCGTAGCTGACAGAGCCAGTCCTCAGTGCTGAGCATTTAGGGTTTTCCCGACCCACGGCTGTTATAAAGAAGGCTGCAGAAGAGCTCTGGTTTTAGAACCCACTCGACACGCCCAGAGTAACATCCCTAGAAGTAGCGTTGCTGTGTCCGAGGACACAACCTTCGTCATTTTGTGTGCGTTAGTCGCTCAGTCATATGTGACCGTTTGTGACCCCGTGGACTGTATCCTGCCAGGCTCCTCCATCCATGGGATTCTCCAGGCAAGAATACTGGAATAGGTTTCCATTCCCTTCTCCAGAGGATCTTCCCAACCCAGGGATAGAACCCGGGTCTCCTGCATTGCAGCAGATTCTTTACCATCTGAGCTACCAGGTTGTAATCTTGTCAAATTTCCCTCCCTGGCAGTTGCCCCAGACTGCACTCCATCAAGCCCCACACCATGACTGGATGTCCCATCTGGGAACCTATGGAGGCTTCGTGGAGAACAATGTTCTATAAAAATTTAATACTAGCTCCAATTAGGGGGTTTCCTACTGTGGGTGAGGCCACGATCTAAGCTGCCTCATTTAATGCTAACAACGTTGAGATAAATATCACATTCATTTGACAGATGAGGAAACAGAGATTCGGAGAGGTTGAGCCATTTATCCAGGTCACCCAGCTGATACACTGTAGAGGTTGGATTTGAACCCAGGCTTGTCGGATTTCAATACTAGGATGTTTTCATGCACTAAAGCCGTCTGTAATTTGAGGTATCAGACTCCTCAGCTGATACTTGTTTATGGTTTCTGTGTCTGCCAGCAAGACCATCACTCTCTGGCTAGTTCATTTGCTCATTCATCAAATATCTGTGGGATTCTTGCACTATACTACGCTCTGGGGATGTACTTGACCACAGAGGAGACACAGCCCCTGCCCTTATGGACCTCATGCAAACAATAAGGAATATTTCTGTAGTGATTTATCCTGGAGTTTGCAGCCTCTGGGATCTAATGCCTGATGATCTAATAATAACAGAAATGAAGTGCACAATAAATGTAATGAACGTGAATCACCCCCAAAGCATCCCCTGGCCCCATCCATGGAAAAACTGTCTTCCACGAAACTGGTCCCTGGCGAGGAGGGTGCTCTGTGGGGTGGTGTGACCTGATCGGGGTTGGGGGTGGGCAGGTAGGGTGCTCTGTGGGGTGGTGTGACCTGATCGGGGTTGGGAGTGGGCAGGTGGGGTGCTCTGTGGGGTGGTGTGACCTGATGGGGGGGGCTGGTAGGGGGGGTGCTCTGTGGGGTGGTGTGATCTGATTGGGGGCGGGGGCGGGCAGGGGGGGTGCTCTGTGGGGTGGTGTGACCTGATCGGGGGTGGGGGGGTGGGCAAGGAGGTGCTCTGTGGGGCGGTGTGACCTGATCAGGGTGGGGGGGCGGGCAGGGGGGGTGTTCTGTTGGGTGGTGTGACCTGATGGGGGGGGGTGGCGGAGAAGGAGTAGGACCTCTCTGAGCAAGTGAAGTTTAGGTGATAAAGGGTGTGCAGGTTTGAGCCTGGATAAGTGAGTAGGAACTATTTCACACAGAGGGCACAGCACATGCAAAGGTCCTGGGGCAGGAGAGAGCAGGTTGTAGTAGAGGAAATGAGGGAAAGCTGGTGTGCAGAGTGAAGGGAAGTGAGAATGTGAGGATGAGGTTTGGGGATTTATTCTAAGACCTGTAGGGAGACTTTGAAAGCATTGAAGCAACAGCTCTGTGAGCATTGCAGGCACTGGTGTGTTGGGTTCTTGTTCAAAGCAGCATCTCCATTTCCTTCTCTGTAGGATGGGGAAGATGATAGCACACAGGGCTTTCAAGCATTTTTTTTTAATATAGTTATTTTTAATTGAAGGATAATTGCTTTACAATATTGTGTTGGTTTGTGCCACACATCATCATGTATCAGCCACAGGTATACATATGTCCCCTCCTCTTGAACCTCCCTCCCACCTCCACCCCATCCCACCCCTCTAGGTTGTCACAGAGCCCCAGTTTGAGTTCCCTGAGTCATACAGCAAATTCTCATTGGCTATCTACTTTACATATGGTGGTGTATATATTTCAATACTACTTTCTCCATTCATTCCACCCTCTCCTTCCTGCCTCTGTATGCACAAGTCTGTTCTCTATGTCTGAGTCTCCATTGCTGCCCTGTAAACAGGTTCATTGGTACCATCTTTCTGGAGTCCGTATATATGTGTTAATATATGTTATTTGTTTTTCTCTTTCTGACTTTCTCTGCATAATGGACTCTAGGTTCATCCACCTCATTAGAACTGACTCAAATGCATTCGTTTTTATGGCTGATTAATATTCCACTGTATATATGTACCGCAGCTTCTTTATCCGTTCATCCGTCAGTGGACATCTACGTTGTTTCTATGTCCCAGCTGTTGTAAATAGTGCTGCAATGAACGTTGGGCTACAATGAACATGTGTCTTTTTCAGGGGCTTTCTAACATTTTGACAGTAGGAAATACTGATATATTTAGTCTCAGTAAATGTGTGATATGCACGTTTCCCCCAAATGGGTGCACTCTGATATTTTCTAATCTATATCATGAAAGATTTTGGGTCAAGTCCCCCTGAATTCATTTCAGAGGCACCAAGATAATGCATGCCAAGTGCCTGTCCTTTCTTTGCCCTCAGTGAATATGCCATCATTCTCTGTGGTCATCATGATCAAGATTGCTCTGGCCATAGTTAAGAGAATGGATGGGTGGAGTTGAATGACGGTATCTAAATCCTGAGGGTGTGGAAGGTCATTGGCTCTTCATCTCTGTGTTCGTGTCCCAGGGGAGGAGCTCCTTGCTGGGCTTCCTGCCTTCAGGGGCACCTGGGTGGGGATGAGGGGATCTATCAGATGAGCTGTCTGTCTGGTTTCCCTGGGAACGGGTTTCTCCTGTTTTCTGTTTTCTGGGCGGCCACATCAGACTGAGTACCCAGTTTTGCTTGACTTCTTTGTTATTTACCCTCAGAATGGCTTTTTCCTGGAAGCCTCAGAGTCATTATAAGCCACCCACTTCTTTAAGTTTTGCCATGATCCTACTTCCCTTTTCAGAGGGTTGGAGTCTTAGTACAATAGAATTTATTCGCATTTTCCACTAGGTATACCCCCTTCTTCTGCCCACTGGCCCAGCCTGTAGGCCACGCCCCCTCCCCATGCCCTGGCCCTAGAAGCCGGGAGGAGAAGGCAAGACACCACATTCTTCTCCAAGATACACATTGTGGATCCTGAGTTTCCAAAGTAACCCCGTGCAATGAGCCCGGGGAGGGGAGCAAGGCCAGTGACAGCACCCAGGAACCCTTTAACTGCCTCATGCTTCGTGAACGCAGGGCTCTGGCTTTCCAGATAACTGAAAAGCACCCAAAACTTAGCTACTTTAATCATTCTAGAAGCATATTTTCCTAAGCGTTAGCCTCATTGGTCCTTCATGAGTGAACATCTACTAAAACACCATGGTTTCTGTAACTCAGAGACTTTAGGCAAGGAGGGTTTTGTGATGTTGACAGTGATGATGTTGGTGGCTGTAGCTGGATTGTGTCCCCCCTAGAATTTGTATCAGAGAAGGCAATGGCACCCCACTCCAGTACTCTTGCCTGGAGAATCCCATGGGCAGAGGAGCCTGGTAGGCTGCAGTCCATGGGGTCGGGAAGAGTCAGACACAACTGAAGTGACTTAGCAGAATTCGTATGGTGAGATCCAGCCCCTAGAACCTTAGAATGTGATTGTATTGGGTTGGCCAAAATGTTCATTCGGATTTTTCTGTAACATCTTACAGGGAAAAAAACCCAACGAGCCTTTTTAGCCAACGTAACATTTTAAGATAGGGACTTTGAAGAGGTGACTGAGTTAAAACGAGCTCATCAGAGTGGACCCTCATCCAATATGACTAGCGTCCTTATAAGAAGAGGAAGTTTGGACAGAGAGACACCGGGGATGCAGGCACACGGAGGCAAGTCCACGCGAGGACACAGGGTGGCTGTCTTCAAGGCAGGGAGAGAGGCCTCAGGAGAGAACCACCTTGCTGACACCTTGATCGTGAACTTGTAGGTCCTGAACCGTGAGAAAATAAATGTCTGTTGCTTGAACCCACCCCGTCTGTGGTATTTGATTATAGCAGACTGAGCAGGCTAATACGGCGGCGGTGGTGGTGGTGGTAATAAAAACAAGCAGTAGGTAGCAGATATCAAGCGCTTGCTGCATACCAACCTGTTTTAAGCCTTCCTTGAATCATCTCATCCAGCCCCACACCATCACTACCACCACCAATCCTAAGTCGCCTGCTTCAGCTGGACGTGCTGACACGGAGCCTGGCTCTGGCCCCTTTGGTCTGAACCTCCACAGCACGTGGGGTGGCACCTGGGTAATTCCAGGAACCATGCCAAGCACTGCATAGATCATCTTGCTCATCAGCACCACAACTCTCCAGGCTCCCATGTTTGCGATGTAGACCCTGCTGTGCAGGGTGGACCAGGGACACAGTGAGTATATTCATTTGTGGTGGCTGCAGTAACAAATGCCCACAACCTTGGTTTGCTTTAAACAACAGGCGTGGGGACTTCCCTGGCTGGTCTAGTGACTAAGACTTTGACTTCCAGCTTGGGGGAGAATGGATACATGTATATGTATAGCTGAGTCCCTTTGCCAGTCCCCTGAAACTATTACAACATTGTTAATTGGCTGTACCCCAGTACAAAACAGTTTTACAAAATTAACATGTAGAGTTTCAAAAAAGGCTTAGACTTCCAATGCAGGGGATGCAGGTGTGATCCCTGGTCCAGGATCTAAGATCCCACATCTTAAGCCAAAAAACCAAAACATAAAACAGAAGCAATATTGTAACACATACAATAAAGACTTTAAAAATGGTCCACATTAAAAAAAAAAAGTCTTAAAAAAAACAAACAACCAGAAATGTATTTTTTCACAGTTCTGGAGTCAGAAGTCCAGAATCAATGTATCATAGGATCATACACCCTCCAGAGACGCTAGGGGTGAATCTCGTTTTCTTTTTCACAGCAGACCGACTTCTAGCTGCATTGGGAGAATCTGTTTCTTTCCCCTTTTAGCTTCCTCTGGTGGCTGCCAGCATTCCTTGGCTTGTGGCTGTATCTCTCCTGTCTCTTCCTCTGTCTTTGCATCTTCTTTGTGTGTATCTGTGTCTCCTCCTCCGTCTCCAGTCTCCTGCAGCCCTCTTATCAGGGTACATGTATTTATGGGCCCATCTGGATAATCTACACTAAGCTACTTCTCTCCGGATCCTTGACTTAATTACATCTTTTGCCACCCGAGACAATGGTCTCAGGTTCTGAGGACTAAGAAGTGACTCCATCTTTGGGGGCCAGTTTTTCTGCCTCCTGCAGTCAATGAGTGGCAGAATGAGCGTTGATGCCAGGGTTTGCCTGATTCGAAAGCCCCGAGTGACCACTCATCCTTGAGAGCTACAGTCATTCCTGTTAATTAATGGTATGTTAACTGTTTCATTTGGGCTTCCCAGGTGGCACAATGGTAAAGAATCTTCTTGCAATGTTGGAGACGCAGAAGACATGGGTTTGATCCCTGGCTGGGGAAGATCACCTTGAGGAGGAAATAGCAACCCAATCCAATATTCTTGCCTGGAAAATTCCATGGACAGAAGATCTTGGTGGGCTACAGTCCATGGGGTCGCAAAGAGTCAGACATAACTGAGCAACTGAGCAGCAACCATTCCATTTAGGGGTACCATAGTTGATTAGGGGGGCTTCCCTGGTGGCTCAGAGGTTAAAGCGTCTGCCTGCAATGCAGGAGACCCTGGTTCAATCCCTGGGTTGAGAAGCTCCCCTGGAGAAGGAAAATGGCAACCCACTTCAGTATTATTGCCTGGAGAATCCCATGGAGAGAGGAGCCTAGTAGGCTACCGTCCACAGGGTCCCAAAGAGTTGGACACGACTGAGTGACTTCACTTTCACATAGTTGATTAACCTGTCCCCTTTGGGTGGATATTTTAGTGGTTTCCAATTTTTCATTACTGCAAAAAAACTGGCATATTTGCCAGGCTTCAGGACCATGTCACCATTTCTGTAGGGTACATTCTTAGAAGTGAAACTGCTGGGCCAAAGG